>NC_092413.1:124218334-124539168 GCF_040894005.1 Engystomops pustulosus | reverse complement strand
CCATTCATTTCTTCCATTGCCTGTTATAAATGAGAAAAAAAAAAAAAAATTGCTAATGATAAGAAATATTCAGTGGCCAGCGCTATTGCCAATACCAATAATTGCAATTATTTCCACCTTTACACCACGTCCAAGCCGATTTGGAGTGAAGAGGGGTGCGGCCAGAGTGGGGCATCCCTGCCAGTGAACTTTCATAAGATCAAAGGCTGCAGCAGAATTCCACAGCAGGTACTGCTAAATACTTCAGGAAGTTGGAGCCTCCCGAAATACCCAGTGACACAGGAGGGGTGAAGGTTTCATCAGACACCAGCAAACAATTAATCCCTCCCCCCCCCCCCAAACTCTTAAAATGTATCAATAAAAGCACAACAGCGTAACAAAATGTTTGTGGCAAAAGAACTGGTCAGTCTTCTGACCTATTTTTTGGAAGAGGAATGGATATGAAGATCTTGTAATTAAAAACACTTACCTTTACTGCACCAACACGATCATCAAAGTGAATAAAAGCATAGTCTTTTAGCTTTTTAACCCTTTCCAGTTTGCCAAAATTCCCAAATGCTTTCTCTAAGATTTCTTCTGTTACTGTGTTTGCAAGGTTACGAACAAATAGCACTTTAACCTAAAAAGGAAGTGGGGTAAAAAAACCCTTTAAATCATAAAAATTGAAGAAAAAACAACAAATTCTTTTGTAATCTCTATATAGACATTTTAAAATGTTATAACAAGTGCAACCTGTGATTTTGATCAGCATTTTCAATGTGGCTATTTCTATTCAAGCACACAATGAAAACTTCAAAAACTGTTTAGACTTCCATAAATGAGATAGATTTTTTTCAAAGAGGATCCGTCACACCGATTTGGGACCCAATAACAATTGCAGGTCCATATAGACCTGTGGTCTAGGGACCCAAATCAGCCTGTATCAGGTCTCTACGGGGCCAAATGCATAATAAACAACAACAAAAAAAAATTATTATTACCTAGAAGCCACACCTCTTTGGGCAAAGCTGTGCGAAGCAGAGATTAGGTTCCCAGGCTCCATTGCGCATGCGTTGTAACCACAGCGTATACACAGTGAAGGTGGGGTGTACCGAGTTTCATGCGCCGGCGCTCAGCTGCAAGTGAAGCCAGAGTAGGAGTGCAAGTTTTTTTTTTTTTTTTAATTGCGCTCAAGTAGGAACCTCATAAAAGGGCGATTCGGGGCACTAAACCACCCACAGCTCTCTTCAAATATGTGTTACCAAAACCAAAAAAATCTCCCAATCAAAAAGCATAAAATATAACAACTGCTTCATGGATGGCAGTACTAACCATAGTTAAAAAGGTAACAATGTGTGGAGAACACAGCCCCTACAGACACCGGTCAGTGATGTTATTATTCCATGCTGTCTAATGGGAAGCTGTGCAAAACATTTTTAGTGCCATCATTGAGGACTTTGCGACCTTTTGATAAATTTTATGTCGATATAAAATGTCAAAGAGTGGCATTTCTGACAACTGTCTGCTATTTTCTGTTTTGGGGGCTCACCGCATGGAATAACCGTTTTTCTATTTTGATTGATCAGGCATTTTGGGACACGGCGATACCCAACAGGATTGAATTTTTTTTTTTTTTTTTATTACTATTTTGTAGACCCTCTATGATAAGAGCAAACAGATTGTCTATGGTTAAAGTACTTTATACTGCCATACTACTGTATGGCAGTATATGGTGTTTTTACACATGATTCATAAATCATAAGTTCATAAATCTGACCAAGACCCGAGGCAGCATACTACTACAGCATACTACTGTATGGCAGTATATGGGGTTTTTACACATGATTCATAAATCATAAGTTCATAAATCTGACCAAGACCCGAGGCTGTCTTGGCAACCGATAGCCACTCCCCGTTGACATCACAGAGACGGCTGTGCCCATACGCTGCCATCTTTAAAATGCGGCCAGCAGCAATCATTGGTTTAACACCAGTGGGCGTTTGCTGCAATATGCACAATTCCCACCCATGACGAGGGCTGACCCTCTTTGTACATTGTTAACAGCTCCACCGTTTACAGCGCCGAGCGTTAAGCAAATAGATATCGCTAACCTATCCCATCACCTTACACAATACTGGGTGTCCAACTTATGGGCTCCCCATCATCTCAAGTGCTTTACAGTCAAAACCTAATCCAACACAGCCATAACGCAGCCTCTTTTTTTCTAGATACAAGTAGGTTGGTCCCTACTTGAATAAAGCAATTACATATTTGATCAATAATATTGAAAATAACTTTTGTCAATTTAAGTAACATTACCTTCGCCATGACCTCTGGATCAGGATCTTCAATGGGGTCTGCCCATTCCACTGTTACAACATTGCCCCATACTTTTACTTTGCCACTCATTAGCCGACGTCTAGCTTGAGCAGCAGTTTTATGATCCTCATATTCAAGAAAGCAAAAACCTCTATTCTTTTTCTTATCATCTGGCTGATGATACAATATGACGTCAGTAAGACCCTCTGAAAAAAATAATTGACATTAGAAGAACTTTGAGAAGTGAAGCAAAAAATTGTAGAAAGAAAAAAAAATACCACTTGCAGAGAAAGTGCTGTTTTAAAACAGCAAAATTTACCAAAGAACCGCCAAAAATTGCAGACATCAATTCATAAAAATGTTGACGATTCTTTACATTTGTTAAATTATAGAATTTTTTTAAATATATATTTACCACTGCTGGCTACTAAAGGGAGCATCATCTGTGTGTTGTGTTAATGAACCGCACAGAACATAAGCAATTTTGTACTTGGTACAGGTCCTTTGATATTAAGATAGGAAAGGGGTGAATGTCCTGCTCTTGTTCTTCTTAAATAATGAGATCACATTTAGAAAACAGAGGAGATCTTAGATAGCACTATGCCAATTTGGTTGCTGCAAATCACTACAGATATGGTAAAAGGTTGGATTTACTCTATTTTTTCATTCTATTGTAAGTATACATAGGTAGGATTCCTGACCTTATACAGTGGGACATGTCTTCTTGAGCAGCCCTTTTCCCTCTGTCAATAGGAGGATTAGAAACGAAGGGCAGCCGGCAGCGGTATTGCTGCTATGATTTTTAGGGCGTCTCCATATATGGAGAGTTACATCACTGAGGGAACACCCACACTACGCATTAATTCCGGGGATGGATGACATACAGTTGCATCCGTTACTCTTAGTCTGTAATGGCTTCCCTTGAATGTTTACATTTGCTACAGGAGGAAGCACAGTCTACGCCGCTATTTAATTTTGTTTTTCCTGCAGTATTTGAGCAGGTAGCTGCCGGTATGTGTCACTGGACAGTTATATCTCTGGGGCACAACCAAGGTCCCTAGGTAATGAGGTTGGGGATGTATGCCATACAGTAACATCTGTCTCCCACAAGCTATTATGGCTTTTATTAAACAAATACATTTTCTTAGAGTAGCCAACATGATGAAATAACAGAGTATTTATAACTAGCCTAACAACGCAGAGATTAATATATAAGACACTACACATCAGGCATAGTTAGGTCATCCGATGTCCCGTTTCATTGACAGTACACAGCTGAAGTTCCCTTTATTGATCAACAGTGGAAAATTATAAAAATGATAACTTCATTAAACAAATATATACATATATTTTTTTGAAACAACTTACCAGTAACTTTACTAAACTCTTCAACTATTTGTTCTTTTGTTTTACTTTTTGGAATAGACCCAACAAAAAGTCTATTATTGGCAACAGAGATGCAAACTCCAATATGCTTTCCTGCTCGAATTTCATGATTGTTGTACTGTGAAAATTAAAAAGGAAAGACTGTAGACTGTTTAAAAATAAAAAATGTTTTCAAACTAAAGCTTGCCAAACATTCAGTCCACAATTGAATAGATAAAAATCATGGTCATCCCAAACTTATTGAAAAGCTTGGCCACCTCTGTTCTATAAACTGTACCCGAGTTACAGCAACATTCAACAGGCCAAGCTAGGACTGATAAAGGCCTGTGGCATAAACAGGTGTTTGCCTCCAATGTCAAAAACATTATGTGGCGCGTAGATGATGGCCAATCATCTTGTATCCCGTAGCTTTTAAAAAGTAATGGAAAGGTGGACTTTTCTAGTTCATGTGAGACAAAGTAAACCCCTGGATGTATTTTCATTCAAATTATTACTCCAATAGCAATGCATGAAAAAAATGAGATGAGAAATAGGGAACCAACTCAATAGAGAACATAAATCTTTAATATTTTTTTTGTGCTTTTTGGGTGTACTTGCGCAATTCTTTTTGCATTTAATCCTGGGTGTCAAGAAACTCGCCAGATTGTGTCTGTTTCAGTGTTTCTGATGTAGCTTTGCAAGACAGATGTTTTATGAGTTCACCCTCCATTTTTGAGCCAATTAGCAACTTTTTAGGTGCAAATCTATACTCTTGTTTCTGGATCAGCATAGTCTTTGCCCATGGAGCATGCAATTGTTGCAAAAAAAATAAATAAAATTAAAATATAGATAGATACATGTACAACCAAAAATGCATATGGTCTGGAGAAATAGCAAATAAGAAGCACAGATGAAAAGCCATAGACAGAAAAAGATACATGTTGCCCAATGGATATTCTTTTTCCGTTCTAGCAATAATTCGGTTTGTTAATTACCTTAACTACAGCCCAAACTACAAAACAGACACCACAGAATGCAATTTAGTCACAACACTTACCAACTTGACAGCCTCCTGGGCAGCCTCTTTAGTACAAAATGTCACAAAAGCATATCCTCTATTTAAACCAGTTAAAGGATCCATCATTAAACGGAGATCCCAAATTGGGCCTGCCTTTTCAAACAGTGGCACAAGCTCATCTTCAAAAAGATCTCTAGGAATTTTTCCCACAAATATCTAAAATGAAATTAATAAAATCGATAAAAACAAGGAAAACAAGGTAAAAAACTAAAGCGCAAGACATTTATTAATTTACCTCTGTGCCAACAGAGGGCTGCTGTGAACTGTGAACTGTGCTTGGGGGTGGACCACCATATTTTCTTTGACCAGTTGTCACATCTAGAGTATATCCAGTTCTTTCAAGAAGAGCCTAAAATGAACAAAAAAACTTATTTAATATTATACCATAAAGGGAAGAAAACTGACCTTCGATATCTGTCAAAAGCATTTGAGATCTGTGACTTCTAAAAGATTTTTAAATGCCTTTTCCCTTCCCATGAATTGTAATGGCATTTGACTTCTGGCTGCACACTACACTTACAGTATATCATTAGCTGGATACAGGTTATACATTCCAAACCCCACTTTTATGTCGCAAAGTGCCAACATGACAATTTGAGCAGTAACCTATTGATCTCAGCGCCAAGTTTCAATCGTATTGGCGTCCTGAGGACACCAATACAATACAATAGAAAGTGGGAGACATTTGGTTGTAGCTTCCCCTCCAGGGTCCCCTGAAGAGGAAGATTCAGGGGACCCAAAGCATGAGTTCCAATAATAATCCATCTCTGTCCACACCTTCTTACTCCTCCTTTAGTCCTGGCAGCCAAATAGGTGTCACTTTAAAATAGTGCTGAGCGTGGCGCGTCCTGGGCTGTTTTGGACTGCAGGAGGAAGCCTTGAGTCCTATCTGGTAAATTCCTTGCTGAGTGCCCACAGAAAGGGCTCTGAGTGCCACCTCTGGCACCCGTGCCATAGGTTCGCCACCACTGACCTATAGAGATCCGAGCAAAAACGTCTGTGGGCAGCTGTGTTGGCTGTAGCCGTTTGCCAACCGGTTAGGTGTGAAGAAGGCTCAGCCCATAAATCCCCTTCATACATCCTTAACACATGTCATTAAGGTGTCAAAAAATTTATTTACCGCTTCATGACTACCATAACTCGATATATGTGCTAACTACACAAATCACACATAGTGACAAATCAGAAGTTTTTTGAAGTCATGACACTGTCTAACTTCAATCGGTTATATGGCCTGAACTGTGGCACATTGAATATAATATCAGAATTGTGGTTTTAAGTGCCACAAAACCAGAAATATCCAATGTTAAACTTGCATGAACTCTCTTACCCATGTACACCACCGGGTCCCATAGCTGTCTGATGCCCACAATGGTCTTGTGAATGGTGCCCAAAACTGTCTAGAGCTACCTGCACAAGCTACTTGCTATTCTCAGGTTATACACAACGGATCCATGGTACGTTATTGATGACCTATATATGGACTGTAATGTGTAATCCTTTTTTGGCCATGTGTCTGCAAAACTAGACAAAGTGCCAACTGTTTTTGAGGTTCCACAACAAAATCCAAAACACTGAAGGCTGGTAAACAGAAAGCACGTGGGCAAAAACCATAATTATGTGCATGTAGCCAAAGACACTTTTCATTAATCTTTTTTCCCCAGGACATTGCATGGAATATAGTACAGATAGAGAATTTGTCCCGTAGAAAACAAGCCCTCAATACTCCTCTGTAAACAAAAAATAAAAAGTCCTAGCTTTAAGAGTGCAGCAAGTAAAAATAAATAAAATAATAATATGTATAGTGCAAAATAAAACACATACATATTCCTGTCATCTAAAATACTTGCCAAATATAACTGAACAGACTAGAATGTAAATATAACCACACACATGCCTTTATTTTGGACTCATCTGGCCCTTTACTAGAATCTGCAACTTTGGTCCCTTGTTTTTCTCGCTGCCGGTAGGTCTTCATGACTCCACATAAAAAGGCACTTTTATTCTATGAGAAAAAAAATATATATATAAACAAGTTTAAAAATACTGTATTTATACAAAAATACCCCAAAATTATCAATAACAATCCAAAAGCGCACACAATAGGAATTTTGCCAGATTTCCACCAAAACCAAAAGTTGTGCTTTATACAAGCCCTGTACCTAGCAATAACATCTAGTATGACCACACAGAAATCCAGGGACAAATCTCTTCATTGCTCAAGTGAAGGTTTGTATAAAACTTAAATTTTAGAATGATCAAATATACTTTGTCACACAGGTGCACGGCTCGTTAGTAAACCATAGGAAGAAAGGAGGCCGTGCCATAAATCTGTCCAAGGATAGGACATGTCCTATCTTTTACAGTATGGCCGCTTGCCTCACATGCTGTGGTGGGAAATACGTCAAAATGAATGACCTATTGCCCATTGAAATGAATATGGGTAGCAATCAGCCATATTAACACATCTGTGAGAAAGGGGCCTAAGTATTCTATATAAATATAACAAATGTTCCATTTTGGGCTCCTTGGTGTGTCATTTTTCACTTTGCAATGGTTTTTGTACAACACACCAGAAATAGTAAAGTTCACATTACCGACTTGGATTTAAAGGAAATCTACCACTGGGATGGTTGTAAACCAAGACCACTAACATGCTGATGTGCACCCCCTCTGACAAGATCTGCGTCTCTTGCAGTTTCATATGGCTTTAAAAAAAAAAAAAAAGCTTTAAAAACTATGCAAATGAGCCACCCAGGTTCATTTGCAAAAAATTTTGTCAAAACAAGGGCATTAAAAGCTAAAAGAAAAGCAGATCCTGCCAGATCACACACCAGTATATGAGTGTGCTTGGTTTATAATTCTTCATCCTGGTGGTAGATTTCCTTTAAACCTTAGGATAACAATTAGTAAAATTTAGAGTATACACCATAAATGTACTTTTCACAGCACATAAATATAAATATAAAATGTTAAATATCACAAAAATTAAATATTTATAAACATGTTTTAGTAAAAACTTGCCTGTACATGCGAGAGGTCACTATCCTTAAACTGTTGTAGCACAGCTAATGCACCTTCTTCATTGAATTCCTTTAAAGCTTCAATAGCTCTTTCATCTAGATCACTATGTGCCACTAATCCTGTAGAAAAAGAAATAATTTAAGTTCACGTCATAGCTTCTATGCATATTTTACATATGAATAAGCACCCAAGAAACCATTTTAGGTGCTTGAATCAAATCACCTTGTGATAATATTAATGCAATAGAAGTCCAAACAAATAACCATAGTACCAAAGTGTGCCAACCAATCTGCACATACCCATTTGCCAAAGAATTAACAATGCACATGGGCGTTTTGCCTCCCCATGCATTACTCTACAAGTCCTGGTCTATAACCCGTGCTCATTCTAACCAAAAACCAGTGGCTTTTACACCCATCAATCAGCTTGGTTGGGCTTCTTCACACCACTGTCTATTTCTGATCTGTGTCATTAAGGAGCCACAGAACCCAGAACAAAAGATCCCATTGACTAAAATGGCATTGATCTGGCCTCCACCAAAATGTTGAATACTTCTTTTTGTCTAATTTGTTTCAGAGAACCTAAGAAAGCAGTGAAAATGTACTTTTCAAAGTTCCTGGATTTGCACAGTTTTCAAAAACAGACCACCCAAAGTGGCAGTGTTTTTTTGTATTAAAAATAAGTTACAATAATTCTCACCTGATTGCATTTTTATTCCAATAGTTGGACCCATTAGAACAAAATGATTGTATCTGTAGTAGGCCAGCACAGGCATCTGTAGCTGCTCTAAGATCAAACAGCACAAATCAGTTCTTGAGCCAATACAGAATTGTTTCCCATCACTGGGTGTAAAGTGGGGTGGTGCCAATGCAACCAATTGTGACACTGCAATTTTCTTGAATGAGATTGCAGACAGGGATGCTAAGGGAAATCTCTGCCCCTCCCTAGTCACTCCTTTGCAAACATCTCTTCACTCCTGACAATTTTCAGAGACATGACAAGTCCTCTTCAAAGTTCTTCTGAAATGTCTAGAAGTGAACTAGGTAGAAGTAGTAGTCTCTTGCTACAACTCTGCATTTAGACATTCTTCAGTTATACCTCCTAGCATTGTATGCATTTGTCAACTAAGTGTAGAATGCAAATAAGTTTTCCAAGGTGTTAAATGGAAAACAACACCTCATTTTGCTACCTTGAAAGGATGCCCCCTTTAACATCAAGTATGACCTACAAGAAGTCTAAAAACATGATGTGGGATTAAGCCAAACCAGTATATCTATTCCATAAGGAACAGACTCCCAACTGTAGACAGCACTGTTTCGACCTGGTTGGGTCTCCTCAGCATTCCCTCTAGTAACAGGATAGAGGCACAGCCAAATGGAGTAAAAGTTGGCTTGAACATTTTATGGGATAAGCAAAGGTTTACTCTAAGAAAGTTAACCTCTCCTTATGCTGCATAATTTAAGCATTGCATCTAATATCATAAACTCTTAAATCCTCATTAGTATTTGCACTATGAAAATGTTCTGTAAGATTTCATTTTAAATAACAAATATATCAGCTAGTGATGATTTACTAATTCAGAGGGCAGGACTGATGGCCATTTCGAAAGTTCCATGATAATGCTACATGATTATAAGCAGCCTTTCCAGCAAGGATTTCTGGTATAAAATATCCCTCTACTCCCTCCCTCCCTTAAGTCTTGAGATCAATAGAGGTCCTAGAAGTGAATGTTGGGAAGAACAGCAGTCAGCTGCACAAGTGCAACTAGCAATGTAAAATTGTGGCCATACTCCCAGGAGATTCTTATGTTAATATGCTGCCTCAAAGAAGGAGAAACTAAGATTATCAGAGATTCTTATGAAAACATTATCTATCTTTGGATGGGACTCTTCATGCACCTAATTTCTCAAGTCAGGTGGCCATCAGATATGTCAGGATATGTTACAGATGCATTGAAGAATAAAGATGTGGGTTGTCCTTGCATTTCTACCATTCAATATTGCCTTCCGCATTATATAATGTGTGTTCAACGTGCCAGCATAAACCCCAAAATCAGGAGAAAGCCAAGTTATGGATCTAGTCCTTAAAACTTGAAATCAGAGGTTAAAGCTTTATGTTGTGATCTGCAACTATCAAGCACTTATGACATATCCTATAAATATACAAAACAGACCAAAAAAGTTTGGACACACCTTCAAAGAGTTTTCGGTATTTTCATGACTATAAAAAATTGTAGATTCACACTGAAGGCATCAAAACGATCAAAAGGCATCAAAGCAGCTAACAGTCTATTCAGTAGGACATCAGCTGTGTATCCACCTGCCTTCTGCACAATACAACTGATGGTTCCAACCCCATTTAGAAGGCAAGAATTCCCTCTTATTAAACCTAACAGGGAACACCGGTGATGTGAAAACCATTTCAGGTGACTACCTCTTGAAGCTCATCACGAAAAATGAAATGAGTGTAAAAAGCAGTAATCAAAGCAAAAGGTGGCTACTTTGAAGAGCCTAGAATATAAGACATATTTTTAGTTGTTCACACTTTTGTTAAGTATATAATTCCATGTGTGTTAATTCAGTTTTGATGTATTCAGTGTGAATCTACAATTTTTATAGTCCTGAAAATACAGATAACTCTTTGAATGGGAAGATGTGTCCAAACTTTTGGTCTGTACTGTAGTTGTATACATTTAAGTTTTCCTTACATGTAGTGCTCTTGGAAAACGAGTAACTCCATTAGTTCTAAAAATCTGCATTTAGCAATACAGGCAGTCCCCGGGTTACATACAAGATAGGGTCTGGAGGTTTGTTCTTAAGTTGAATTTGTATGTAAGTCGAACCTGTATATTTTATAATGGTAGCTCCAGACAAAAACAATTTTGGCCCCAGTGACAATTGGAGTTTAAACATTTTTTGCTGTAATGGGACCAAGTATTATCTATAAAGTTTCATTACAGACACCTTACAGCTGATCATTGCAGTCTGGGACTATAGTAAAGCATCCAGAAAGCTTCACCAGAGGTCAGAGGGGTCTGTCTGTAACTATGGGTTGTCTGTAAGTCGGGTGTCCTTAAGTAGGGGACCGCCTGTACAAGTAACAGACTATCTGCACATGTTACAGATAGTCTTACACATGTGCACAGCCTTTCCACAAGCATCAGAAACCAGCAGCAATCAACTGGAAATAATGATGCGACAGATGGGTGGAGTTCAACCTTTGCAAAGGAGGATTTCTGCACCAGGATCCAAAGCACACGGGTACGGTCACATTTATAGAGCAGGGGACACTGCATCGTCCCGATCTCCTTAGCGTTTTGGGCTAACTCATTGGGCTTGGTGAAATAATTTTCCATCGACAATGGCAATATGTGAGCACACCCCATTGTCCAAGTTAACCTGCTTGTAGCCCACCTCATGCACATGGTCGTTTGTATATGTAACATGTGTGGTTACCCTAACGGTGATGTCACATGGTGCTTTAAAGGAAACCTACCACTTAGTATGGCAGGGGTAAGCTGTAAGTACCGAGCACCAGCTCAGGGTGAGCTGGTGCCGGTACTTACTTTCGTTAGTGTTAAAACCGCGGTATCGCGGTTTTAACACTTTTTAAACTTTAGGGCAGAAGACACTTCGGCGCTGCGCGCGACCGTGCGCGCGCAACATCTCCGCTATTTCCTATGGAGGCGCGCGCACGATCGTGCGCACGCAGCGCCGAAGTGTCTTCTGCCCTAAAGTTTAAAAAGTGTTAAAACCGCGATACCGCGGTTTTAACACTAACGAAAGTAAGTACCGGCACCAGCTCACCCTGAGCTGGTGCTCGGTACTTACAGCTTACCCCTGCCATACTAAGTGGTAGGTTTCCTTTAAGGAGCATTTTTAAACGCACTGAAAATGCAAGTGTTTGTGAACATTTACCATATAAAAAGAATTGTCCAAGAACGCACCGTGTGACAGCATCCTTAAAGTACACTAGGAAGATGAATAGCTACCATCTTTTTCCATGGAAACTATAAGATGGGCTTGCATGGTGTAGAAATAGGCTCCATCATCAGGGAGTCTTGCATTGTACTCCTCACTCAATCTGTAGAAGTTGTTCCCCCAATCGCCCCTCCAGGAAGTTGAAACCAATTTTAAAACTGAATTTTCAAAACTGTCCTAAGACAGAAAAAAAGCCTTATTGGTCATGCCTAAAATTTAACTTTTATTAAATTATTAAATAATCACACTCAACTGTTTCATAATTTCACGTTGGGCTGCTATTTTTCGTATATAAATATCACAGGACGAGTAGCTACTCAATCGTATTGTCTGGAATAGTGGATCTCTGCAGCGACAATACTCATTAACAGCCACAACTATGATTCTCTAAAAACCAAACACGAGCCCCGAACCACCCCCCCCCACCCAAACTGTTTCGCAGAAGCACCAGCGTCATCAGGGGATCGGTAGCCCTGACGCGATCCCCGATTCAGACAGTCAGGAGAAGATGAAGTCGGGCGCGATTCACGAAGCTCGTGCACCCGAGTGCCTGCATCCGTCGCTTCCTCGCCGAGGTCCGCCTTCTAATACAGGCGGTCCCCTACTTAAGGACACCCGACTTACAGACGACCCATAGTTAAAGACGGACCCCTCTGCCCACTATGACCTCTGGTGAAGGTCTCTGGATGCTTTACTTTAGTCCCAGACTGCAATAATTAGCTGTAAAGTGTCTGCAATGAAGCTTTATGAATACTCCTTGGTCCAATGACAGCAAAAAATTTTGAAACTACAATTGTCACTGGGGCAAAACATTTTTTTTTTTTTGTCTGGATCTACCATTATAAAATATACAGTTCCGACTAACATACAAATTCAACTTAAGAACGAACATATGGACCCCATCTTGGATGTAACCCGGGAACTGCTTGTATGTAATTAGTGGTTCTTTAAAATGTTACTCCCCTTAGCAGAAAATGCTGTGGACATATATTGTAATGGAGAATTAAAATGCTACTGGCTCTTTAATCAGTCCATTGATTTCCTCCACGCGGAGCAGACACAGGACAGAAGATGGCCGCTGATCACATGTCCACATCGCATGTCCTGTACCTGCCTGGGCAGGTCATGTGATCATCACTATGTTTGGCTGTAGTCGGTTGGTTGGTTGCAGTGCATTCAGTATGGCCAGTGTTGTGGCGAGACGTCATATCAGTGATGTAATGTACAGTGATGGCAGTTACATATCATTATTACGATAACAGAGCAGGACAGTCTGTTACATCATCACTGGGAGCAGCGCATAAGAGGTAGGAGGAGTTACTGAGAACTAAAGAATCATGGGACCTGTAGTTTTAAGTGGCAACCATCTTAGTGAGAACTGCATTTAAGGTAAAGCTGGGTGGCTGGCTGGCTGCCTCCACTACACTTCTTGCTGCTGCTAGATTACACAGGCAGAGGGAGATAACAGGAGGAGGGAGAGAAGTGTTCTGCTAATTATACCAGCCTGTAATATGGCAGAACTGAGGGCTTCTGCAAACACCCACTAGAGCCCTTCAAGCGCAGGATTTTATGCAATAGCAGCAGTGAGGATATGAAGGGGTTGAAAAACAGCCTGGAGTATAAGTTTTGAAATATTAACACCCCCATGTGTCATGACTATGAATTTGAATACATTTTAGAGTGAAATTATAAGTCAATGAGAGCTTATTAAAAATAAACTGCAGCCTGTGTATTATGCACACAGTCAGTTAGGTGGGATAGAACAGTGTGATAGGTCTTAAGCCTCAAAGACAGCCCCTTATTTTTTTTTTTCTATTAAACTTTCATGCACGTGTTAAAGGTATATTCCCATCTGGGCGTTCACAATTTCATTCATCTGCCATATGTAAACATTTCTTCAACTGGATGTTATTAACCCCTTAACGACTTGGCCTTTTTTAGTTTTTTCACTTCCATTTTTCACACTCCACCTTCAAAAATCTATAATATTTTTTATTTTTCCACATAAAGAGCTCTGTTATGGCTTATTTTCTGCGTAACAAATTGCACTTCGTAGTGACGGTATTTAATATTCCATGGCGCGTACTGGGAAGCGGGAAAAAAATTCCAAATGCAGTGAAAATGGTGAAAAAACACATTTGCGACGTTTTCTTGTGGGCTTGGATTTTACGGCTATCACTGTGTGCCCCAAATGACAGGTCTACTTTATTCTTTGGGTTGCTACGATCACAGGGATACCACATTTGTACAGGTTTTATAATGTTTTCATACATTTAAAAAAATTAAAACCTCCTGTACAAAAATTTTTTTTTTGATTTTGCCATCTTCTGGCGCTAATAACTTTTTCATACTTTGGTGTACGAAGCTGTGGGTGGTGTCATTTTTTGCAACTTTTGATGGCGTTTTCATTGCTATCATTGTTAGGACTGTACGACCTTTTGATCACTTTTTATTAATTTTTTAATATTTTCCAAAATGGCAAAAAAATGTCATTTTTGACTTTGGACGCTATTTTCCGTTACGGGGTTAAACGCAGTGAAAAACCGTTATTATATTTTGATAGATCGGACATTTTCGGACGCGGTGATACCTAATGTGTTTATGATTTTTACTGTTTATTAATATTAATATCAGTTCTAGGGAAAGGGGGGTGATTTGAATTTTTAGGTTTTTTTAATATAATTTTTTTTTTTTAAACTTTTTTTTACTTTTACTTTAACTATTTTTCAGACTCCCTAGGGTACTTTAACCCTAGGTTGTCTGATCGATCCTACCATATACTGCCATACTGCAATATGGCAGTATATGGGGATTTTACTCCTCATTCATTACAATGTGCTGATAGCACATTGTAATGAATAGGTTAAAACGAGACAGCTTCGGGCCTCCGTGAGGCCCGATGCTGTCATGGCAACGGATCACCGCTCCCCGTGACGTCATCGGGGAGCGAAGGTCCGCGCCAAGATGGCGGCGCCCATGCGGCGCCATCTTTTTGAAGCCTCCGGCAGCATTGCCGGAGGCGATCGCGGTGAAAGCACCCGCGATCGGTGCTAGCACCGATCGCGGGTGTTACCGGTAAGCCTTTGCTGCAATATGCAGCAAAGACTTACCGGCTATGGAGAGGGCTCGGCCCGCGAGCCCTCTCCATGCACCGGGACCCGGCGCGCGCCGTACTAGTACGGCGCGCGTCGGGAAGGGGTTAAAAAGAATTTTCCTGTGTGAAGATAATTTCTCATAAATGTAGTCATATGGTCCCTTAAAAATGAGATGGCTTCCTCGGATATGACCACCTCACATTCTGGCAGCGGTGGCCAGACATGCACTATAGAGTCCTGCCGGACCACCTGGCTTCAGCAATCATTACCACAGGACGGCTGTGCGACATGTAGTTACTCGCAGACATTTCATATACAAAAAACTTTAGTATCTTTGTGCAATCACTCAGCAGAGGTGACCAGTGGTCTTGTTTCCAAGGGACCATATGACTACATTTATGAGAAATCTTCACACAGGTCATTTTTTAATAACATCTAATTGAAATATATATATATATCAGATTAATGAAACTGAATGTCAATGCTTAGATGAGAATACCCCTTTAAGTGTGTCTGTGCTTGATTTGTGTGCAAAAATCTGCAGTATAACACAGTAGCATTCAAGTGAATGTGATTAGGAAAAAGTAATTGTTGCTCAGTGTGGAAAATTAAATAATGGTCATGTTACTTTTCTTGTAGATCCTCTCAGATTTTTGAATGTTTTTTTTTTCAGTGAAGTCTATAGAAGAGTAAAAAACTGCATCAAATTGCAGTTTTCATGCAGAATACCCTAAACCTAAAGGGATGGGGGAAAAAATAAATGCAGAAAATTTACAGAAAATGCACACAACAATCTGTCACGTGTTTAAAGTTTAAGTGGTTTCAGGAATTTGAAAAACCTGGTTAATTTCTTCCAAAAACAAGCTCCACATCAGATCATGGGCACTATGTGGTATTGCCTTACTGGCACAAACCACAGACAGATGCAATGCCATTTTTCCAACCTAGAGGAACCATTTATGTCCAGGGTGCATGTTATGTATGTTTAGTGTGTACATGTAATACTTTTACAATCAAAAATTCACTCAGACCAAAATGTTACAGGAAGCAGTGCTTGGGCTGCAGGATTTTTGGGCATACCTGGCTAACGTGGATCTGATACATGGATACTGATTTTTTTTCAATTTCATCATTCAAGCTTAAAAATAAATTGATGAATATTTAAAAGGGCCTTCCAGGAATCTGAAAAAACTCCAGGGACCTTCCCCACTCCAGCAGTACTTCTCTTTTTTGGATCTAGAAAGGGACTTCCAGGTAGTCACAAAACACACAACCCCATGGAACTTCCAAGCTAGCCCAAAAACATGAGTCGGGCAAATACACTTTTTTAACCTAGCAAGGCACCTACTGTAATTGTATGGCAGCTCTACATAGGCAAATCATTACTAGCCAACGTTGACCCTTTGGTTAGTCAAAATGTAGATGCTTCCACCACCACTTATTTGATTTACAGGCCTCTTTTATACATGAAGCATGTTAAGATGTCACAGGATAATGCCATGTAACCTACAAGTAGCATGTTATGAGGCAGAGCTGAATAGGTTTCGTTTTATGGGAAAATATTCCATACAACGTCTATTTTCTACCTTCTTCTAGGCAGCCATGATTGTACACTTGATGGAGGCCGGACAGTTATATGGCAAACGTAGACTACACTTAGGTAGTGCTAGAGAAACTATGCAAGGCTTAGCCATCTTCTGCACTGAATACACAGTGCGTGCTAGAAGAAGGTCCATACAGGGATAGCAGATATCCCATTTCCTACAATTGGGCAGGGAACACATGGACTAAATGGTGGAGACCCCTTCACTGGTAGACATTCCTTGATGCACTGCAGACACCTCAAGCACTGAAGGGGTTACAGGGCAGATGAGACGCCAAAATTATATCTGCAGTTCCCATTTGGAAACCACAAAAAGTTGCTAATTTAGACAAAGTCCAATGAAGAAAATAAAGCCAAAATAGAAGCGCTTTTGCAAGAGCCAAGTCTTACCTGAAATGTAAATTTCATCTAGTTTTTCAGCAACTTTCTGTGGTAATCCAGCATCAAGCAAAGTCTGCAAATGCTCAGATTGGGCTACTGCAGCATAAGTATCCATGGACTCTTCTGTACCATTGCCATTAACATGTTCAGCGGCCATATCTCCAGATATCTGTACAAATGCAATAATCAGGGTCATTAATGGTCACTAGTTGTGCATGCATCAGTATATGGCACATTTCACTCTCCTGCCTCACAGCTCCTCCTCTGCACAGGCCTGTAGACAGCATTTCACACAATAGGACGTGTATGGCAGAGGAGATGTGCAGCTTCCCGCCCGCACAGCTCTGCTGTCCACACACACTGGGAACAAAGCGCCTCTTCCTACTCCCCACCCACAGGACGACACTAGGCCGGGCCCGGAGCCTGCAGCAAACACGTGCTCCGCCGCGGCGGCAGCAGCAGGAGGCCGCGCACACAATGCCAGCACAGCAGCTACACAGGGGCTGCCCTGCGCCCACTCATAGGGTCCTGCACACTGGCCGGGGCTACACCGCACACTACCCGCGCACTCAGCAGGGCCCGCCATGCTCTCTCCATGCAGACAGGGGATGCCGCACGCCCTCACGGCCGGAGCTGTAGCGTGTATGAAGGCACCGCTGGCCGGGGCTCCCACCCCGCACACTCCACACCGCCGACAACGTGCTCCCGCTGGAATCCATTTTCCAGAGTTGCCGGCTCCGGCCGCATAACCAGCGTGACAGCGATGAGTAGGTAGCACCGGCCACTTACCTGTCCCGATCCGGGCGGGTGCTGGCTGTGTCCGGGCTACCTAGTCTCTTCCTGGGTGGCAGGGTGTCGGACGAGCGCGCCCCTCGTGCGGTTGCAGCAGCTCCTTGTCCGGTGGAGTGTGGCTGTTGTAAAATGGCGGCCGAGAGAGCCGAGCTCACGCCGCTGGCAGCCAGTCCCACCCCTCCTTCGTGAACGCGCGCTGCTTAGCGAAGGGCTGCCATTCATCTCCGGGGTTTCACGAGCTGCCCCTGCCTTCCTGAGCGGCCCTCCTATACCGGGGAGGGGCTGCCTGGCGACCCTGCGAATCCTGGAAGGAAACCCCGGTGATGCTGCAGCCCAGCTCGTTCTCGGGCCGGGCGCGTTCAGTACACGTTGCGGGAGGAGCAGGCCCGGCTCAGAGGCTGCGCCGCGGCTCCCGTCCTAGTCATCGCCGCCTGCGCTATCCCTTCCCTACGGGCCGTCATGTATCTCCCACATTATTACATTTATGACAGGATCCCCGCATGTTCACCACAGAAGTGCGGCCACGTGTGGATGAATGTGCAGTGGGGGGTTTATCATACGTGGATGTATCCTGCGCCCAGGCAAGTCTGGTTCGTTTTTCAGATGCAGTTTTTGAAGCCAGGAGCAGGTGTGGGTGACAGTGGGTGAGAACATATCAATGAGAGGTGCTGCTCCCATCTTTTTCTTTCCACTTCTGGTTTGGACATTGAAAACTGCATCTGACATACGGAACATGTGACTGCGCTGCAAGTCATAAAGGCCTGAAGGGAGAAATTGCATTTAATGGCGTTTGCTTGGACCACTCCCTAAATGTTTTTGTCATAGTATATTGCGCTTAGGTGTCAATTATATTTATACAATTTTTCAGACTAAAACATTTTACTCTGTATTGAAAAATGTTTGCGGGGAGATTTGGATGTTTACTTCTTCTGTTATGGGTTCGTTGCAGGGGATAATAATTTTGATCAGTCACTTTTGGGAAACGCAGTTAGGGCGCGTTCACACGTTGTGTTTTGACCTGCGTTTTCATTGCTTTTGAAATGCATATACAACAGCTGAAGAGAGGTGATTTGCCTAATTACATCACTGTTAACATTTCCGTTTGCAAAACGCAATGTTAACGCATGCGCTAACAACGCGTTTACAACCATAAACGGTAATGTAATTAGGCAAATCACCTCTCATCAGCTGTTGTATATGCGTTTCAAACGCAACGCGTGAACGCGCCCTCAGGGTGATGCCACACGTGGCATTTTTGGTCCGTATTTCCCAATTATCTTAATAGATAAACAGGGTGAAAGCAGCCAAATACATGGTAAAAGGACTGAAAACGCCATGTGTGACATCACCCTAATAAGACCCGTTGATAGGGGGTAAGAGTAAGGGCTTATGCAAACAATGAGGCTTCGCAGATGTGCACTGGCTGTATTTATAACTGCACATAGAGCACGTCCTATTGAAATTATATTGGCTCATGTACAAGGCCATAGATTGCACCGCCCCATGCAGGACCCGGGCAGTCTTTAAGAACTGACATCAGTGGGTGTGTGGTGTGCACCCGCCAAGAGCACATGGGACTATTGTTTGTGTCCTTATAAGGCCGTGGTCACACGTACCGCTAGGCATCCGTCATAATGCGCCGCCAGCGCACAGGGGGAGGTCCTCGGCCCGAACGCACATGCGTTTCCAGGGAAACGCATGCGATTGTTAAGCCAATCGCATGCGTTTTTCTGGAAACGCATGTGCGTTCGGGCCGAGGACCTCCCCCTGTGCGCTAGTGTCGCGTTAAGAACGGACGCCTAGCGGTACGTGTGACCACGGCCTTACACTACGTTCCTTGAGCATGTAGCCCGAGGAATGGCTCTGTTATCATTGTTAAACTTATTTTAACTCTTGCTTGTTTCTAGTTGCAATAAACGCAGCAGCATGTGCAGGCAGAACGGGCTCCTGATGTGAGCAGGGTAATGTGGGTAAATAATTTTGATCACTAGTTCATATGCTAGTATTTTGAAAACAAAGTACAAAAAACCCCACAAAAATAAAATTCATTAGGTTGTCCTAAAAGCCCCTAACACATATAAAACAAGTAATAAAAATAACACAACATATTAGGTGTCACCAAGTGCCAAAATTTCCAATCTATAAAAAAATATAAAAACAGTTATTCTCTACAGTGAACCCCGTAAAGGAAAAATGTGCTCAAATGTCCAAATTGCCACTTTTTTGTCCTTTTGCAACACATAAAAAATGTAATAAAACTGATTTAAAGATCACACAGTCCCGAAAATGGTAGTAATAAAAATGTCAGCTCATCCTGGAAAAAAATGACACCTTAGTCAACTCTGTGCTCCTACATCTGAAAAAGTTATTGGAGTCAGAATATGGTAAAAGTAATTATATATTTTTTTTTTTGGGGGGGGGGGGGTACAAAAAGTTTTACATTTTGGTAAAATATATTAACACCTTATAAAACCTATTTAAATTTAGTATCCTTGTGATCGTACCGAACCAAAGAATATATTAGAGATGTTATTTGGAGTGTACAGTGAAAGACGTAAAAACAGAGCCCACAGGAAAATGGCGCAAATGCGGTATCTTGTCAATATTACCGCATTTTGAATTGCATTTTCACTTCCCAGTAGAAGGGGTGGAATATAAAATACCTTTACTAGAAAGTACAATTTGTTACACAGAAAACAAGCCCTCAAACAGCTTTTTACATGGAAAAATTGAAAAAAGTAATTAAACAAAAAGTAAAATGGAAAAAGCCTATCAGTGTTAAAATTACCACTATACCACGTGATTAAAAGTTTACAAATTAGAGATAAAGATTTGTGGTACCTGATTGCATTTGGAAACGCAATCCAAAGGCTTCACTCGTGATCGCATATTTTGGTAACATTGTGTTTCCAACACATTAACTGAACACAAAGGAAAAGCCTTCTTCACTCAATGTGTGATATCAGGCGTAGCCCTTGGATTGTGTTTCTAAACGCAATCAAAATACCATGTGTGAACGTGGCCTTGGGCCCTACAAACCGGTCATGGCACCTGAAAACTATTCTGCCCTACAAAAGCTCAATGGCTCCTTCCACGCCCGCCATGTGTTTCTATTAACAGAACTTCCAAAACCGCAATAGAAATGAAATGGTCCCTAACCTAATTTATTGTAGAATTTTTTTGAAAAATTGAGAGAATACTGTTCAATTTGTGATCTTTCTAGTGTCATAATAAAATAAAGGGATACTTATAAGATGACGCCAACACAAAGCTGAGATATGATAAATGTTAGCTAGTAGCTAATTTGGGTAGGAAGACTATCAGTTTGAAAAATAGGCCTTGGTCATCAAGGCACAAATGAGCTTGGTCACTAAGGGCTTAAAGAAAAAAAATAATAAGATACATTACACAGTTTTGGAGGATTATTTTTTAGTAAATTGCCCTGGAATGTCAACACCGGCAAGAAAAGAACCAGGAGAGGGGGTTGGAGATTTCACCAGAATGCAGAGCATGAGGATGAACAGAAATGTCTTTTGATGTCACCATCTATTGAGCATGAGAGGGGTCTGATGGCAGCAAAGGCCATGTTGGAGGATTCAATATATGCATGTGAATGTAAGCTATTTATTTTGGATCCATTGGCACTCATTCTGAAATATAATAATTTTTTTATTTAGGGATGACTTATTCCTTCAGGTTCAGGGTACCGCTATGGGGGTCACATGCCATCTCCTGACACTTTGTCCGAAACATATGATGAACCTGACAGGCTAAGTGCACTTACAGTATGGTCACCGGCCAGGGGTTATCATCCAAAACACTTATCCCATCACAAAGTGAAAAATGGGAGGTTAGAGGGTGGAAAGGAGGAGGGCAAGAGAGGGAGAAACAAAGTGACAATATTCGACAGGGCCAGTAGGTTAAGTTAACTTCCAGCAGGTGTGTAGAGGAGTGACTAGTTTTTTTCAAGGATATCTTAGAATTTCTGGGACTCACGGAATGTTAACCAAGGTTGCCACAGCTTTATAAATTTTTTAGAAGTGCTTGTGATGTCTACCATTCTGAGATAGTGGGTGGTGACACTGAACGCCACTTGCAAGAGACTGTTTTTCTGCTTTTTAATAGATCCTGGGAGAACTGACAGTGAGGCCTCTTCTGGTGTCTTGGAAACTATAGACCCTGTAAATTCTGATGTCACCTTCAACACATATCCTGGATTGAGTAATAGAACAAGTGTACCATCTGGAAAGAATTTTGTAATTCCGTTCCTGTGTGGAACAGGCCACTGAGAGTTTGTGTGTAAACAAGAATGACTTATCCCAATCCTCAGGTGACAAAGGTGCACTTAACCCCTTAATGACTGCCGTATCGGCTTTTTACGGCGGTCATTAAGGGTACTTCTTCTGACGCGTATGCCTTTCTACGGCGGCGCGTCAGAAGAAGATTCCGGGACACCGGGTCCCGCTCGTGCCGGTGTTGGGCTGTGATATCACCCGGGATCGGAAAAACTTAGATCCCGGGTGTTTAACCCCTTACACGCCGCGCGTAAGCGTGTCCCCCGTGGATCGGACCCCCCCCGGTGTGCTTACCGGGGGATCCGATCCCTCCTGCCGCTGCCCTGGGTCCCGACGAGTGACCCGGGGCTGTCGGCTCCTCTCTGTGCCGGGTTCTGCCTTCCTGGCAGGACCCGGATGTAAGTAACTGAGCATGCGCGGCATGCTCAGTTACTTACACTATACACTGCAATACAAGTGTATTGCAGTGTAAAGGCTTGACTAAGCGATCGGATGATCGCTTATTCAAGCTAAGAAGTAGAAAGTGTATAAAAGTAAAAATTTTTTTTTATCTTTTTATAATATAATTAAATAAAATAAAAGTCCCATAATCTCCCCAGTAACACATAAAATGCAAATAAAGTAAATAAAACACAAAAACACGTACATATTTGGTATCACTGCGTCCGTATTAATCTGTACAATAAATCAATATTGAACCCGCTCGGTGAACTACGTTAAAAAAAAACTCGAAAAACTTCCCATAGTATACAATTTTTCATCAAACACCATCACAAAAAATGTTCTAAAAAGTGATCAAAAAAAGTTATGTTCCCTAATATGATACGACTGAAAAGAACAACTGTTTTCGCAAAAAATAAGCCCTCAACCAGATCTGACAACAGAAAAATACAGAAGTTATGGCCCTGAAAAGTTGTCAATAGTAAAAACAATGCGATTTTCTCCAATATTGGTTTTGCTCAGGAAAATTGAGCAAAAATAAGAAAACCTATATAAATGAGGTATCACCGCAATCGTAGTGAACCAGAGAATAAAGATAAAATATTATTTTTACGTTACGGTGAGCGGGGGGAAAAAAATGCTAAAAATCCAAAATAAAAATTGATGATTTTGTTTGTGTCTCCCTTGAAATAGTTAATAAAATCTCATGAATAAGCTTTAGACTCCCAAAATGAATTATCTATACATTGTATATCATCCCGTAATTAATAAGCCCTCATATGTTCGCATTACCAAAAAAAATAAACATTTATAGGTTGTACAATGTGACAATACAAATCTGCTGTGAATGGCGCCTCCATTCATTCTATACTCGGCCGTGCGCCCATACAGCAGTTTACCACCACATATGGGGTATCAGTGAACTCGGGAGGAATTGGGCATCAAGCGTTGCAGTGCGTTTCATCATTTAATTTATTCTGAAACTGTCAGTTTTGGCCTAAATGAATGTATTTTCCCAAAAAATTCTATAGCTTCTAAATCGCAGGTCCATATTTTTTAACCCTTGTGAAACACTTAAAGGGTTAATAGACGTAATAGAAGTTGTTTTACATATGTTGAGGGGTGAACTTTCTATAGTGGGGTTCTATTTTATGGGGTTTTACTATTATTTAGGCCTCTCAAAGTCACTTGAAAGCTGAGTTGTCCCTCAAAATGTGAGTTTTGGCAATTTTCATGAGAATAAGAAAAATCGCACCTAAGGTTCTGCACCTCATAACATCCTAGAAAAATGACCGGAAGCATAAAATATCATCTCAACATAAAGCAGATATTCTGCAAATGTTAATTATCAAACTTTTTGGGTAGTTTTACATCTTGTCTGGAAACCAGAACATTTCAAACTTGGAAAATGAAGAATTTTTACAAACTTTTGCCAAATTTTCACTTTTTTTCAGAATGAAACGCAAAACTTATCACTTAAATTTTATAACTAACATGAAGTACAATGTGTCACGAGAAAACATTCTCACAATCACCCGGATATGCTAAAGCGTTCCGAAGTTATAACCAATTATCTTGAGACATGTCAGATTTGAAAAATCGAGTCTGGTCATTGAGCTGAAAACTAGTGTCGATGATAAGGGGTTAAATCACCATCCCATCTAGCCTGATATGGTAGATTTGAAGTATCAGACTCCTTTATTAAGATGCTGTAAATTTAGGAGATGCAGTGTCCTGGAAGAGATGCTGACCGAAATAAGGCCTCAAAAGGGCGGGTTCTATAGTATACTCTACTGAAAAATTGCAATTTCTTGACACACTGATAAGGAGGGGTAGTAGGACACCCGATAGGAATAATCTGTTAGATTATCATAGTGGACATCCCAGGGAAATGATACAGAGCCTCCCCAGAAGTCAAACGATGAGGGTGAAGAGAATAGTGAGTAATAAGTTGAACATTGAAGAATTTATAAGGGATATGTGTAGAGAAATTACCCTAAAAAGTTGCTTATACAACAAAAAGATATACAGTATGACGAGACAGGACTTGATGAATGTGAAGAAATGAGAGAAAGGTGGTTTAAAGTGAGTACATATACTGAAGATAGTAATCAAATAGCCAGAATTGTGAGAAAGTATTGGCCTATACTGGCAAGTAATTACAATGATGTACCGTAACGAAGGGAGCCACCCCTCTTCTCATATCGGAGGGATAGTAGCATCCGAGATAGTGTGGTGCAAGCGGATGTGGGCTCAGGAAAAAGAGTCATTAGACATTTTTAAGTAAACCAAAAATGGGGAGTTTTCGATATGTAAATTGTGTAAACTGTAACCTGATGATGAAAGGCCACATAACGGAAAATAGCACCCAAATGTCCGAAACCATTCCAACATTTTAAATCACAAAAAATGTAATAAAAATTGATCAAAAGGTTGCATAGTCTTTAAAATGGAAGCAATGAAAATGTCAGCTCATGTCGCAAAAAATGACATCTCACACATCTCCGTACATCAAAGTATGAAAAAGTTATTGGCATCAGAAGATGGCGAAACAATTTTTTTTCGTACACATTTATTTAATTTTTGAAAACTCAATAAAACCTATATAAAGCTGTAAAAACTGCCTACAGGAAAGTGCCCCAAATGCATATATTTGCCAATTCCACCATATTTGGATTTTTTTTCCAGCTTCCCAGTACGCGGAATGTATCTCCAGGCTCTATGCTTTTTCTCAGCATGGCTTCAGAAAAGCATGACATCCCTGAAACACCCAGGACCCCAGCCCCAGTAAACTACACTGTAGGGCGGGAAATCGTTTCCCTTAATTTTTTTTGTAGATTATGAGATTAGGAGGAAGATGTGCCTAACAAGTGACTCGTAAGACACATCACAAAGAGTTCATGATTTGAAGCCATAAGTTGCCATCCAACTATGAAAAAGCCTCTTGTGCTTGTTGTATCGTCAAAATTGTGACTGAGGAGACGTATTTTTGTATTGAGTCCTTGTGAAATGTAGTCAGGAAGGAAGTACATAAATCTAGAGATGCTTCTGCCCCTTAATCATTTCTTCTAAGTTCTGAGAGACCTGGTACCTCGTCAGCAGTATATCTTAGTGAGAGGTCACTCGGAGGAAAAGGTAGCTGTAAGAAATGGCAGTATTTCAGTTTCTTCAGCATCAGTTACTTAGCATGCTAGGCAGCCTTTGTTTGGAATTGATAAAACAGATTACTGTCTAAAATTAGTTAGGATGACTATGGGTGTTGAAGACAAAAGAGAACCTAAAACTGTCCAGGATGTCATGTTTTGAAGGTTTGAAAGAAAAGTGTAAGCGAGGATTTCCAGTTCATAACACCATTGCCTTCCTTATTGATAAAGAATGGAAGTTTCCACACACACACAATACCATATTCCCAGGACTGTGAATATATAATATCCTCCTATCTCTACCTCCAGGGGTTGTTCTCCTAAAGTTGACGCATTCATGGTCAAAGTGTTGCATAGGTCATCCCTTCCTTTAGAAGACATGGGTTCCCTCAGGGACCCCATGGATAAAAAAGCTGAGGGTTTTCTGAAGAAGGCCTGGGATTCTTCTACGTCTGCCTTCAAACTTAACATAGTCACAGCTTGTGTAGCCCATTCCATGCTATTATCAGCTAGAGGGAGATTTTCAGAATAAGATTCCTAGAGAGACATTAGCATCTTCTATTACTTACACCCAGAAAAGTACTGCTTTTCTGGCTGATGCCTCCATTGATGCCCTGAGACTTTAATGCCACATTATCCAATTCCGCCAGTAGGGCTCTCTGGCTTAAGAATTGGCTAAGCATTGTTGGATCAAGGAACAGACTGTGTGGCATTCCCTGTGTGGGAAATGTATTGTTTGGTCCAGTACTTATGACTTATTAGAAAAGGAAGGGAATAATAAGAGGTCCTTTACTCAACAATCAAGCCTTGCAGACCATCTTTCTCCTTTTGTAGATCAAGATTTCAGAGAAGGGGTGAAGATAAAGGTCCAGACCCTAAACCCTTCTAAAAGTGTAAGGGGTTCTTGTTCAACCAACTTTATTGACCAGTCCATGGTGTCAGGTTCCCAGCCCTTTGTGACCACAAGGTCAAGGACTGACTTCTTCCATGCTTGGTCTTGTTTATCAGGAAGCAAGTGGGTTTTAAGCGCTATACAAAAGGGCATTTCACTGGACTTTGCCTCTCTACTACTAACAAGCTTACAAATCCTAGGGGACAACCAGAAGGCTATGATATCAGAAATCTTAACACTCATCAAAAAGAAGGTATTGTGTCAGGTTCCATTAGCAGAACCAGAACATTGCCAAGGGTTCTATTCAACTCTATTCTGGGTAAAAAAGCTAAATGGCTGTCTAAGAGCTATCCTAAACCTAAAAACTCTAAACAGATATCTTCAGGTTCAAGATGCTTCGCAGCAAAACTAATAGATAGCCAAACCAATAGTTAGCTTAATCCACCTGGATATAATCATAGCTGAGACCTTTTTTCCCCTATTCTAGCCTACAAAAAGAATAAACATGCTGTCTGAACTCCTCCATTTTTCCCACCTGGCTAAGTAGATTTCAATATCTCTTTTGACATAAAGTTTACTATATTCTCTCTTTATCTGTAGATGGATTATTACAGCAGGAAGGAAGCCTAATCTCTTGTGACCAGTGAAACTTTGAAGCTACCTTAGGTAGAAATGCCGGGTCTGTTGTAAGTACAACTCCTCGAAAATCTTGGTAAATGGCGCCCTACAGGATAGGGCCGCAATCTCCCCTACCCTACGGGCTGAAATAATTGCCACAAGGAAGACTATTTAGAAACACAATTGTATGGTATTGTCGGTTTACGTTTCACTGGATTCTGAAAATAATATTGTCTGCCTGACTAGAAACGTTTAAAACTAAATTAACTTTATTGATATTTACTTAAAACCTGTCAATTAGATATCTCTACATTCAGGCATTGGCCAGTAAATGGATTGAAACTAGTGGTCCATAGACAGGGCAGTGTAATATTTTGTTTGCACGCTGTCCCGACTAACGAGCCAGTTGAAAATTAAAGTTTAATGGAACACACTTTGTTTCCTGCCACTAGACCAAAAAATAAGCACTGATTCACTCAGTTGGCTTAATGCTGTTAGTCACACGTAACGCGTTTCTACATCTTTGATTGTATTTAGATGTGTCCTCAGAGGTGCTTTAATCTGTTTGATAAGTGTGACATTGTTTTACATCAAACCAGCAGCATTTCCCCCAACGGCATTGTTACCGGCCGTAGCGCGAGCAACAAATGACTGGGTATTTAAACTATTGGTACCACCCATCGTTTGAGTCATGTCCGGGGCGGGCTGCATTCTAGGCTCTTTAATTGGTTCGACGGTGTCAACATCAAGCTACATTGTAGCCGATGTAGTCCCGCCTCAAGGAGCAATCCGCTAGTTAGCAGTAAGAGATTGCCATCAATGACGTGTCCGGTAGTTACACACCCCCTCAAGGCGGTCCTATGGTACTACTAGCGATCGCCCTGGGAGGATGATGTGTCACGGGGACTGATCATGTGATCCCTGGATTACAATGTTGTTCACATGGAGATCGGGTGTCGCAGGATTTGCGGTAAGGCAGAAATTAACAGAGCATTTCAAGACCACTAATAATCGCTCATAATGTGATTATAGGATAGTGAATCGGATTAGAATAATCAGATGGTCGAAACTCAATTGGATGTAATGGGTACAACGGGTAGAAATGTATCGCTAAAACCGGTTGTAACCCGTAGAGGTTGCTTATCAGACTTAGGGGGATATGTTCAAATAGCAATAACGAAATACTATATAAAGCACGCATATGGGACAAAATCATTGAGACCTCGTGGCTTTACAGTGTCAAGAGAGAAAATCCAGCGTGATTCTCTCTGGCACACCACTCTGTTATAGTCACCACCTCTCAGTAAGGGATCAATGGCTTCGATGCCTTGGAAACTGATCACTTCCGGATGTCCTTGATGAAATTCCCATACGTGACAAGCAACGGGGTTGTAATGCTTATTGATTATGTCCCTAATATGCACCCAATTCTGGTACGTAGCTCCAGAATAGTTTTTCCCACATACTGTATAGAACAGCTGGAAGTCAGTAGATAGACAACTCCTGTAGTTCTGCAGGAGATTAATTTCTTAATCGGGAAAATTCTGTTCGTGTTTGAGCTTCGGAAGTTAGCCCTTTCTTCAATATATTTGCAATTTTGGCATCTTTTACATTTAAAGGTGCATTTTGGTGGTTAGGGGAGCCAGGTAGATTTTTGTAACGGTATGAGATGGCTATGGACCAAATTGTCGCCTATGTTCCTACCACGGCGGTATGTGATAGATGGAAAATCACCTACCATTTTCCCTATGTCTGGGTCACGTTGTAAGATACCCCAGAACATCTCAAGGGTTTGGCGAACCATGATATGTCCAGTATCATAGCAACCTATAATCCGAATTTGTGAGTTGTGATCCTCATTTGGATTGGGATGTAAAAGAGTGTTTCTATTGGAACATAATGCATGTTGGTATGTATTTTTTAATACCCAATTTGGGTATCCCAGTTGACGGAATCTTTGATGCAATTCTGCTGAGGATGATATAAAGTCTGGAAGAAGTGAGTTATTCCTTCTGGCTCTCAAGAACTGCCCTTTAGGTATCCCTTTAAGCAGAGGTTTTGGATGGTGACTTTGCCAACGCAATAAATTGTTTGTTGCTGTTGGCTTCCTGTACATGTGGGTAGTTATCATACCAGTGGTGGATTTTTTGATGACAAGATCTGGAAAGACAATCTGGTCCTTGTAGAATTCAGAGGTGAAATACAGCCATATTTCATTGATGTTGAGACAGGAGACAAACTGTTTGTATTCATCAGCTGTACCTCTCCACAGGATCAGTATGTCCTCTATAAAACGTAGCCATGACGCTATGTTCTGTACCCATCCTTCCATAGCTTCACTGAAAACTATCTCCTTCTCCCACCAGCCCAGGAAGAGATTGGCGTAGGTGGGAGCACATGGTAGAATTTGCCATTGGACACAAATGTGTTGTGCTCCAAGACAAATCTGAGGAGATCCAGTGTGATCCAGAGACCTCTAGTTCCTCCACGCTCCTTCCCACTAGAAGAATGTTGTCGAGATATGGCACAAAGATCCCTTGATGCCTTCTTATGTAGGCTGAGACCTCCGATATCAACTTTGTGAATACCCTTGGAGCTATGGCTACTCCAAAGGTTAGGGCCCTAAACTGGAGGTGTGTGAGAATGCCATCCAGCATTACCGCCACTCTCAGGTATTTCTGGCAGTTCGGATGAATGGGATTGCGGTAGTATGCATCCGCCAGATCTATAGATGCCATGTAAAATCTTGAAAAAGTTTATCGTCGATCTTATGGACTCCATCTTGAACCTGTCTATTTGCAGGTATTGATTCAAAGTCTTTGGTTTATAATGGTACGAAGGGAGCCATCTGATTTCTTAATGAAGAACAGGGTTGAGTAGAACCCTGCAACCTGCTTCTGAAATGGAACCCTTCTGAGTACATTCTTTTCTAGTAGAGACTTCACCACCGCCTCTAGGGCCTGCTGAGCCTCCAGGCCTGACACAGATGTTTTCTTGAAGCGCAGTGGGGGAGAGATACAAAAAGTAACTTTAGACCGTCCGGATAATTCCCAGGATCCAGCCACTCCCTGTGATCTTCCTCCATTCTTCCTTAAACAGGGAAAGTCTTCCCCCCCACTGGTCCACTGGCGTCATTGCTTACTGGAGTCTGAAGGGCATGAAAACATGAAGCCCTTTGATTTTCTAAAGGATCTCCATCCTTCTGTCCCTAGATCTCTGTGGTGATCAAAATTTTCTTGAGGGATAAAAAATTTTCCTTTCTTTCTGTCCGCCACCTTCTCTAAGATCTTGTTCAGTGTGGCCCCAAAAACAAATTACCCTTCACAAGGGATATTGCATAATTGACTCTAAATGCAAAGTCCCATTCCGGAAGTGGGGCAGACATCATTTTTGCCGGCCGGCATCAGGGAGATGGAGCGATCCTGCAGTGCTCAGCCACCTCCGCTCCTCCACGTGTCCCCTCCTGGACCGAGGACACGTTGGAGCCCATCTTCACTTACAGACTCTGGCTGCCACGCGCAGCACACTTCGCACCACCCCGCCAAGGCCTCTTCTCCCGCTGGTAAGCCTTCGGCGGGGAGCCATGCACAGCCACTCCTGGGACTCCCATTCCACATCTCACCGCGCTACAATGCCTCACCAAGGCTCCCTGATCCCCATCAGGGAGCGGTTCCCTCTCTCCGGTTGGGTGCTGTTGTCTTGATAGTGGGAAAATATGCCATTGAAGTGAAAAAAGTATTTTGCCCTACTCATGCCACTGGGCAAATAAAAAAAATTCGATTTGACTAGTTTCCCAAATTTTCCGTCAAAATTCGTTTTGACCCGAATCGACTCATGGCTAATCACGTTAAAAAACGGGTATTTGCTATATATGCATATGCAATGCTGTGTTTTAGTATGACACGCACATGGCAGACGCCGTTCTTAGAATGGCATCCCTCTTCAATTTCATGGGCACTTACAGGGGCCAACTTAAACAAAAAAGTGAAGCGGGAACGCAGCCTGACAAGGTAACGTCTGTGCCAGCTCGAAAGGACTGAGCTGAGGGCCAAGATCCCACTATAACATCAGAGTGCACTCTTCTTCACTGACTTCAGATGATTCCATAGATTACGACAGAACCTGCTCTGTTAAACGCTGATACATGTAGAAACCCCCCAAAAGAGTGGAGAGGGTGTCAGAAGTAATTTTGCATGGACGTCACTGATCATTTTGTCCTTCTTTTCATCCGTCAGTGTCTGCTTTCAATCGGTCAATAATCCATCTGTATTGCTAAAGCCAAAAACAAACAGGAGCTGATCCAAAACTGAGATGACCAGTAAATTAGATATTTGCATGTCCTCTGTGTTCTGTATCCACTCCTGCTTTTGGCTATCAATCCTGAAGCTTTTCATTCCTTCTGACAGATGGAATGAAGGAGAAAACCAAACATAGTGGCAATGAGTTGTGGAGGGTGAAAACAGCATTATAGAAATCACAGGGTGTTCCAGGGAGACAGCTGTCAGTTAGCAGCAGCATGAGTAGGCCGCAGAGTCGCACAATGACAAATTATGGAGGTGGCAGCAACATCATAGGTCACAGATTGGCAGAATGACAGTGTGTTGAGGTGGCGGTTGCAGCATCATGAGGTCAGAGAGTGACACAATGACAAATTCTGGAGCTGGCAGCACACATCGATTTGTGTGCTACTCTCCACATCTCTACTTTCCCGCCTGCTGCACTAAGCAGCGGATGTCTGCCCCACCTCTTCACTGCCAAGCAGCTGCTGACTGTCCTCAAAGAGTTCATCCTCACTGTATAGTGGCGCTTAGCCCAGACCACCTAGTAGATCTCTGGCTGAGGGAAATGAACAGGACAGAGGCTGGTTGAGGACAGGGTAGGGCCGCTGACCAGCTCCTGGGCCATGCCAACTAAGGGTTGTATCTGACCCATGGACTCTTGGCTGGTGTTGTCAGATGTCATTTGGACCTAGTCAACCAATTGAGAACCTTTGGGTTGTTCATCAACATACTGCCGCTAGATGACACCGGCAGTTCTAGCCTCACAGTCACCCCTGCTGTGACGTCCCCTTACTGTGCTGCGACCTGTGCCTGCTCCACCTGCCACCTCTCTGTCTGACATATTGGTAAATCAAGCTTGTTGATTTGATAAGGATTTCTTGATATCTACTTTATTAACAAAAAAGAATTGAAATTTGGGGAATACAGAACCCCAAACACTGACACCCTGGAATTTGAGAAAAAATCAGTCCATCAACTATGTGGATTTAACACAGATTTCTTGATATGTGATGCATATGCATTTCTTGATATGTGATTTATTGATATGTCTGCATATGTGATCGAGGGTATTCCTTTCTTGTCCTCTCTTGACCTTGTACTTAACAAACTTAGGGAGACCTCTCTGATTTCTGTATACTGTGCCGCATGCTGCAGTATTTCTGGAAGCACGGCACTTGAACAGGGTAGTGCTGGTGTCGAAATTTTACAGGTAGAAGTGGTAGCCCTGTTCCAGTAGTGGGTGGGTGCACCAAATCACACACTATCTTCCGCGTAACACCAGGAAGGGGGGCATTATGGGGACACTACAGTGGAGTCCTTCCCTTCATATACCCTGAACTTGTAAGTATACCCTGATTTACTTTCGCATAGCTTATACATCTTCACGCCATACCTTGCCCTCTTATTGGGCAGGTACTGGTGGAATTGAAGTCTCCCTTTAAATTGTACCAGGGACTCGTCTATGCTCACATGTTTGGCAGGGTATAAAACCTTAAAAAAGGTTGGCCCAAAAAGTTGGGGACCTGAGGGGTATAATTATCTGGGGCTACCCATGTAGGGTCAGTGGAAGTCCCAGACACTTCAATCGCAGAAGTCCCAGGCACTTCAATCGCAGAAGTTCCAGGCACAGGAACCCTATGGCGTCTTCTTGGGGGACTTCCAGGTCACTGGAAGTTGAGCAGGAGGAGGATGATAGGTAAAGGGGACATCATCCCCACTAGCTGACTTGGTGTCATAGGCAAGCATGTTGCGTGCCTCCAACATGGTGTACGTCTTCTGAGAGATTGCACACATAAAAATAAGAACATACACCAGAAAAATTAGATGATGTGCACCCAATTACACAGATAAACCATCTAGCCGACACACAAAATAAAAAATGAAATAATGCGCACAAAACCACACGGACAAGCCGCACTTATGGTACACAAAAAAACTGAAATAATGCACACCAAGCCACACAGATGGCATACAGAAAAAATAATGTGCACCAAACCACACGGACAAGCCGCACAGATGGCACACACAAAAAAAAAATTGATAATGCATACCAAACTACACAGACAAGCTGTACAAATGGCACACAGAAAAAATAATGCACATCAAACTATTCGGACAAGCTGCACAGATGGCCCACAAAAATATAAGTGATTATGCGCACCAAACTACATGGACAAGCCACACAGATGGAACACACAAAAAATAGATAAGTCATTTTAACCAGAAGAATCTAGTATGGGTTGTGTACCCACCCGCCCTGTTAACTTGAGCAATGTAGATGTATTATGTTGCACTGCTCTAAGGATGTCTGCCAGTGTAGGTTCAGCCTCAGGGTCAGACTCTGGGGGTTCCTCTCTGCCTTCCATTGCCTCTGTGACTTCTGTCACTATATCCTACTCCTCCTCCTCTGACATGGAATCATGCAGAGCTGCGTACCTGGAGCCTGGGGACTTACTTGATGGCCCAGGCTGAGATGTGCTGCTGCTGCCCCGCCTCCTCTCCGTTCCTGCTGCAGCCCGCGCGAATCCACTTAGTCTTGCAGCAGTCTCTATCCGCAGTGGCCGCTCCATGCGGATCCCTGTTTTGTGCCGGGCACCATCTTGGGAGCCGCACTCCCTTTGCTTCTCCACTGCTTGCCGCGCTTACTACCGGGCATTTGCTGGACGGATGCCTTGCTGCCGCGGTTCATCGGGATATTTCCCCGTGGACGATCGCGGTCCTGTCACGGCCAAGTAGGCGCTGCCAGGATTACTGTAGGATACGGATAGCAGAGCAGAGATATTGTGATTTAAAGAAGCGTATAGCAGAACGTCAAAAATTGACCTGGACATTCAGGCATCAATGACCATCAGTCACAAAGGGATTAATTGTGTTGGGGTATAGCATACGAAGTAATTAATTGTGTGTGTGGGGGATTAGAATATTAACTCCTTCATAGCCCTTCTCACAGGGCGAGTCCTCTTAATACAGAGGTGGGGTTTACTGCATAATACCTGCGATTGGTGCTAGCACTGACTGCAGGTATTAACCCTTCCGATGCCGCCGCCGGCATTTAAAGGATGGCGGCAAGTCGGCACCGCTATCTTTGTTCTGATCATCGCTCTCCAGGACGTCATCGGGGAGCAGCGATCGGTTGCCTTGACAGCCTCAGGACCCAAGGTTGCATAGCATCTGCCATTTTGTTACAATGTGCCAGTGGCTCATTGTAATGAATACTGTGTAAAAATACTATACATGGAAGGAACGTTCAGACCATCTAGGGTTAAAGTATGCTAGAGGATCTAAAAAATACTAAAAATAAAAGCTCATCTCACCGCCTTTCCCCAGAGCTGATATAAAATTTAATAAACAGTAAAAATCCCAAACTCGTTAGGTATCTCCGCATCTCAAAATGCACGAACTATCAAAATATAAGTACTGTTATTCCCGGCGGTGAACCCATAACAGAAAAGTTTAGTATAGTAATATATTGGGGGGGGTCACAATTTGTTCTTTGATTTACATATACAGGGACCACAGAGTGGTTTTATTATGGGGTATATTTGGGGGGGCACATTGTGGTCAGTTTTGTTATGTATATTATTTATGAGCAGTGTGGAGCATTTCTGTTATCCAGGTGACTTTATACTGGGCGGAGGGGCGGACTGACCATAAGACCCACCGAAAGCAATCCCGTTGGGCCGACTCGTCCGGGGCAGGTGGAAAAAAAAAACATGAATTCTGCTTGCCGACGTCATATTCTGTGCGACAAAGCTGTCACCTCCGGCCGCAATGGATCAAGTAGCGGGGGAGCGTCAGTAGGTGAATTCATGTTTTTTTTATTTGTATGTACTGGAGTGGGGGGCTGTATACAGGGGGTACTGGCTATATCTAAGGGGGCTGTCTGGCTGTATACTGGGGGGGCTGGCAATATACTCGGGGGGCTGACTAGCTGTGTACTGGGGGGACTGGCGGGCTGGCTGTATACTGGGGAACTTGGTTGGCTATATACTGGTGGGTTGGCTGACTATATACTACAGGGGGCTGGCTGGCTATATACTACAGTGGGCTGGCTGTATACCGGGGTGCCAGGCTGGCTGTATACTGGGGGAGCAGGCTGGCTATATATGGAGGGGGGGCTGGCTGGCTACATACTGAGGTGGGCTACTTGGCTATATACTGGGGTGGGCTACTTGGCTATATACTGGGTGGGGCTGGCTATATACTGGGTAGGCTGGCTGGCTATATACTGGGGGTCAGGCTGGCTATATACTGGAGGGGCTGGCTGGCTATAAACTGGGTCTGGCTGGCTATATACTGGGGGTCAGGCTGGCTATATACTGGGGGGCTGGCTTGCTATACACTGGGGCTGGCTGGCTATATACTGGGGGGACTGGCTGGCTATATACTGGGGGGGCTGACTGGCTATATACGGGGGAGGGTGGCTGGCAACTAGTTTACTATGATCCGTGGGATCGAATTCCGATTTGTTTTTTTTTTCCCGGTGATCAGGTGCGGGCCGATCTAAAAATAATAAACCATGAACTCACCTTTCCGATGCTCCCTTGAAGCTCCGCTACTGGATGCAGTCCAGCTCTGTGAGCACCGGCCTCGCCTAGACTATAACGTCAGCCGGATGTGTCACTGCCGACCGGACTGTATCGAGTAGCAAAGCTTTGTGGAAGCGTCGGAAAGGTGGAGGGGATGGCTTTATACTGGGAGCTGGCTGTATACTAGGGGGGGTTGGCTGTATACTAAGGGGCTGGCTGTATACTGGGGAGGCTGGCTGTATACTGGGGGGGGCAGGCTGGCTGTATAGTGGGGGGCAGGTTGGCTGTATACGGGGGGGGGGCTGGCTGGCTATATACAGGGGGACTGGCTGGCGGTGTTATATGGCATAGTAGCAGTAGTAATAGTTATATTCCTGTACATAGGGGGCAGTATTATAATAGTTATATTCCTGTACCTAGGGGGCAGTATTATAGTAGTTATATTCCTGTACATAGGGGGCATTATTATAGTAGTTATATTCCTGTACCTAGGGGGCAGTATTATAGTAGTTATATTCCTGTACATAGGGGGCAGTATTATAGTAGTTATATTCCTGTACATAGGGGGCAGTATTATAGTAGTTATATTCCTGTACCTAGGGGGCAGTATTATAGTAGTTATATTCCTGTACATAGGGGGCAGTATTATAGTAGTTATATTCCTGTACATAGGGGGCAGTATTATAGTAGTTATATTCCTGTACCTAGGGGGCAGTATTATAGTAGTTATATTCCTGTACATAGGGGGCAGTATTATAGTAGTTATATTCCTGTACATAGGGGGCAGTATTATAGTAGTTACATTCTTGTACATAGGGGCAGTATTAAAGTAGTTATTTTCTTGTACATAAAATGCAGTATTACAATATGTTTTACTTAGGGGCAGTATTATAGTAGTTACATTCTTGTTTATCAGAGAAGGTATTGTAGTATTTTTTTGAGTATATATTAGGCAGTATTAAGTTTTGTTCTCTTAAAGAGAACCCGTCATGCAAAATAACCCCCCTAAACTAAATATATTTTCATAAACTGCCATTAGAGAGCATTGCCTCTATCCCTTCATTGTCAATCTACATGCCTGTAACCCTAAGCAATGAGGTCCTAAAGCTGTATGCAAATGACCTGTGAAATGTCTAATGAAGCATTAGCATATTCAAGCTGTCCACTCTATTCAGTGCTTGACTGACAGTCTGTATAATGATGTGAGGCTGTATAATGATGTGCTTCCTGGTGCTGGTGGCCACGCCCCCTGCAGCCTGTGTGTGCATGTGTGTGTATATAGGAGAGATACAACAGCTCCAGGCTGCAGCCATGTTACAGCAGAACATGTCAGATTCATGTGTAGCTGATGTCTGTGTCTCTCACCTGTATATTAGGAGGATGCAGCATGTCAGCAGATGCACTAGCCATGCTTTACTATACATTACACACAGACATGAGCAGGGGGAGAAGAGGGGAGGGGTAACGGCGGTGACATCACTGCCTCTGACCATGTGACCAGCCTCATTTACATGATAAAAAATAGATGATTTTACAATGAATAATGTATGAAATAACTAGGTAAAGGCTGGGATGGGATCCTTGTGAGCTGCTCCAACAGGTAGAGGTGACAGGACTAGTGGCAGAGACCTGATGACCTTCTTTAAAAAAAGAAGCTTTATTCCTGTACAAGGGAGGCAGTATAAATCTTTCTCTGTGATGTACATGTTGATTTAGACCATGGGTCCCCAAACTTTTTACATAGGGGGCCGTTCATTGTCCCTCTCAGACCGTTGGAGGGCCGGATAAATAGCAGTACATGTGACCGCATCTGTGATACACTGCCCCCCCCAATTAATTATTTAATATACTGCACCCCCTTGTGAACTATTTTATATACTGGCCCAATGAATTAATTAATTGGGTCAATTAATTATTAATATACTGGGACCCCTCTCCATTAATTATTGAATATGCTGCCCCCCTATTAATTACTAGACTGTCCCTCATAATTAATTATTACCTATACCCCCACCATTAATTATTTCCTATGCTGCCCCTCCACCATTAGTTATTTTATATGTCCCCCCCACTGCACCATTAGTTATTTTATATACCCCCCCACCATTAGTTATTTTATATGTCCCCCCCCCCGCCATTAGTTATTTTATATGCCCCCCACCATTAGTTATTTTATATGTCCCCCCACTGCACCATTAGTTATTTTATATGTCCCCCCCGCACCATTAGTTATTTTATATGCCCCCCACCATTAGTTATTATTTTTTTTATTTGCCCCCACCATTAGTTATTTTATATGTCCCACCACCATTAGTTATTATTTTTTTTATTTGCCCCCACCATTAGTTATTTTATATGTCCCACCACCATTAGTTATTATTTTTTTTTATTTGCCCCCACCATTAGTTATTTTATATGCCCCCCACCATTAGTTATTTTTTTTATTTGCCCCCACCATTAGTTATTTTATATGTCCCACCACCATTGGATATTATTTTTTTTATTTGCCCTCACCATTAGTTATTTTATATGTCCCCCCACCATTAGTTATTTTATATGATGCTCCCATCATGAATTATTTCATATATTAGGGCTCACCGCTGGCACAATGTTTTTAAAATCCTATACTCACCTCTGGCTCCCGCGTCTTCTTTCTTCTTGCGGCTGCCAGACAGGAAAAGGTGCGCGGCCGCGTGATTACGTCATCACGCGGCCGCGCATGCAGGTTCAAAGAGCGATGTGCGCCGGGGTAGTTTTCCGGCCACATCGCTCCAACCTGCATCGCTCCGGCCGCATCGAGCACTATACTGTGACGGGCAGGAGCTTCCTGTCCGGACGGACGGAAGCCCCTGCCTGACTGCTGGAGGGCTGCCGGGGGCCGCATAGAAACGGTCCGCGGGCCGTAGTTTGGGGACCCCTGATTTAGACCATCTATAAACAGTTTGTCTGGTGTTTAGTAACATCACATGGCCACGCCTACTTGTTTAGACCCCCACCCACAGAATGGGGCCACTTTAACCGTTTTTTTAACAATATAATTGTGTGTTTTAACTTGCCTGACTCCCTGCCAGAATCCTCTACGGCAGTGGTTCTCAACCTGTGGGTCGTGACCATGGCAGGGGTCGAACGACCAAAACACAGGGTCCCCTAAAGCCTTTGGAGCCGCGATTTTTTTTGTGTTTTTACTGCAAATCGCATGGTTTGGGGTCACCGCAACATGAGTAACTGTATTGCGGGTCACAGCATTACAAAGGTTGAGAACCACTGCTCTACAGTGTTTTGGGATTTGCTTTAGTTTTTGCTTTGGTGCTGCTCAAACACTCCTCAGCTCTCAGCCCTCACCTTTCTGCTTGTGTACAACTCCTGGTCCCTGGGGACAGGTTCCCTTTCACCCTTGCAGGTCCACAGCAAGGGTTGCAGAGAGCCAGCAGTCCAGTGAAAAGAGCACTGTTCAGACTGCCAACTGAAAAGCCCCAGATAGAATTCAGACCTTTCGAGCAGTATGGACAACAGAAGACTAAAAAACACAGGTGTAACACACATGCCATATAAGGAGAGGGCATAGTCTTTGACACCTCTCCACACAGCTTTAGGTTACATTCACACAACGTACACTCACCGGCCACTTTATTAGGTACACCTGTCCAACTGCTCGTTAACACTTAATTTCTAATCAGCCAATCAGCCAAATGGTCAAGACAATCTCCTGCAGTTCAAACCGAGCATCAGTATGGGGAAGAAAGGTGATTTGAGTGCCTTTGAACGTGGCATGGTTGTTGGTGCCAGAAGGGCTGGTCTGAGTATTTCAGAAACTGCTGATCTACTGGGATTTTCACGCACAACCATCTCTGGGGTTTACAGAGAATGGTCCGAAAAAGAAAAAACATCCAGTGAGCGGCAGTTCTGTGGGCGGAAATGCCTTGTTGATGCCAGAGGTCAGAGGAGAATGGGCAGACTGTTTCGAGTTGATAGAAAGGCAACAGTGACTCAAATAGCCATCCGTTACAACCAAGGTAGGCAGAAGAGCATCTCTGAACGCACAGTACGTCATACTTTGAGGCAGATGGGCTACAGCAGCAGAAGACCACACCGGGTGCCACTCCTTTCAGCTAAGAACAGGAAACTGAGGCTGCAATTTGCACAAGCTCATCGAAATTGGACAGTAGAAGATTGGAAAAACGTTGCCTGGTCTGATGAGTCTCGATTTCTCCTGCTACATTCGGATGGTAGGGTCAGAATTTGGCATCAACAACATGAAAGCATGGATCCATCCTGCCTTGTATCAACGGTTCAGGCTGGTGGTGGTGGTGTCATGGTGTGGGGAATATTTTCTTGGCACTCTTTGGGCCCCTTGGTACCAATTGAGCATCACTGTACTCAAATGGCCTCCACAGTCACCAGATCTCAATCCAATAGAGCATCTTTGGGATGTGGTGGAACGGGAGATTCGCATCATGGATGTGCAGCCGACAAATCTGCGGCAACTGTGTGAAGCCATCAGGTCAATATGGACCAAAATCTCTGAGGAATGCTTCCAGCACCTTGTTGAATCTATGCCACGAAGAATTGAGGCAGTTCTGAAGGTAAAAGGGGGTCCAACCCGTTACTAGCATGGTGTACCTAATAAAGTGGCCGGTGGGTGTATATTTTCCAAAGCTGGAGAAGAAGATGTGACTGCATTGCATAGTTACATAGGTATTACAGTTGACAAAAGACAAATGTCCATCAAGTTCAACCAAGGAAGGGAAGGGATTGGATGAGGATGGGATTTAAATTCTAGTTTAACTGGGTTTCTTCTAGCGTTACAATAGTTCGTTGTAGGGGACATTTCTTTTTATAGTGGGGTATATTTTTCTTTTATTTTGTTGAGTGTTCAGTAAAGACCATTGGGTAAATTATTTTTATATATTTTTTAACCCCATACATGGGAAATCCATTATCACTCAATCATTATTGCTTGTGTTTTTGTAACCCAGCAGCATCCTAACATTTGTATCCTACTCTCTCTTACCTGTGCATGAGGAAGCTCAAGCTGAGCAGATTGAATCTGAGGTTTGGTTCCCCAATCACATTGGCAGCCCCCAAAATATAGCAGTGTATAATGTACTATAACAAATATTATTTTAAGTTAGATGGCAACTACTCCTCAAATAAACAATGGCCATTCTCTTACATTGCATGACCTGGACTCTCTATACACGAACAGTATTGTGTACAATTCATAACAACATAGGGGTGCTCAATCCTCAGAAGAAACATCCAATTCATGTGCAGTGGAAAAGAAGTTAGAAGAGCACTCTTCACTCCAGGTTTAGTGGTGTTTATCTTCAGACACTTGCTTTTATTGAAAAATTCATGAATGTCTCGGTGCTTCTACTTTTTTAGACCTTGACTAGAGATGAGCGAGCACTAAAATGCTCGGGTACTCGTTATTCGAGACAAACTTTTCCCGATGCTCGAGTGCTCGTCTCGAATAACGAGCCCCATTGAAGTCAATGGGAGACTCGAGCATTTTTCAAGGGGACCAAGGCTCTGCACAGGGAAGCTTGGCCAAACACCTGGGAACCTCAGAAAAGGATGGAAACACCACGGAAATGGACAGGAAACAGCAGGGGCAGCATGCATGGATGCCTCTGAGACTGCTTAAATGCACCATTATGCCAAAATTATGGGCAACAGCATGGCCATGACAGAGTGACAGAATGAAGCTAGATAGCATCTAAAACATCCAATAATTGACCCTGACACTATAGGGGACGGCATGCAGAGGCAGTGGCAGCAGCGGCAGGCTAGAGAGTGGCATGGCGACATACCCTAAATGGACTCAGGCTTCAAACCAATGGGTGGCAGAGAGGAACCAAAGGAGGTGAGCAAGAAGCGCTCAAATAATATCGGTACATGATAAAAGTTTGCCAGTATATTTTGTGGATTACACAGCAGGGTGGCGACAAAGTTAACATGGAAGCCATGAAAACAACCCAAAATTCTGCCTGACACAGCTCGTTTGATAAGGGGACCATGTATGGAGGCAGTGAACTAGTAGTAGATTAAAGGTGCTGCAGTTAAAACTATGTTAGTTGGATCTTGGCATGGAGCTGGCGCTCCGCTGCCAGGCGAGCTTTCGCCAATCCAAGCCCCTGTCTCTAGGCTACTCCCCAAACAGCACTTCTAAGAACCTTTTGTATAAGATCAAGTGTGGTAGCGTTCTTATAAGTTTAGGATATGGCGGGTGAGGGGAATGTAAACAGATGCGCAAGAAGCGCTGAAATAATATTGGTAAATGATAAAAGTTTGCCAGTATATTTTGTGGATTACACAGCAGGGTGGCGACAAAGTTAACAAGTTTGTTGTGGAAGCCATGAAAACAACCCAAAATTCTGCCTGACACAGCTCGTTTGATAAGGGGACCATGTATGCCTACAGTTCATGCCAGTCGCTGCACTGGTTGCCAGTCTCCTTTCGAATACAGTTTAAAATAATAACCCTCATCCATAAAGCTCTGTATAATGCTGCACCCCCCTACCTCTCCTCTCTTATCTCAGTCTATCGCCCAACCCGTGCTCTTAGATCCGCCAGTGATCTTAGATTAACCTCTACCCTAGTGCGGACCTCCCACTCGCGTCTCCAAGACTTCTCTAGAGCTGCACCAATTCTATGGAATGCTCTGCCCCGGACTATCAGACTAATACCTAACCTCCAAAGTTTCAAACGTGCTCTTAAAACCCATTTCTTTAGGCAAGCCTATAACACTCATTAACTGCATGAAGTTTTAACTCTTCTACTAACCCGTCCTGTGTCGTCCTCCCATCTGTTATCCAGCAACCAACAGGCACCAGACTTCTCTGCAGTCCCATTCACCCTGGACCTGGTATATAAGATGACGGCTGAGTGGTTCAAGCGACAGCAATTCCATTTATTATATTTTGTTCTATTCCCTAAGAAGAATGGCTTGACCATTAAATATTCTTTTACCTCGTGTTACCCCATCATCTTCATAAACCGTAAGCTCTGGCAAGCAGGGACCTCTCTCCTGTTGTTCCATACAAATGTTGTGCTCTGTTACATTACATTTGTATTTGTTTCCTATGATTTGTAAAGCGCTACGGAATATGATGGTGCTATATAAATAAAGATTATTATTATTATTATTATTATGGAGGCAGTGAACTAGTAGTAGATTAAAGGTGCTGCAGTTAAAACTATGTTAGTTGGATCTTGGGATGGAGCTGGCGCTCCGCTTCCAGGCGAGCTTTCGCCAATCCAAGCCTTAGTCTCTAGGCTACTCCCCAAACAGCACTTCTAAGAACCTTTTGTATAAGATCAAGTGTAGTAGCGTTCTTATAAGTTTGGGATATGGCGGGTGAGGGGAATGTAAACAGATGCGCAAGAAGCGCTGAAATAATATCGGTAAATGATAAAAGTTTGCCAGTATATTTTGTGGATTACACAGCAGGGTGGCGACAAAGTTAACAAGTTTGATGTGGAATGCCCTGTAATAGCTCTTGGGCGGTGTGCCTTTTATCGCCTAGGCTCAGCAGTTTGAGCACCGCCTGCTGTCGCTTAGCGACGGCACTGCTGCTGTGCCTAGAGCTACCGACTGATGGCGCCATGCCCACGGATGGCAATTCGGAGGAGGAGGAGGTGGAGGAGGGGTGGGAGGAGGAGGAGGTATAGTAGGCCTTTGAGACCTGGACCGAGGTAGGCCCCACAATCCTCTGCGTCGGCAGTATATGACCAGCCCCAGGGTCAGACTCGGTCCCAGCCTGCACCAAGTTAAGTGTAGTAGCGTTCTTATAAGTTTGGGGTATGGCGCGTGAGGGGAATGTAAACAGATGCGCAAGAAGCGCTGAAATAATATCCGTAAATGGTAAAAGTTTGCCAGGATATTTTGTGGATAACAGAGCAGGGTGGCGACAAAGTTAACAACTTTGATGTGGAATCCATGAAAACAACCCAAATTTCTGCCTGACACACCTCGTTTGATAAGGGGACGATGTATGGAGGCAGCTATATGGACGACTTTTGGAGGTAGCAATGGAGACAACGTGTGGAGGCTGCTATGGAGACAATTTAATTTAGATAGTGCCTGTATGTGGCAGTCCAAAAAAGTTTTCAAACCAGAGGAGCAGGTAGGTGGCCCTCCAGAAAAATGAAATAGATTGAGTGCCTGTATGTGGCAGTCCAAAAAAGTTTTCAAACCAGAGGAGCAGGTAGGTGGCCCTCCAGAAAAATGAAATAGATTGAGTGCCTGTATGTGGCAGTCCAAAAAAGTTTTCAAACCAGAGGAGCAGGTAGGTGGCCATCCAGAAAAATTGAATAGATTGAGTGCCTGTATGTGGCAGTCCAAAAAAGTTTTCAAACCAGAGGAGCAGGTAGGTGGCCCTCCAGAAAAATGAAATAGATTGAGTGCCTGTATGTGGCAGTCCAAAAAAGTTTTCAAACCAGAGGAGCAGGTAGGTGGCCCTCCAGAAAAATTAAATAGATTGAGTGCCTGTATGTGGCAGTCCAAAAAAGTTTTCAAACCAGAGGAGCAGGTAGGTGGCCCTCCAGAAAAATTGAATAGATTGAGTGCCTGTATGTGGCACTCCCAAAAATTGTTTAAAACAGAGGACCGGGTAGGTGGCCCTCCAGAAAAATTAAATGCATAAAGTACTATAGCTAGAGCCAGTGGGCCCTGTCAAAAAATAGCCAGTTTCCTCTGCTTTAGTGTACAAAGAGGAGGAGAAGGAGGAAAATGAGGAGGAGGAGGAGTGCATAAATTATTCAGGTTGAGCTTCCTTCACCTGGTGGAGATTGGAAATTATGAGAAATCCAGGCTTTATTCATCTTAATAAGCGTCAGCCTGTCAATGCTGTCAGTCGACAGGCGTGTACGCTTATCGGTGATGATGCCACCAGCTGCACTGAAAACCCGCTCGGACAACACGCTAGCGGCAGGGCAGGCAAGAACCTCCAAGGCGTACAGCGCCAGTTCGTGCCACATGTCCAGCTTTGAAACTCAGTAGTTGTAGGGAGCTGTGTGATCATTTAGGACAATGGTATGGTCAGCTACGTACTCCCTCACCATCTTTCTGTAAAGATCAGCCCTACTCTGCCGAGACTAGGGACAGGTGACAGTGTCTTGCTGGGGTGACATAAAGCTGGCAAAAGCCTTGTAAAGCGTACCCTTGCCAGTGCTGGACAAGCTGCCTGCTCGCCTACTCTCCCTCGCTACTTGTCCCGCAGAACTACGCACTCTGCTGCTAGCGCTGTCAGAAGGGAAATACTGTTTCAGCTTGTGCACCAGGGCCTGCTGGTATTCATGCATTCTCACACTCCTTTCCTCTCCAGGGATGAGAGTGGAAAGATTTTGCTTGTACCGTGGGTCCAGGAGAGTGAATACCCAGTAATCGGTGCTGGAATAAATTCTTTGAACGCGAGGGTCACGGGATAGGCAGCCTAGCATGAAATCTGCCATATGCGCCAGAGTACCAACGCGTAAGAATTCACTCCCCTCACTGGCCTGACTGTCCATTTCCTCCTCCTCCAACTCCTCCAACTCCTCTTCTTCTGCCCATACACGCTGAACAGTGAAGGACTGAACAATGGTCCCCTCTTGTGTCTCGCCAACATTCTCCTCCTCTTCCTCCTCATCCTCCTCCACCTCCACCTCCTCCGATATGCGCTGAGAAACAGACCTAAGGGTGCTTTGGCTATCAACAAGGGAATCTTCTTCCCCCGTCTCTTGTGACGAGCGCAAAGCTTCCGACTTCATGCTGATCAGAGAGTTTTTCAACAGGCCAAGCAGCGGGATGGTGAGGCTGATGATGGCGGCATCGCCACTGACCATCTGTGTTGACTCCTCGAAGTTACTCAGCACCTGACAGATATCAGACATCCACGTCCACTCCTCATTGTAGACTTGAGGAAGCTGACTGACCTGACTACCAGTTCTGGTGGAAGTTGACATCTGGCAGTCTACAATCGCTCTGCGCTGCTGGTAAACTCTGGATAACATGGTTAATGTTGAATTCCACCTCGTGGGCACGTCGCACAACAGTCGGTGAGCGGGCAGTTGGAGGCGGTGCTGCGCTGCCCTGAGAGTGGCAGCATCTGTGCTGGACTTCCTGAAATGCGCACAGATGCGGCGCACCTTCGTGAGCAAATCAGACAGATTGGGGTATGTCTTGAGGAAACGCTGAACTATCAGATTTAACACATGGGCCAGGCATGGCACATGTGTCAGTCTGCCGAGTTGCAGAGCCGCCACCAGGTTACGGCCGTTGTCACACACAACCATGCCTGGCTTCAGGTTCAGCGGTGCCAGCCACAGATCAGTCTGCGCCGTGATGCCCTGTAATAGGTCTTGGGCGGTGTGCCTTTTATCGCCTAGGCTGAGGAGGCATAGTATGCCTGAAAGACCTGGACCGAGGTAGGCCCCGCAATCCTCGGAGTCGGCAGTATATGACCAGCCGCAGGGTCAGACTCGGTCCCAGCCTCCACCAAGTTAACCCAATGTGCCGTCAGCGATATATAGTGGCCCTGCCCGGCAGCACTCGTCCACGTGTCCGTGGTCAGGTGGACCTTGTCAGAAACGGCGTTGGTCAGGGCACGGATGATGTTGTCTGACACGTGCTGGTGCAGGGCTGGGACGGCACATCGGGAAAAGTAGTGGCGGCTGGGGACCCAATACCGAGGTCTCTACTAGCCTATAGGGCAGCATCTCCAGGCTAAGCAATCTGGAGATGTGGACATTAAGGGCTTGGGCGTGCGGGTGGGTTGCACTATATTTCCATTTCCGCTCCAGCGTCTGGGGTATGGAGAGCTGAACGCTGGTGGATGCTGTGGAGGATCGTGGAGGCGACGATGGGGTTTTTGTGCCAGGGTCCTGGGCAGGGGGCTGACTATCAGCTGACACAGGGGAAGGAGCAGTGGTGTGCACGGCCGGAGGTGAACAGGCTTGGTGCCACTGAGTGGGGTGTTTAGCATTCATATGCCTGCGCATACTGGTGGTAGTTAAGCTAGTAGTGGTGGAAACCCTGCTGATCCTGGTTTGGCAAAGGTTGCACACCACAGTCCGTCGGTCATCCGGTGTTTCCTTAAAGAACCTCCAGACTTCTAAAAATCTAGCCCTCGCCGCGGGAGCCCTCGCCACGGGAGCTTCACTACGTGACACATTTGGCGCTGATGCACCTGCTCTGGCCCTGCCTCTCCGTCTGGCCCCACCACTGCCTCTTCCAACCTGTTTTGGTCGAGGACTCTCCTCCGTCTCAGAAGCACTGTGTTCACCCGGCCTCTCAACCCAGCTTGGGTCTGTCACCTCATCATCCTCCGATCCCTCAGTCTGCTCCCCCCTCGGACTTCCTGCCCTGACAACAACTTCACCACTGTCTGACAATCGTGTCTCCTCATCGTCGGACACCTCTTTACACACTTCTTCCACTACGTCAAGAAGGTCATCATCACCCACAGACTGCGACTGGTGGAAAACCTGGGCATCGGAAAATTGCTCAGCAGCAACCGGACAAGTGGTTTGTGACTTTGGGAAGGGTCCAGAAAACAGTTCCTCAGAGTATGCCGGTTCAAATGCCAAATTTTCCTGGGAGGGGGCAGACTGGGGGGGAGGATGCTGAGGTGCAGGAGCTGGAGGAGTGCCGATTTCGGTGACATGGGTGGACTGCGTGGAAGACTGACTGGTGGACAAATTGCTCGAAGCATTGTCGGCAATCCACGACATCACCTGTTCGCACTGTTCTGGCCTCAACAGTGCTCTACCACGAGTCCCAGTAACTTCAGACATGAACCTAGGGAGTGTAGCTCTGCGGCGTTCCCCTGCTCCCTCATCAGCAGGTGGTGTCTCACCCCGCCCAGGACCACGGCCTCTGACCCCTGCAGTAGTTGGACGCCCACGTCCTCGCCCTCGTCCTCTACCCCTAGCCCTCGGGTTAAACATTTTGAAAATGAAAGTTATAACTTTAATTTTTTTTAAACTTTTTTTTGTGTTTTTTTGTGGTTTTTTTTTTTTTGTGTTTTTTAGTTTTTAAAACCAAACGATGCTATCCTATTGCTATGGCTATTTTCTAGCCAAGTATGAAAGCACACTGCTATGCCAGATGAGATGACGCTGAGTTATGAAAAAATAAACGTAAAATAAAAAGGAAATGGCAGACTGTGCCTAATTGAAATCCAACCCCTAATAAATTTTCCCACTTCGGTCTTTGCGATGGATATGTGCGTCACTAAGCGCTAAACACAACGGTCGCAAGTCTCACTACAAATTCCTCACAATTTGGTAGTAGATGCACTGCACCAAGGACTGCCACCAGCAGATCAACCATAAATAAAATATATATAACGCTATTGTAGGCGTAAGTAAGCCGTTTGGATTCTCCTTTGGCTATTTTCTAGCCAAGTATGAAAGCACACTGATGAGATGACGCTGAGTTATGAAAAAATAAACGTAAAATAAAAAGTAAATGGCAGACTGTGCCTAATTGAAATCCAACCCCTAATAAATTTTCCCACTTCGGTCTTTGCGATGGATATGTGCGTCACTAAGCGCTAAACACAACGGTCGCAAGTCTCACTACAAATTCCTCACAATTTGGTAGTAGATGCACTGCAGCAAGGACAGCCACCAGCAGATCAACCAGAAATAAAATATATATAACGCTATTGTAGGCGTAAGTAAGCCGTTTGGATTCTCCTTTGGCTATTTTCTAGCCAAGTATGAAAGCACACTGATGAGATGACGCTGAGTTATGAAAAAATAAACGTAAAATAAAAAGAAACTGGCAGACTGTGCCTAATTGAAATCCAACCCCTAATAAATTTTCCCACTTCGGTCTTTGCGATGGATATGTGCGTCACTAAGCGCTAAACACAACGGTCGCAAGTCTCACTACAAATTCCTCACAATTTGGTAGTAGATGCACTGCAGCAAGGACAGCCACCAGCAGATCAACCATAAATAAAATATATATAACGCTATTGTAGGCGTAAGTAAGCCGTTTGGATGCTCCTTTGGCTATTTTCTAGCCAAGTATGAAAGCACACTGATGAGATGACGCTGAGTTATGAAAAAATAAACGTAAAATAAAAAGGAAATGGCAGACTGTGCCTAATTGAAATCCAACCCCTAATAAATTTTCCCACTTCGGTCTTTGCGATGGATATGTGCGTCACTAAGCGCTAAACACAACGGTCGCAAGTCTCACTACAAATTCCTCACAATTTGGTAGTAGATGCACTGCAGCAAGGACAGCCACCAGCAGATCAACCATAAATAAAATATATATAACGCTATTGTAGGCGTAAGTAAGCCGTTTGGATTCTCCTATGGCTATTTTCTAGCCAAGTATGAAAGCACACTGATGAGATGACGCTGAGTTATGAAAAAATAAACGTAAAATAAAAAGGAAATGGCAGACTGTGCCTAATTGAAATCCAACCCCTAATAAATTTTCCCACTTCGGTCTTTGCGATGGATATGTGCGTCACTAAGCGCTAAACACAACGGTCGCAAGTCTCACTACAAATTCCTCACAATTTGGTAGTAGATGCACTGCAGCAAGGACAGCCACCAGCAGATCAACCATAAATAAAATATATATAACGCTATTGTAGGCGTAAGTAAGCCGTTTGGATGCTCCTTTGGCTATTTTCTAGCCAAGTATGAAAGCACACTGATGAGATGACGCTGAGTTATGAAAAAATAAACGTAAAATAAAAAGGAAATGGCAGACTGTGCCTAATTGAAATCCAACCCCTAATAAATTTTCCCACTTCGGTCTTTGCGATGGATATGTGCGTCACTAAGCGCTAAACACAACGGTCGCAAGTCTCACTACAAATTCCTCACAATTTGGTAGTAGATGCACTGCAGCAAGGACAGCCACCAGCAGATCAACCATAAATAAAATATATATAACGCTATTGTAGGCGTAAGTAAGCCGTTTGGATTCTCCTATGGCTATTTTCTAGCCAAGTATGAAAGCACACTGATGAGATGACGCTGAGTTATGAAAAAATAAACGTAAAATAAAAAGGAAATGGCAGACTGTGCCTAATTGAAATCCAACCCCTAATAAATTTTCCCACTTCGGTCTTTGCGATGGATATGTGCGTCACTAAGCGCTAAACACAACGGTCGCAAGTCTCACTACAAATTCCTCACAATTTGGTAGTAGATGCACTGCAGCAAGGACAGCCACCAGCAGATCAACCATAAATAAAATATATATAACGCTATTGTAGGCGTAAGTAAGCCGTTTGGATTCTCCTTTGGCTATTTTCTAGCCAAGTATGAAAGCACACTGATGAGATGACGCTGAGTTATGAAAAAATAAACGTAAAATAAAAAGTAAATGGCAGACTGTGCCTAATTGAAATCCAACCCCTAATAAATTTTCCCACTTCGGTCTTTGCGATGGATATGTGCGTCACTAAGCACTAAACACAGCGGTCGCAAGTCTCACTACAAATTCCTCACAATTTGGTAGTAGATGCACTGCAGCAAGGACAGCCACCAGCAGATCAACCAGAAATAAAATATATATAACGCTATTGTAGGCGTAAGTAAGCCGTTTGGATTCTCCTATGGCTATTTTCTAGCCAAGTATGAAAGCACACTGCTATGCCAGATGAGATGACGCTGAGTTATGAAAAAATAAACGTAAAATAAAAAGTAAATGGCAGATTGTGCCTAATTGAAATCAAACCCCTAATAAATTTTCCCACTTTGGTGTTTGAGGTGGATATGTGTGTCACTAAGAGCTAAACACAACGGTAGCAAGTCCCCCTGCAAATTCCTCACAATATGGTACTAGCTGCAAATAAAAAAAAAAAAAGTATAACGTTATTGTAGCCCTAAGAAGGGCTGTTGGGTTCTTGTAGACTCACTCCTGCCTAACAGTAAGCTAATAGAACACCCTTACGCTATCCCTGCAGCAGCAGCTCTCTCCCTAGCGGCATCCAGACACAGAATGATCCGAGCAGCGCAGGCAGGGGCTAGTCTATTCCAGGGTCACCTGATCTGGCCAGCCAACCACTGCTATCGACGTGTAAGGGTACCACGTCATGCTGGGTGGAGTGCAGAGTCTCCTGGCTTGTGATTGGCTCTGTTTCTGGCCGCCAAAAAGCAAAACGGCGGGAGCTGCCATTTTCTCGAGCGGGCGAAGTATTCGTCCGAGCAACGAGCAGTTTCGAGTACGCTAATGCTCGAACGAGCATCAAGCTCGGACGAGTATGTTCGCTCATCTCTAACCTTGACCAAACACTGTATGTATATGCTGCAGATTATCCTTTACCAATTGTATAATTAGTGTACCTTACCTTTCAACAAATAAGTTGCATGACTCCAGTCCATTGTGTACATATAAAGTATAAATGAGCCAACAGTAAGTATACCTCACATAGGGTGATATATTTCTGCTTGATAGATATTTAATGTATTTTTAACATATCAAGGCACCAGGGCCGATTCTAACATATTTGCTGCCTGAGGCGAATATTAAAATGCTGCCCCCCCCCCCCCCCCCGCTCCCTGTTAAGTAAATGCTGGGAGTCATTAGTGACATCTAGTACCTTATAGATGACAATCTCTTCCATCAGTAGAACTTTATTCCGGGATCTCCAATCCATGACGTATCACTGCTGAATTCACGGCCGGATATTTTCAGCTCCGTGCGGCATCTCCACCCGGCGTCTCTAAAAATACCACAGTCACTTACAGTATGAAGTCTCCTGGATAACAACTCTGTGCTCCTAAATAATATATACCCCTCACAACACAACTGACCGCACTCTTCCCACATATAACACATCCCTTCATTATATATGTCTATTACTCTACTGGAGAGTAGGCCTCGTTATACACCCCCCAATTAAATTATATACAGATCCCATATACAGATCCCCTACAGCTTAAATAAAATCTTGCCCCACATATACAGCCCCTCCCAGCTTAGTAATATACTGTATCCCATATACATCCCTCCCAGCTTAGTAATATACTGTATCCCATATACATCCCCCAGCTTAGTAATATACTGTATCCTATATACAGCCCCTCCCAGCTTAGTAATATACTGTATCCCATATACAGCCCCCCAGCTTAGTAATATACTGTATCCCATATACAGCCCCCCAGCTTAGTAATATACTGTATCCCATATACATCCCCCCAGCTTAGTAATATACTGTATCCCATATACAGTCCCCCTGCTTAGTAATATACTATATCCCATATACATCCCCCAGCTTAGTAATATACTGTATCCCATATACATCCTCCCAGCTTAGTAATATACTGTATCCCATATACAGCTCCCCCAGCTTAGTAATATACTGTACCCCATATACAGCCCCCCCAGCTTAGTAATATACTGTATCCCATATACAGCCCCCCAGTTTAGTAATATACTGTATCCCATATACAGTCCCCTCCCAGCTTAGTAATATACTGTATCCCATATACATCCCCCCAGCTTAGTAATATACTGTATCCCATATACATCCCCCCAGCTTAGTAATATACTGTATCCCATATACATCCCCCCAGCTTAGTAATATACTGTATCCCATATACATCCCCCCAGCTTAGTAATATACTGTATCCCATATACATCCCCCCAGCTTAGTAATATACTGTATCCCATATACATCCCCCCAGCTTAGTAATATACTGTATCCCATATACATCCCCCCAGCTTAGTAATATACTGTATCCCATATACATCCCCCCAGCTTAGTAATATACTGTATCCCATATACATCCCTCCCAGCTTAGTAATATACTGTATCCCATATACATCCCCCAGCTTAGTAATATACTGTATCCTATATACAGCCCCCCAGCTTAGTAATATACTGTATCCCATATACATCCCTCCCAGCTTAGTAATATACTGTATCCCATATACATCCCCCAGCTTAGTAATATACTGTATCCTATATACAGCCCCCCAGCTTAGTAATATACTGTATCCCATATACAACCCCCAGCTTAGTAATATACTGTATCCCATATACATCCCCCCAGCTTAGTAATATACTGTATCCCATATACATCCCCCAGCTTAGTAATATATGTATCCCATATACATCCCCCAGCTTAGTAATATACTGTACCCCATATACAGCCCCCCAGCTTAGTAATATACTGTATCCCATATACAGCCCCCCAGCTTAGTAATATACTGTATCCCATATACAGCCCCCCAGCTTAGTAATATACTGTACCCCATATACAGCCCTCCCAGCTTAGTAATATACTGTATCCCATATACATCCCCCAGCTTAGTAATATACTGTATCCCATATACATCCCCCAGCTTAGTAATATACTGTATCCCATATACATCCCTCCCAGCTTAGTAATATACTGTATCCCATATACATCCTCCCAGCTTAGTAATATACTGTACCCCATATACAGCCCTCCCAGCTTAGTAATATACTGTATCCCATATACATCCCCCAGCTTAGTAATATACTGTATCCCATATACAACCCCCAGCTTAGTAATATACTGTATCCCATATACAGCACCCCCAGCTTAGTAATATACTGTACCCCATATACAGCCCCCCAGCTTAGTAATATACTGTATCCTATATACAGCTCCCCAGCTTAGTAATATACTGTATCCCATATACATCCCCCCAGCTTAGTAATATACTGTATCCCATATACAGCCCCCCAGCTTAGTAATATACTGTATCCCATATACAGCCCCCCAGCTTAGTAATATACTGTATCCCATATAGCATCCCCCCAGTATAAAATAATTATGGCCCCATATAATATATACAGCACCCCCCCTTGTATAAAATAATTATAGCCCCAAATAATATCTATAGCATCCCCCCCCAGTATTAAAACAATCATAGCCCCAAATAATATATATATAGCATTCCCCCCAGTATAAAATAATTACGGTATAGCCCCAAATAATATCTATAGCATCCCCCCCAGTATAAAATAATTATAGCCCCAAATAAAATACATAGCATTCCATCATCCCCCCCCAGTATAAAATAATTATGGCCCCATATGATATATATAGCAACCCCCCCCCCAGTATAAAATAATTATGGCCCCATATGATATATATAGCATCCCCCCCCAGTATAAAATAATTATGGCCTCATATGATATATATAGTGTCCCCCTCCAGTATAAAATAATTATGGCCCCACATGATATATATAGCATCCCCCCTCCAGTATAAAATAATTATGGCCCCATATGATATATATAGCTCCCCTCCCCCCAGTATAAAATAATTATGGCCCCAAATAATATATATAGCACCCCCCCCCCCCCAGTATAAAATAATTATGGCCCCAAATAATACATATAGCACCCCCCCTAGTATAAAATAATTATAGCCCCATACGATATCTACAGCGTCCCCCCCCCCACAGTATTAAACGTTTTCCAGCCCCCCCCCCCCAGTATAACATGAAACCTCCCCACATTTAATCAAGTTCATTAAAAATAATAAAATATATACTCACGTTCAGGCAGCTGCTCCCTCGGCGCGGCTCCGGTCTTCACGCGGCTCTCCTGTGAGCCGCGGCTCCGCACAGTGACACAGGCGCCGCGCCATGACGTCATGACGCCTGTGTCACTGCTTAGCACGGAGCGACGCAGCTGCCGGAAAGGCGCTGCGTCGCTCCGCATATAAATCGCGCCTGTGTCTTAAAGAGACAGGCGCGATTTATTTAGCTGGTGGACGATTCGGGCGTTAATGGACGCCCGAATCGCCCACTTTAGAGCGGCAAATTTCGCCGCCCTTTACAGGGACCCGCATTCTGCCGCCTGAAGCGAGATTTTCATCTCGCCTCATGGCAGATGCGGCCCTGCAAGGCACTATTTAATGAAAACATATTTTTAAGAAAATCTCCTATTCTCCCTCCACAGACATGCCTATACTTTGCTGGACATTCTTATCTACAAGAGTGAATGATTCAGAAATATAATATCCTCCCCCACTAGCACTTCTGCCTACTGAACACATGCTGCAGGTTTTATTTATAGCAGACGTAACTGTCTTTTTTATTCAGAAAACAATTCTGATACATTTCAAAGACTGAGAAAGAAGCAATCATGTTGGTTGTTTTATATACTAATGTTGAACTAAATCCATACATTTATCTAGGAACTTAGAAAAGGTCACAAACAGGTTGTCCAAAGTAAAAACTATTTAGCCAAGAAAATTGTAAAATAATATTTTTAAATTTGTTTATCTGTTATATCTCCCACCATGCTGATGGTCCCTGATTTTTTAGGTTCTAAGGTTCTGTTTTTTGGTGTTTGGGGATCTCTGTGTCCCTATCATCTGGAAACCAAAGGGCTCAACCCAAACATTAGAGACTCAACCAAACACTAGAACAATGTTCTAGGTGTTTCGTCACAGATGATCAGGAGAAATGAAAGTACTTTCTCTGACAGAATTTGCTTTAAATAACAAAGCTAACCCCTTCTGTAACTAGGGGTTTAACCCCAAATTTTCACTTTGCAGGGTCATAGAATCTAAAATATCCAAATCCAGGATACTGGTCAATTATCAGTCTTCTGACACTTGTGTCTTGCTATTACTGTTACTTTCTTTGCTTTTCTGTGTATCTGACCTCTACTTCTTCACTCAACTATTCCCTTTTTCTTGTTTCTGACCTGGTTTTGCCTGACATCTCTTGTTCAGTTTTCTAAGTTGTTTTGTCCCTCTGTGTTTGTCATATTTCCTATGCACCCAGTAAATTCAGGGAATGTCGACCAGAAGTCCCTAACCACTAGGGGTTGTGAGGCTTGATAGGTAGGTGACATGCGTTGTGGGTGAGTTTATGGCTTGCATCCCTTCTCTACCGTGACACGACATTACAACAATTTTGGATGAGTGAGTGTGGTTGTCTATTAAAAAACTGAGCCTTAAAGTTCTATCTGGGAAATTTGCTCCAAGTTATATTGGTCCTTATTCTATCAAGTAATTAAGTGAAGTATTTAATCCGGTGAACTTCAGATTACAGCTGCCTTGCACATTCTGTTTTCAGAATGTTTTTCACTAATCTCTTTTGTAAAAGTATGTTCCTTCTTTGTCACTGGTGTCCAACTGCTCCAGGGTGAACTGGAGTTTGAAGTGGAAAAGATTCCAGAATTTCATCTGGTATGTGGTTAATTTGAAGGGTTATGGTCATGCAGTGAACATGGGTCTATGGCAAGGACTCTTTAGATTATACCATCGTCACATTCCCTTTAAACCTGGCCCTTTACGTGTTGGTAAAGTACAACTTGGGAAGCTGATAAGTGTCAGATAGTTTTGTTTAGTTTTTTGCCTTAATTGATTTCCATTTCACCCATCTGTCTCCTACAAGCTCCTGCAATCTCTGCTGTGATTGACATAACCTCTCCTCAGTCTTTTTGCTGCGCTGTCTGATGGCCGGCTCCAGGTTTTAGTGGCCCCCTGGGCGACAGAACCTTAGTGGGCCCCTTCGTGGGCCACCCTCCAGTGGCCACACTGTCCCCCCTCCCCCTACGGACGCACTCACCCCCTTCCCCCTGCGGACACGCTGCCCTCCCTCCCCCTGTGGACACACTGACCCCCCCTTCCCCCTTGGGCACACTGACCCCTCCTTCCCCCGCGGGCACACTGACCCCCAGGTTGGCCGGGCCTGCCCTGTCTGATGTCAGAGAACTTGACCCATCACCTTCTAGTCTGGAGCTATGGCATCCCATATTAGGCATTGTGGACCAGTGGTCTTTGCTCCTATAGTCTTGCTGTGTTTATTCTGTCATCTGATTATATATGATTGGTGATTCCATAGTGAGTTTGTATTATTGGGGAATATTTAATCACTGAATAATTGGTCATTTTATCAATTGATAATAAACGTTTATATACATTTTCTTGTGGGGATAGGGTAAATTTACAGATGCAACAATCTGCTTTTAAGGGGGAAATTGTTATGTGCAATTGTACTGGAAAGGAACCAATTGTTTAATATAGCAATCAAAAGCCCCAACCTTTACTCATGTAATATGTATACATTGACACTATACATTACTTTCTTAAAATGTATACACTACATATCAATTTCCTGTAGGCAAAAACAAAACAATAATAATAGAACAAGGATATATGCAAACAAAACACACAAAAGGTTAAGAGCGCTTTTTTTGTTCCTTTTTAAAGTAGCCATTCCATACTATTACAGAAACATTCCACTTAATGACACAAGGTGGCAGTGTTGATTAAGTTGCATATAACATAATTTCATAATGTTCTAAAGAAAATGTTCAAAGGGGACAATGGCTAAGGGATTCTTAATAATCTGATGTAAATATTTTTGTGTAAAAACCACAAAAGTGCTTAAGGAATGATACCTTTATTGGATAACCAGAAAAATAATATTTGTTGCAAGCTTTCAGGGCACACGGCCCCTTCTTCAGGCATGGTTGCACACAGCAGGGATGCTTACAGTACTTTTTCATTCTCATTTATTTTTTAACACCAAACTCTTATTTCATATTACAGTATATGAGATGGTAGAAATATATTCTTTACAAGGTCAGTTGACTTAGTTTCCCAGTGAGAACTTGTTTTATGTGTAAAGAGCAGACACGAAATAGAACATGTAGTTTTCTGGTGAAGCTGATTATTATTGGACATTAAATAATGGTTAAAGTATAAATGTAGTAAAAAATGTTACCTTTTTTACCTTTATTGTGAGTTATCTTTTAGCTAAATAACAGAATGGTCCTTTTCTAGACCACCTTTCTGTTCTCTTTAAGCCTGTGTCATATTATTGTAGGACTAAGAGATTTACTAATACTTTGGTACTCATAATGGAGACACCAAAATGCCATTTACATACTCTATTTTCAAGTTCAGACAATTAAAAAAGTTTAAACCCCATAAAGTTTGTAATTTTCTCCATTCCAATAAAGTCCTATTTTTCAAATCTGACACGTATCAGTTTACATGGTAATATTGTTCTTCGTGTTAGTTGAAAAATTATTTCGGACATCTGTTGTAAAGTACCTTGTGAGAATCCCCAACATATTCTTACAACCAGGGATTGTATCCCACTTGACCCCAATTCATTCTCAACTCCTCCCCCTTGAAAATTATAATTTGCTGTCACAGCACTGGGGAAACATCCAAATATATTATGTCTCTCATTGTGATGGTACATAAACAAGAACTTTTTAAGGGCAGAAAAAGCTTTTCATTTCCACCTTTTTGGTGGTTTGCTATTCATAGATTGGTAAGCTTTGTTTTAGCACCATGAAATGAAAATGAAATGAAGACTATCCACATAAAATAGATGTTAGTTATTCCATTTCCTTCTGCCTAAGTCTCGGGCAAAGGTATTCTAAGAACTCCTGTGGAAATTAAAAGTTAAAGATCTATGTATGTGAACATTGAAAACATAGATGTTGGTCCCCCTTTCCATTGGACATATGCTGTGGAGCATCTTTTTGTTATTTCCTGGAACTGTATGTATTCAGATATATTTTAATTAGAGATGAGCGAGCACTAAAATGCTCGGGTGCTCGTTATTCGAGACAAACTTTTCCCGATGCTCGAGTGCTCGTCTCGATTAACGAGCCCCATTGGAGTCAATGGGAGACTCGAGCATTTTCAAGGGGACCAAGGGTCTGCACAGGGAAGCTTGGCCAAACACCTGGAAACCTCAGAAAATGATGTAAACACCACGGAAATGGACAAGAAACAGCAGGGGCAACATGCAGGGATGCCTCTGAGGCTGCTTAATCGCACCATTATGCCAAAATTATGGACAACAGCATGGCCATGACAGAGTGACCGAATGAGGCTAGATAGCATCTAAAACATTCAATAATTGACCCTGACACTATAGGGGACGGCATGCAGAGGCAGCGCCAGCAGCGGCAGGCTAGAGAGTGTCATGGCGACATACCCTAAATGGACTCAGGCTTCAAACCTGGGTGCAGAGAGGAACCAAAGGAGGTGAGCAAGAAGCGCTGAAATGATTTCCTATGTCAACAAAAGGTTGACGGTATATTTAGTCGATAACACAGCATGGTGGCGACCTAGTGATCAAGTTCCATAACGTATCTAGTGAAACACCCGAAAAATGAGCCTGACACAGCTCGTTTGATAAGGGGACGACATGTGGAGGCATCCATGCAGACGACTTCCATGATTAAGAGTGACAGTATGGGGCATCCATATTGCTTCTATGATTGAAACTTCAGGTCTCCAGCATTGCGGCGACAGATGGGCCGAGTTCCATTATGTATCTGGTGAAACACCTGAAAATTCTGCCTGACACAGCTCGTTTGATAAGGGGATGATGTGCTGTATATCCTCTTGTGCTCCAGCGTCTGGGGTATAGAGAGTTAAAAGTTGCGCATGGAAACATTGGTGGACGCTGTGGAGGATCGTGGAGGCAAAATGGACAGGAAACAGCAGGGGCAGTATGCATGGATGCCTCTGAGGCTGCCTAATTTTGGGATGGAGCTGGCGGTCCGCTGCCAGGCGAGCTTTCGTCTGTCCAAGCCCCTGTCTCTCGGCTCCTCCCCACCCAAAATGGGCCTGGGGGCCAGAAGCGTTTACTTTGAAAAGATTATAGTTTTCAAAGCAGGCGGGGTCGTTTGAATATTTCTCCTAGGAATAATGGAATAGCATAGCGGTTCTATTTTTAACTGTTTTTTCGTGAATGGTTCCATGATCAAGAGCGACAGTATGGGGCATCCATATTGCGCTGCTATGATTGAAACTTCAGGTCTCCAGCATGGCGGCGACAGATGGGCCGAGTTCCATTATGTATCTGGTGAAACACCCGAAAATTCTGCTTGTTTGATAAGGGGACGATGTATGGAGGCAGTAAAGTAGTAGTAGATTAAAGGTTCTGCAGTTAAAACTATGTTAGTTGGATCTTGGGATGGAGCTGGAGGTCAGCTGCCAGGTGAGCATTCGCCTGTCCAAGCCCCTGTCTCTCGGCTCCTCCCCAAACAGCACTTCTGAGAACCTTTTGTATAAGATCAAGTGTAGTAGTGTTCTTATAAGTTTGGGTTATGGCGGGTGAGGGGAATGTAAACAGATGCGCAAGAAGCGCTGAAATAATATCGGTAAATGATAAAAGTTTGCCAGTATATTTTGTGGATAACACAGCAGGGTGGCGACAAAGTTTGATGTGGAAGCCATGAAAACAACCCAAAATTCTGCCTGACACAGCTCGTTTGATAAGGGGACGATGTATGGAGGCAGCTATATGGATGACTTTTGGAGGCAGCTATGGAGATGACGTGTGGAGGTAGCAATGGAGACAACGTGTGGAGGCAGCTAAAAAGACGACGTGTGGAGGCTGCTATGGAGACAATTTAATTTGGATAGTGCCTGTATGTGGCAGTCCAAAAAAGTTTTCAAACCAGAGGAGCAGGTAGGTGGTCCTCCAGAAAAATTAAATAGATTGAGTGCCTGTATGTGGCACTCCCAAAAATTGTTTAAAACAGAGGACCGGGTAGGTGGCCCTCCAGAAAAATGAAATACATAGAGTACTATAGCTAGAGCCAGTTGGACCTGGCAAAAATAGCCAGTTTCCTCTGCTTTAGTGTACAAAGAGGAGAAAATTAGGAGGAGGAGTGCATAAATTATTCAGGTTGAGCTTCCTTCACCTGGTGGAGAATGGAAATCCTGAGAAATCCAGGCTTTATTCATCTTGATAAACGTCAGCCTGTCAGCGCTGTCAGTCAACAGGCGTGTATGCTTATCGGTGATGGTGCCACCAGCTGCACTGAAAACCCGCTCGGACAACACACTAGCGGCAGGGCAGGCAAGAACTTCCAAGGTGTACAGCACCAGTTCGTGCCACATGTCCAGCTTTGAAACCCAGTAGTTGTAGGGAGCTGTGTGATCTTTTAGGACGATGGCTACGTACTCCCTCAACATCTTTCTGTAAAGATCAGCCCTACTCTTGCGAGACTGGGGACAGGTGACAGTGTCTTGCTGGGGTGACATAAAACTGGCAAAGGCCTTGTAAAGCGTACCCCTGCCAGTGCTGGACAAGCTGCCTGCTCGCCTACTCTCCCTCGCTACTTGTCCCGCAGAAGTACGCCCTCTGCCGCTAGCGCTGTCAGAAGGGAAATGCTGTTTCAGCTTGTGCACCAGGGCCTGCTGGATAGGCAGCCTAGCTTGAAATCTGCCATATGCGCCAGAGTACCAACGCGCAAGAATTCACTCCCCTCACTGGCCTGACTGTCCATTTCCTCCTCCTCCAACTCCTCCAACTCTTCTTCTGCCCATACACGCTGAACAGTGAAGGACTGAACAATGCTCCCCTCTTCTGTCTCGCCAACATTCTCCTCCTCATCCTCCTCCACCTCCTCCGATATGCGCTGAGAAACAGACCTGAGGGTGCTTTGGCTATCAACAAGGGAATCTTCTTCCCCCGTCTCTTGTGACGATTGCAAAGCTTCCGACTTCATGCTGACCAGAGAGTTTTTCAACAGGCCAAGCAGCGGGATGGTGAGGCTGATGATGGCGGCATCGCCACTGACCATCTGTGTTGACTCCTCAAAGTTACTCAGCACCTGACAGATATCAGACATCCACGTCCACTCCTCATTGTAGACTTGAGGAAGCTGACTGACCTGACTACCAGTTCTGGTGGAAGTTGACATCTGGCAGTCTACAATCGCTCTGCGCTGCTGGTAAACTCTGGATAACATGGTTAATGTTGAATTCCACCTCGTGGGCACGTCGCACAACAGTCGGTGAGCGGGCAGTTGGAGGCGGCGCTGCGCTGCCCTGAGAGTGGCAGCATCTGTGCTGGACTTCCTGAAATGCGCACAGATGCGGCGCACCTTTGTGAGCAAATCAGACAGATTGGGGTATGTCTTGAGGAAACGCTGAACTATGAGATTGAACACATGGGCCAGGCATGCCGAGTTGCAGAGCCGCCACCATGTTACGGCCATTGTCATACACAACCATGCCTGGCTTCAGGTTCAGCGATGCCAGCCACAGATCAGTCTGCGCTGTGATGCCCTGTAATAGCTCTTGGGCGGTGTGCCTTTTATCGCCTAGGCTTAGCAGTTTGAGCACCGCCTGCTGTCGCTTAGCGACGGCACTGCTGCTGTGCCTAGAGCTACCGACTGATGGCGCCATGCCCATGGATGGTAATTCGGGGGAGGAGGTGGAGGAGGGGTGGGAGGAGGAGGAGGCATAGTAGGCCTGAGAGACCTGGACCTAGGTAGGCCCCGCAATCCTCAGCGTCGGCAGTATATAACCAGCCGCAGGGTCAGACTCGGTCCCAGCCTCCACCAAGTTAACCCAATGTGCCGTCAGCGATGTATAGTGGCCCTGCCCGGCAGCACTCGTCCACGTGTCCATGGTCAGGTGGACCTTGTCAGAAACGGCGTTGGTCAGGGCACGGATGATGTTGTCTGACACGTGCTGGTGCAGGGCTAGGACGGCACATCGGGAAAAGTAGTGGCGGCTGGGGACCGAATACCGAGGGGCGGCCGCCGCCATGAGGTTGCGAAAGGCCTCGGTTTCTACCAGCCTATAGGGCAGCATCTCCAGGCTAAGTAGTTTGGAGATGTGGATGTTGAGGGCTTGGGTGTGTGGGTGGGTTGCACTGTACTTCCTCTTGCGCTCCAGCGTCTGGGGTATGGAGAGCTGAACGCTGTGCATGGAGACATTGGTGGATGCTGTGGAGGATCGTGGAGGCGAAGGTGTGGTTTTCGCACGGGAGATGTTTGGGCCGGGGTCCTGGACAGGGGGCTAACTAGCAGAGTCAGCAGATGACACAGGGGAAGGAGCAGTGGTGTGCCCGGCCGGAGGTGAATGGCCTTGGTTCCATGTGTTTAGCATTCATATGCCTGCGCATACTGGTGATGGTTAAGCTGGTAGTGGTGGAACCCCTGCTGATCCTGGTGTGGCACAGGTTGCACACCACAGTCCGTCGGTCATCCGGTGTTTCTTTAAAGAACCACCAGACTTCCGAAAATCTAGCCCTCGCCACGGGAGCTTCACTACGTGAAACATTTGGCGCTGATGCACAAGCTTTGGCCCTGCCTCGCCCCACCACTGCCTCTTCCTACCTGTTCTCGTGGAGGACTCTCCTCCGTCTCAGAAGCACTGTGTTCACCCGGCCTATCAACCCAGCTTGGGTCTGTCACCTCATCATCCTCCGATCCCTCAGTCTGCTCCCCCCTCGGACTTCCTGCCCTGACAACAACTTCACCACTGTCTGACAACCGTGTCTCCTCATCGTCCGACACCTCTTTACACACTTGTTCCACTACGTCATCAATGTCATCATCACCCACAGACTGCGACCGGTGGAAAACCTGGGCATCGGAAAAGAGCTCAGCAGCAACCGGACAAGTGGTTTGTGACTGTGGGAAGGGTCCAGAAAACAGTTCCTCAGACTATGCCGGTTCAAATGCCAAATTTTCCTGGGAGGGGGCAGACTGGGGGGAAGGAGGCTGAGGTGGAGGAGTGCTGATTTCGGTGACATGGGTGGACTGCATGGAAGACTGACTGGTGGACAAATGGCTAGAAGCATTGTCCGTAATCCACGACATCACCTGTTCGCATTGTTCTTGCCTCAACAGTGCTCTACCACGAGTCCCAGTAACTTCAGACATGAACCTAGGGAGTGTAGCTCTGCGGCGTTCCCCTGCTCCCTCATCAGCAGGTGGTGTCTCACCCCGCCCAGGACCACGGCCTCTGTGACCCCTGCAGTAGTTGGACGCCCACGTCCACGCCCTCGTCCTCTACCCCTAGCCCTCGGGTTCAACATTTTCAAAATTAAAGTGTAAACTGTCAATTTTTTGGGATTTTTTTTTTTTTTTTTACAAAACGATGCTATCCTATTGCTATGGCTAGTTTCTAACCTACACTGACAGCACACAACTGGATTTTGTGCTGTGCCTGATGACTTTGAGTTATAAAAAAAAATAAAAGTAAAAAAAAAAATCTGCAGACTGTGCCTAATTCAATCAAACCCCTAATAAATTGTCCCACTTAGGTGTTTGAGATGTGTGTGTCACTAAGAGCTAAATAGAACGTTCCCAAGTCTCACTGCAAATTCCTCACAATATGGTACTAGCTGCACTACTAGTGCCAGCAAGGCCAGCCACAAGCAAATCAACAAAAAAAAAAATTAAAAATATATATATATAACGCTATTGTAGGCCTAAGAAAGTCAGTTGGGTTTTTGTATGCCTAGTTTCTAACCTACACTGACAGCACACAACTGGATTTTAAGTCACTTTAAGTTTTGAAAAAAAAATAAATCGTCAGACTGTGCCTTATTCAATCAAACCCCTAATAAATTGTCCCACTTAGGTGTTTGAGATAGATATGTGTGTCACTAAGAGCTAAATAGAACGTTCCCAAGTCTCCCTGCAAATTCCTCACAATATGGTACTAGCTGCACCACTAGTGCCAGCAAGCCCAGCCACAAGCAAACAAACAAACAAAAAAATATATAACGCTATTCTAGCCCTAACAAGGGCTATTGGGTTCTTGTAGACTCACTCCTGCCTAACAGTAAGCTAATATAACACCCTAACGCTATCCCTGCAGCAGCAGCAGCTCTCTCCCTAACGGCATCCAGACAAAGAATGATGCGAGCAGCGTGGGCAGGGGCTAGTCTATTCCAGGGTCACCTGATTAGGCCAGCCAACCACTGCTATCGACGTGTAAGGGTACCACGTCATGCTGGGTGGAGTGCAGAGTCTCCTGGCTTGTGATTGGCTCTGTTTCTGGCCGCCAAAAATCAAAACGGTGGGAGATGCCATTTTCTCGAGCTGGCGAAGTATTCGTCTGAGCAACGAGCAGTTACGAGTACGCTAATGCTCGAACGAGTGTGTTCGCTCATCTCTAATTTTAATATTTTATTTTACAATACAGAAGTCATGTCCAATAAAGCAAAACTAAACTGTAATGGGAGCATGTCAGAACAATGGGTAAAACAAAACCAAATTGCCCTATAGGCACTCTGTCCATGGCCGCATATCTCATGTCATATGTCATATAGAAAGGCGGACAAGGAGAGACCAGAAAAGCGCTCATAGAGTAGTATGGTAGTGGCTTATGGTGCTGACTAGGAAGAGTGGAGAGAGGCTCACCGGATGTGGTTGTGCTGACTTAGGCACAACTCTAATGAAAGTGTAGATGGTTAATGTCTCCTGGTGCTGCCCGTGGACAAGGGTCATCAAGACGCGGTTGCCAAACCGGTCTGGAAGCGTAGTCGGTAGAGTAGGGAGGGTACTTGTCTCAGTTCGGCGCACACAGATAGGTGACATACACAAGATGAATCCAAAAACGGGGGTATTTTATTTCGTATCTCTGGAACACAACGCGTTTCGGAGTCTACAATGACTCCTTTATCAAGTGGATAGATACTGCAGCGCGGGTGAAGGGCCGATTCCCCGAAGCTGTATGTCATATATTTTGACGGTGCAAATGTTTGGCTTTCAATGGAGAGGGAAGGGGCACCCATTGTCCCATTGGGAATTGGGAAATAGGAAATGATTTGTGGAGACGTGGAAACAAATGCAAAGAACGGAAGACACCATGATTGAAACAAAGTGTAATCATCAGGAGTCTAACCCACCTCTCCCACTGTACGACCCCCCCCCCCCGCCCCCCACCCTATACAAACGCCTTTCCCTCACCCCTCTCTCCCTCCCCACTTTCCCTTTATCTTTTCTTTCTTTTTCGCTTTCTCATTTCTTTTTATCTATGTTTACTTACTTACGTATATAATGTACAAAAAGTTATTATACTTACATGTATTGAGTGATTTAAAGGCTGGGTAGTGGCATACATATTCCTCAACTGTGATTTTGTGTTCATGGTTCCAGAAGGCTGGATAAGCGGCTCTTCACCAAGAGGTCCCCCCCACAGTCCAGTACGGAATCCAAAACTACTACCAAATTTTTATATGCGACAAATAAAACCACAATGTCTTGTATTGTATTGTATGTGTTAATGACAAAAAGTTTAATAAAAAGAGTTTGAAAACAAACAAATTTACATTGGTAGTTTTGGAGACTGAACTACAATTTTTAAACGTGTCACTTCCGATTTTTGGTGACCAGTTTGATACTAACATTTTTACAAAACCCACAGATAGAAATACGTTAGTTAGATACGATAGTTGTCACCCACGTAGGACCATTAACTCTTCACCATATGGCCAATTACTCCGAGTCAAAAGAATAACTAGCGAACCACAAAAACTTAAAAAAAAATCTGAATGTAATGGCTAAAAAATTCAAACAACGAGGTTATCCTAAAAAAATTATTGATGTGAATTCACACAAAATGGCAGTGAAGGATAGAACTGAATTACTATCTACACACAGAGAATCAAGGAGACAAGACAGAATACCGTTTGTAAAAACCTTCAACAGAGTCTTAATATTGCTAAAATAATTTGTAAACGCTGTACAAAATTGACAGGCCGCAATATTGATGTTCCTGAGTTTTGCAATCCACCTTTAATGTCATACAGGAATGCACAAAAAATTAAGGAACGCCTAGTAAGGGCGGATATTGGACCATCTAGAACCAGTAGACAAACAGGGATGTTGGGTCAACTGAGGAAAGGTTGCTGCCAATGCATTAACTGTAAATATATGATTAAAGGTTCCTCTTTTACACATAATGACAAACTATATGATACAGCACATTATTTAACATGTGATAGCATGTTCGTAATTTACGTGTTAAGTTGTCGCTGTGGGTTGTTATGCGTGGGTGAAACCACACTCGAATTCAAAACACACCTCAATCAACATAGATGCACGATACGATCTAACCGCAAGGACCTCCCAGTGCCAAAACATTTTGCCGAAGCAGGACACCTTGAAAAGATGTGAGTTACAATGGATCTATACGTTGAACACTTTGAGACTGAATGGTCTCAATATAGACTTTAATTGTGGACGCTCTAAAAGAGGGGCAACGGTCATAATCTATTCCTCTTTCACTGACATCAATAGTTAAGTAATGAATAACTTTTGTTATTGTGGAAGCTCTCCCAAATTGGATTTGGATATTCTTTTTATACAATTGTTTGTCAGCAACTGGACTGCATAACATTCTACTCAGGATATCTATATATATCATCTCAAGAGAGGCGTGGGTGGGAGTGGGTGGAAGATGACATTATATTATATATGTGACTATGTAGGGTGGGAGATGACAGGGACGTCTGCCTCGTACATTGTTAGGTGTATATTCATCAATGTTGCCACTCTTGAGATGATGGTTTCCCTGGGAAGGGTTAACCATGGCTCACCCGCTTTTGGCCACAGCTGTTATTACATCCTTGTCCCGTATTGTGGCTGAGCTGCCATACATTGAGACTATACAATGCATAACACAAGTTCCTTAATTATCTAGTCATTAACTGTTATGGTTACTACAGAAGTTGCTATCCTGAGTACATTATTTCACAAATGATACGTTGTTATGTTGATACATTACACGTTGCTATGACACGTGCAATGGTGTCTACTACGCATGCGCAAGGAGTTTCTAATGGCGTGCGCTCCATTGTGCATTCCAAATACAGTTTGCTAATGTTAGGAGGATAAAGGACCTGTGATGATGTCATCCTGGTCAGATGACATGCTGAAAAGAGGCATGGAACATGGGGAGGAGTAGATGAGAGGGGTTGGCAGAGCAAGACAAGCCTTCTCTGATGCCAGGTAATATAAGATAAAGTAGATTTTTGTGGATGTAAGGGACACAATGTTTAGGGTGCCAGTTAAAAGGCCTCTATAGGCAACTGTCACTAGCTGTATTTGTCAAAATGTGGTGACAGGTTCCCTTTAAACAACACAATGTAACTCTTAGTCACTGTTCTGTGAAACCAAAAAGTCCAGTGGATTACCACTGATTGTGAAGACTGATGGTCAAGACTGATTTCTTCTGCTGTTGTGGAAGTCAAACAGATAATATAAATTATTAATAATAATAACTGTATAGTGGTTCTCCCTGGAGCAACCCTTTGTGGTCTGGAGTATGAGTCCCTGTGTAGTGGATAGGGTGCCCGTGATGGTGACAGCCGTAGTAGCAGGGATCAGACGGAGGCAGACGTTGTCTAAAAGCAACTTACAGTTCTTTATTTGAACCAACAGGAACAGTGGATAATGTGCCAAACTAATTTTGACAAAAAGGAGAATGCTGGGGATGCACTTGGAGAGGGAACCACAGGGATTGATCAACAGCCTGGATGCGAGGGCAGGCTGGGAGGTAGCTGTGTCCTAGTAGGATGCTTCAGCTTGTCCTGGGTTACTTCAGATATCACCCTTGGAGGTAGGATGATACCCCTTTACTCTCACTAACTCCTTATAGCTACACTGTCTCACTACTTTGTCTGACTGACTCCTGTCAGACTGGTCTGATCTGGTTTACTGGCTGCACTGCACTACCGCTGACTGACTCCTGTCAGACTAACTCTCTAGAACTTTCCTGACCAGTGGTTTTATCACTCCCACTGGTCAGGTGGTGGTTACTCCTCCAATTGCATCCCAGCTTACAATACAATAAGATAACAGATGTGATTGACCAATGGAATGACATCACATTAAACAATTAACTCCTGCCTTACCAGGCAGGATCTACCGCTGCAGTGTTCCTCGTGTTGTGTAGTGACCTGCTGTGGCACATCAAGGCGACCTCTGGCAAGAAGGTTAACTGTGTCTGTCAATTCAGTGTCCAGAGCATGGATCAACCACCAAAAGACAGGCAAATAAACCAGAAGAATAGAAGAGGTCCATATGAGGGCAATAACCTCCACCTTTGTGCAAGTAGGAGCAGTACCCAAGCACTGCAAAATTACCTCAAGCATGCCACTATTATCCATACATGTGTCCTAACTGTCAAAAACAGAATCCACAAAGGTCGTATGAGGGCCCAATTTCCACAAGTTGGTGTTATGCTTACATCCCAACACATTTGTAGGATTGTTAGATTTCACATTGGCACCCTGTGCTCTTTACAGATGAGCACATCAAGCTTTCTGCTGCCTGCAACATCCTACAGCATAACCAGTTTGGCAGTGGTTCATGGTAATGGTGTGTGGAGGCTGCACATCCCTGCAAATGCTAGTCAGACCTACCCTGAATGCCATTAGGAACCAGTATTAGATCCTCAGACTCATTGTGAGACCATATGTAGTTGCATTTGGTCCTGGATGCATGACAATACTAGGATGTGGTATTTTAGAATTCCCTTTATTTTTTTGTACAGAATATATCCCTTTTCCAATGCGCTCCATACTATTATGGTGAACCTTCTAAACATTGCACTACTGCTAGTGCAATGGCATTCAAAGCCAGATTCATGACTTGCAAAAAGTAAAACATGCTGGGACTTTTTATGCATTTTGGGACTTTCTGAAAAAAAAAACCCAGACAGGAATTAGAGCCTAAGAACATGTATTAAGGGCCTAAGCCAGCAGAGCTCCAAAGACAGACGTAAAAATGTCCCAAGGAGCCAGCCTAAAGATAAATTACCCCATTGGGGAAATTATTAAGACTGGTGTTAGGAAATTGGCTTCCGCTTCCAGTCCTGCGCCCATATCCACCAAAATGTTCCAGTCTCTTAGTGAATACAGGCGCAGTTCTGAACTGGCAGAGTTTTTTTCTGGTGCAGTGACTAAATCTGGTGGGCCGTGCAATCACGCCCCTCTCCCCTCCCCGAGAAAACTGTTAGAGAAGGGATAATGAATCTCCCCCTCTGGAAACAGAGGGCAAAGTTCTTAAAGGAAATCTACCATCAGTTTTACTGCCTGTATTTTATCTAGGGGATATAAACATTTTTCTTATAACCAGGAATGACCAGATTCTTCTAAAAAAGACTCTATAAAAATATGCAGATGAGATGGCTATTTTCCGTTACAGGGTTAAATGCAGTGAAAAACCATTATTATATTTTGATAGATTGGGCATTTTCGGACGCGGCGATACCTGAAGTGTGATGATTTTTACTGTTTATTAAAATTTATATCAGTTCAAGAGAAAGGGGGGTGATTTGAATTTTTAGTTTTTTTTTATATAAATTTTTTTTTTAACTTTTTTTATTTTTACTTTTACTATTTTTCAGACTCCCTAGGGTACTTTAACCCTAGGTTGTCTAATTGATCCTACTATATACTGTCATACTGCAGTATATGGGGATTTTACTCCTCATTCATTACAATGTGCTGATAGCACATTGTAATGAATAGGTTAAAACGAGACAGCTTCAGGCCTTCGTGAGACCCGAAGCTGTCATGGCAATGGATCGCCGCTCCCCGTGACGTCATTGGGGAGCGACGATCCGCGGCAAGATTTTAAGTCAGTGCACCGCCATCTTTTTGAAGCCGTCGGCAATATGCAGCAAAGACTTACCGGCTATGGAGAGGGCTCGGCCCGCGAGCCCTCTCCATGCACCTGGTATGGCGCACGTTGGGAAGGGGTTAAAAGTACATCTACCATCAGATTTACTTATGGAAGATTTGTAGGAGAAAAAGCAGAAGAAAATGAGAGAGCGAGCGATCATAGGGTGATATTGTAAGGCAACCAATATAAACTTATATATATAGTCTACTTACCTGATGTGGTGAGTCACAACTCTAGTATAAATGGGCAAGATAATTTCCAAGGGTGTAGCCTACGTCTTGGACCTCTAGTCTGGGGTGCCGGCCCAGCTTGAGTACAGTAAATTGAAAGAGAAGGGTCCACACCAAGTATTTCAATTTCAAAGGGTAGACATGTTACAGTTTATTGAACATATATAAAACCAGGGACCACAACATGTTTCGGGGATTAGCAAATGCCCCTTTCTCAAGTGAAATTTCTCTATAAACACAAAAAAGAACAAAATGCAGAAAACAGAAGGACAATGTGGTAAAGTAAAGTAGGCGAACACTCAAAGTGTATAAGAGTCTATAGAATTTATGTAAGACATATCACTAAAGGCAATGGCGGATCCATATATAGGCGGGGCCAAGGCCCTGGGCCGATTGCTCCCCAGGGGCCCTCGGCCACCCATACCACCATAGAAATCCCTCGGACTTTGTATTGTTAAGTCAGTGGTGCTGCTGACAATTAGCATTACTGACTGTGTGCGCGCTTCTATATGAGTTGCTGACACTCCGTGTGCAAGGCATTAGATAGTTAATAGTGCCTTGCCTGGTGCATCGCAGAGAGTGTCCAACACTTCCTGTCTACTCTTAAAAAGGTATCTGCTATATGCACACTCTGTACTGTTTATTTCCACCACATCATATGTATTTCATCATATGTATATTATATGAATAAATTATATATTGGTGTCCACATGTAGTGATTGTGATGAATCTAATTTGTTTTCAAGTTCCAATTTTTAAGGGTAATAATGAAAAATTATCCTTTTCTTTTCGCCATGTCCAATAATGATTCTGCTTTATTATGCAGATTGTTGACACAGCAATACCAAATATCAAGCTCCTGGGGCAGTGAACCCCCTGGACCACTGCGGAGGATGACACAAGCCGACACCCGGGACTGGAATATAAGTGGAATACAGTCTTCACCAGAGCCCGCCGCAAAGCAGGTTGGTCTTGTTGCGGTGTGGTACGTCCAAGGTCGTTCGCAACTTGTCCCCAGTTGCAGCCAAGGTCGGGGACATGCAGTTGGTCAAGGCAGGCGGCAATGGATTGAAGTCAGGGACGGAGCAGGAGGTCGGGCTGGCTGCGGAGGAGCGAAGTCAAGAACAAGTCCGGTGTCAAAACAGGAAATCAAAACACAAGCACGAGGCACAGTGAACATCTTTCCCCATCAGCAATAACAAGAAGATCTGGCAGGGAATGCTGAGAGAGGCCAGGCTTTATCCATTTCCTGAAAAGGGCTAGCACCAATTAGCGGTGTCGGTGCGCACGTGTCCCCGCTGACCAGCCAGGATGGGAGCAGGAATGCGGAGAGGTAAGTGGGGTCTGGGGGAGCAGGAAGGGTTGGCGTCACAGAAAGGGATATGGGGGTGTACTATCTTAACTTTTTTTTTTAAATGTTCTATTGAAGTCCACTATTGAAAGTTTACAGTTAGATCCAGAAGTAGTCTGACTGCGGGAAACATTGGGCAGCCACAGGGCACTCATTAGACCTCAGGGCTGCCCTAAAGAGCATTGAATCCACCTGGTAAGTGGCACGGGGTTCTGATGCTTTTGGGAAGCCCTCTACACCACATTTTCTTTTGTGGGTGTTAGGATGTAGTCACATAGGTGTTTAAGCATGTATTTTAAAAAGCATCACAAAAGCTGAGAAGAGGGGATTTGTCTAATTACATTACTGTCAACATTGTGTTTACCAAATGCATGCATTAACGCAATGTTAACGCATGTGTTAACAAAGTGTTAATGTATGTGTTTCATAAACACAATGTTGATAGTAATATAATTAGGCAAATCTCCTCTTCTCCTCTTCTCAACTGTTGTGATGCGTATGAGTTGTAAAAACAAATTAATTAACGCCACGTTTGAACACTCCCTCAGAGCGGATTGTCAGGTGCTAAGTACCCACTGCCTCTGGTACTGGCTTTACATGCGAGTCCGTGCCAGAAGCCCAACATAATGGTACATCTGGTTGCTGAAAGTACCTTAAGATGGAGAGCGGAAGTAATAAGATTAAAGGGTGTTTACAAAAACATTTTAGATACAGTTTAATATATTATATATCTCTTCATGGAGCTTTCTGCAAAATAGCAATAGCGTTACAAATTAAATGTTCATTTCAGAAAAACATCTAATTTACATTACATGTGTTACAGATCTTTTTATATTGATGTGTCTCCTAATAGGATATTAGGAAGTGCATATGCATATCACAGAAAAATAAATTGAATATAAGCTGCAGCATTTTAAAAACCAGTTCCCATAGAAACAAGAAAATCACAACAAAAGCAAGTGGTCAAGGTAATATACTGTAGCTTATCATTTAAAACAAAGTACTTGGAAAGAGCTATGGAACAAATTAAATATAATTTTATGCTCATATTTAAAAAGTTGCCGGGAATTAGTAAAAGGGTCTTTATTAAAGTTTTTGCATCAATTTTCTGTCTGACTTTGCACTATTTATGAAGCAGCTACGACACAATTATTACCGCGACTCAACAGCATTGTGTCACATGCTCTAAGTTAAAGATGCACCAAAATGAAAAACGTGCCCGCATTTCATGAATCTGGCGCACCCTGCACACTACACAGGCAAACTGAAATGTGGGCCAAAGGGGTATTCCAGATATATGAATGTCTGATACAAAACCCAAAATCCTATAAATAAATGAATAGAACAAATCTCAATATACACTCACCGGCCACTTTATTAGGTACACCTGTCCAACTGCTTGTTAACACTTGATTTCTAATCAGCGAATCACATGGCGGCAACTCAGTGCATTTAGGCATGTAGAAATGGTCAAGACAATCTCCTGCAGTTCAAACCGAGCATCAGTATGGGGAAGAAAGGTGATTTGAGTGCCTTTGAACGTGGCATGGTTGTTGGTGCCAGAAGGGCTGGTCTGAGTATTTCAGAAACTGCTGATCTACTGGGATTTTCACGCACAACCATCTCTAGGGTTTACAGAGAATGGTCCGAAAAAGAAAAAACATCCAGTGAGCGGCAGTTCTGTGGGCGGAAATGCCTTGTTGATGCCAGAGGTCAGAGGAGAATGGGCAGACTGCTTCGAGCTGAAAGAAAGGCAACAGTGACTCAAATCGCCACCCCTTACAACCAAGGTAGGCAGAAGAGCATCTCTGAACGCACAGTACGTCGAACTTTGAGGCAGATGGGCTACAGCAGCAGAAGACCACACCGGGTGCCACTCCTTTCAGCTAAGAACAGGAAACTGAGGCTACAATTTGCACAAGCTCATCGAAATTGGACAGTAGAAGATTGGAAAAACGTTGCCTGGTCTGATGAGTCTCGATTTCTGCTGCGACATTTGGATGGTAGGGTCATAATTTGGCGTCAACAACATGAAAGCATGGATCCATCCTGCCTTGTATCAACGGTTCAGGCTGGTGGTGGTGGTGTCATGGTTTGGGGAATATTTTCTTGGCACTCTTTGGGCCCCTTGGTACCAATTGAGCATCGTTGCAACGCCACAGCCTACCTGAGTATTGTTGCTGACCATGTCCATCCCTTTATGACCACAATGTACCCAACATCTGATGGCTACTTTCAGCAGGATAATGCGCCATGTCATAAAGCTGGAATCATCTCAGACTGATTTCTTGAACATGACAATGAGTTCACTGTACTCAAATGGCCTCCACAGTCACCAGATCTCAATCCAATAGAGCATCTTTGGGATGTGGTGGAACGGGAGATTCGCATCATGGGTGTGCAGCCGACAAATCTGCGGCAACTGTGTGATGCCATCATGTCAATATGGACCAAAATCTCTGAGGAATGCTTCCAGCACCTTGTTGAATCTATGCCACGAAGAATTGAGGCAGTTCTGAAGGCAAAAGGGGGTCCAACCTGTTACTAGCATGGTGTACCTAATAAAGTGGCCGGTGAGTGTAATTAATCACAAAACAGAGCTTAAATAGTTTGTTTTCATGATTCACAAAATTCAATGGGCTTTCTAAAGTAATCTCCAAGACGACCGCCGCAGAATACTACGAATCCCATGAGCCTTCAGCTCAGTAACAGCTCCTCCCTCACATGCTCTGCTCCCAGTAAAGTGACTGTCCTGCTCTGTTAACATAGTAATTATGTGTGTTACTGCCATCACTGCCCCACTGAGATGGAATCTCACTCCAACACTGACCATACTGCATGTATTATATACTTTACCGGTGCACCAGTACCTAATAAATATTATGTCATGTGCTGATGTACATCTATGTACATCATCATGTAGTTCCCTCCATGTAAAAACCATCTCTCCCCTCCAACATACTTTCCCATGTTAATAAACGCACTCCTTCCTTTAAAAGTTTTGTCTAGTATTTGGCATAGCTGCTTTCTTTCACACATGGCACCGTACCTGGTTACACTTTGTGTAGGAAATAGCTATATTTTTCAAATCCAAGACAAGCCCTTTGATCCAACAAGCAAAGTAAAAAAGAATTTACCTGCCCAATATACAGTGCTGCATATAAGGCACTAACCTGAATCCTTCCAACATAGTCCCATGTAATACATAGTCCTATGTAAATACATTCATTATGTCCCTTCACCCTCTAACATGCAGTCCCATATAGATGTAGATGCATCCTCCCTGTCCACCCAGCCTCCTCACATGCAGTCCTATGTAAATGCATACCTCATATCGACCTAGCCTACTAACATGCAGTGCCATATAAATAAATCCCTAATGTCCCTTCAACTATAGGCTGCAGTGCCATGTAAAAACATTCATCAAGTCCCTAACTTGTACCCCTATGCAGGGCCAGATTATAGGGACCCAGCGGTATGAATCGCCTAATTTAGGATTGGGGCCCCCCCAGCTCGGAGCTGATGTGGGGTCCAATCCCACAAAAATAAATTTAAGAAGATACCACATAGTTAGGCTGCATTCACCTTTGGGCATAGGTCAGGCGTGATGGTGTGGAGGAGGGAGATATATTGTGCTGCTTACCCCTCCCCTCTCCATAGAAAATAGAGCCACACGGCCATTCGTACAGCTGAAGATAGAGCATGCTTTATATTTTATGTGGCCACGGCACAGCGAGTGCTCACCATACCAAGCCGGATATACATTCCTCATACGTTCGTGTGAATGCACCTTTATACTGTCAAATATCAGCCCAAGCTCTAGAGATATTAGAAACAATGGTATCTTTAGTTTTAGATTGGTTCATAAATTCTTGGCATATAAGAACTTTTTGATCCAGCTCACTGTAAGCCACTTGTTATGTCCAGAAAAGCACGTACCTCCCTTCTGCCAGGGTGGAAAAGTTGAAAAATATCTTTCACAGGTCCAACTGAACTGTAGACAATTGTTTCTTTTATTAATAACGTGTTGCAATATCCATAGTGACAATAGTAGAAACCATCAAAACTTTTGAAACAATAAGCTTGTTCTTAGTCATAACCCCCCATACATACCCCTCACAATATATACTCCACAATCGATCACACTGTGCTCCCACATACATGATAAATAACCCTCACACCACAACTGACCACACTGTGCCCCCACATATATCACATATACCCCTCACACCACAACTGACCACATTGTAGCCCCCACATATATGATATACACTCACCGGCCACTTTATTAGGTACACCTGTCCAACTGCTCGTTAACACTTAATTTCTAATCAGCCAATCACATGGCGGCAACTCAGTGCATTTAGGCATGTAGACATGGTCAAGACAATCTCCTGCAGTTCAAACCGAGCATCAGTATGGGGAAGAAAGGTGATTTGAGTGCCTTTGAACGTGGCATGGTTGTTGGTGCCAGAAGGGCTGGTCTGAGTATTTCAGAAACTGCTGATCTACTGGGATTTTCACGCACAACCATCTCTAGGGTTTACAGAGAATTGTCCGAAAAAGAAAAAACATCCAGTGAGCAGCAGTTCTGTGGGCGGAAATGCCTTGTTGATGCCAGAGGTCAGAGGAGAATGGGCAGACTGGTTCGAGCTGATAGAAAGGCAACAGTGACTCAAATCGCCACCCGTTACAACCAAGGTAGGCAGAAGAGCATCTCTGAATGCACAGTACGACGAACTTTGAGGCAGATGGGCTACAGCAGCAGAAGACCACACCGGGTGCCACTCCTTTCAGCTAAGAACAGGAAACTGAGGCTACAATTTGCACAAGTAGAAGATTGGAAAAACGTTGCTTGGTCTGATGAGTCTCGATTTCTGCTGCGACATTTGGATGGTAGGGTCAGAATTTGGCGTCAACAACTTGAAAGCATGGATCCATCCTGGCTTATATCAACGGTTCAGGCTGGTGGTGGTGGTGTCATGGTGTGGGCCCCTTGGTACCAATTGAGCATCGTTGCAACGCCACAGCCTACCTGAGTATTGTTGCTGACCATGTCCATCCCTTTATGACCACAATGTACCCAACATCTGATGGCTACTTTCAGCAGGATAATGCGCCATGTCATAAAGCTGGAATCATCTCAGACTGGTTTCTTGAACATGACAATGAGTTCACTGTACTCAAATGGCCTCCACAGTCACCAGATCTCAATCCAATAGAGCATCTTTGGGATGTGGTGGAACGGGAGATTCGCATCATGGATGTGCAGCCGACAAATCTGCAGCAACTGTGTGATGCCATCATGTCAATATGGACCAACATCTCTGAGGAATGCTTCCAGCACCTTGTTGAAACTATGCCACGAGGAATTGAGGCAGTTCTGAAGGCAAAAGGGGGTCCAACCCTTTACTAGCATGGTGTACCTAATAAAGTGGCCGGTGAGTGTATACCCCTCACACCACAACTGATCACACTGTAGCTCCCACTTATATCATATATACCCCTCACAACGCAACTGATCACACTGTAGCCCTCACATATTTCATGTATACCCCTCACACCACAATTTACCACACTATGCTCCCACATATATCATATATACCCCTCATACCACAACTGACCACACTGTAGCGCCCACATATATTCACTTCAGGGAAATGACTTGAAGATCTGGCAGAGAGTGAAGGGACGTGCCGGATTATAGGGGCGCACCGGTTTAGCCAGCACCAATTAGGAGGACTCTGGCCCTTTAATTCAGGACGAGTCGGCACGCACGCACCCTAGAGACCTGGGAGGCCCGCGGCTGGAAGCAACGGGAAGTAGGTGAGTGGACAGGTGAGTGAGTCCAGGCAGGGGGCAGGCATGGCACAGTGGAGTACGGGTGTACCCGCGATCCACGACATGGATCTTGGGGGAACCCGTGACATAGGTCCGGGCAGGGGAGCTGTGCGGCAAGCGCAACACGGGCGTATCCGCAATCCGAAACATGGATCGCGGGGTCACCCCTAACACACAGTACCAATGTTATCAATAAGAATATACAGAAAACCATAACAATAACTGATTACAATAACCCCCCACCATACTCACTTTTTGTGAGATACAGTTTGTTAAAATGGCATTTACTATTGAATGACTGCTTCTTTATTACCACGAAGACAAGTTTCTGTGTAATAGGAATCTCGTGCATCTCATCATATCTGATCTGTCTCCTCTCTCTTTCTATGTGTCAATGTGTATATACACCTGTACCCGATAATGTAACCACATTGTCACCCCGCAGAACTAGATTTATCATGAAGTGTCTGCTACCCACACCCTGGAATTTTACACTGACCAGCTGAGGGAGTGATAGGAGCTAAAACAGCAATAAAACTGAGTGAAATTGTAAAGTAAGAGGGTTAAAATGTGTATAAAATTGTGTAAACATCACTAGAGGATTGAGATTTGAGAATTTTCTTTTGTTAGAAAACCCCTTCCTAGAGAAACATATCACTTATATGCTTCTATTTGCCAAATCTTGACTTTTTTCTGTCCATGATTTTGGGGTTGGCATCTATCCTAAGCTCTACAAGCAGCATATAGTGATATACTTTCAATAGACCTTAATGACATTAGACTAGTCTGCAGTAAACTCAGTGCAGTCTTTTTTAGGCAATCTACTGTATGCGCAGACATAATCGGGCTCATTTACTAAGGATTGCACTGCTCACTTTCATCGGACTGTGTGCCTTTTACACGGCTTGCAAAGGTATTTAACAAGTGTCTGCGCTGGGATTTTGGTGCACGCAATCGTTTTTTGGTGCAGCTGCGCTGTTTTCCATGCGTCACAATTTAGTGGGCATGCCGTCGGATGATCCGACTGAATCGGACTGACTTAGGGAATCGCGGCAATGTGCGATGAAGTCGGACAATGCACTTTCGGTGAACTCCGGGGCTAGGGTAAGTAAATGTGGCCCAATGTGGATAAGCAGTGACATCATCGATTTGCAGTAGTGAAAGTCATGTTTTCTTCATAGGCAACAGCTTCATAGAAAAACCATAAATAATAAGCAAGTGTCAAGCTATTCCATGAATATTATGAAAGAAAGAGGGCCCTCAATATCCTGCATAAAATGTACCATATAAATCAGTTTGAAAAATGCATAAAATCTTTTGTAATAAAATAACTATTATATCAGTCTCTATCAATTTGATGTGATCTGTTTATACTTGTTATTTTTGTTTAACATGAATATAAGCTCCTTTTTATACAAGCTTATGTTGAATGTGATATTTTTTCAGAATTTCATAGCACTGAAAAATTTCATATCCACTCATGTCAAATCACCATGTGCATCATAAGTGAAGCAGAAGTACTGTTGACTTTGCATTTCAGATACACATTATACACCCGGTAGGGACATAAGTCATCATTGTGCATTTTGTCTCACGGTTCTAACAATATATGCGGCTAAAGAGAAGTTGATGTTAGCTTTAAAATAATAAGAATTCTCAAGTCATGTCTGCACTTATAAAACATTTTTTTTTATTGTTGCTACTTTTAATCTCTCATCTTCAATCTCACATTCAAATAATTTAGAGAAGTCAAAGCACTCTATGGAGTCCTACTAAAAATGTGTGCAATTTGCAAGCCCTGGTACTGTGGCTCACCTGGTCCTTGTGGCTCATTAGCATAATTGATTTTAGAAGGAAGTAGGCCATGGATAACAAATATAAGATTACTGCAGCCACAGTACCCGAATCTATGAGTAAGTGTCCCTGGTTTATCTTGCTTGAATTTAATGGATTTTCTTTAAAGGCCCTGACAGTAGCAGACAAACAGCCCTTATAAGATACTCATCATCCTACCTAGAAACCCTGAGTGATTCCTGTTGGTGGAATAGAACACCTTGTCTTCACAAGGCAGGTACCCTCAGGTGTACAGTAGTAAGCATAAAGGGGAGCTGAACTTGTCATGGTCAGAAGCAGAACTGTCAAAATCAAATCATATACCAAAAATCCAATAAAATAACAAAAGCTGAAAGATGAGTCCCTAAAGTGGTCACTGTGCTACATTTTAACTAATGTGGGTTACTGTTCTGCATATTAAGTATTGGGGAGATGCTGTGATTTTTAGTAATTACTGAGGGTACTATTCTACAAAATAAAGCTACAGTGGTACATACTACTAAAGGTATTCCAGTGCCGTACATTAATTATGTAAAGATGAGATTCTTATCTTTAACTAAAGCATGTTTCTAGGTGCTACAGAAGCAAAGATAGGGAAGTCTGAAGTGACATTCCTTTTGCAGCCTATAAAGTTGATGTATCTTAGGCAAATATAAGTCTTCTCAGTTTATGCCTCTCCTTGTGCTAATCGAATTGTGTTTCAAAACGCAGCTCAACTGGAACATTTGAATGCAGCTCGGGGGGACATGTTTGAACAGGTGATGCACTTTGATTGTGTGAAATCATCATTAGGTTATGTCCACATGTAACATCCACGCTGAATAGGAAATGTGGTTTGTTGTTATGAGTAATAAAGTTCTTAAATCATTTCTCCAGAGAATTAAAGGGGTTTGCCACATAAAAGAAAGTTTGCCAGGGTAATTGCAATTCCCTTATAGGGTCAACCATATTGTACTTACCCTGGTATACTTTCCTAGGTAAGTGCTAACCTGGATCATAACTGAATGGATCATTTACAGGAAGACCAGAAAGCAACTGCCTCTGGTTCACATGACCTATAGCTCCTCTGGACATTAGGGGAAAGTTTATAAGTCTATTTACAATAAGGCTGACCATACTATTGTATTGTACTTTTCTATTTAAACCTTCCTGTATGTGGGCAACGCCTTTAACTGCTGCAGAATTGGTAACAGCGAGTAGACTACAATGTATAGTAGCTGCAAAATGGATGAGATTTAAAAAACTCTTATCCACAAACTGCTTAAAAATCAGCAAGTAGTAAGTAGAGTGTAGTAAGCATTAGCATTCCGACAGTGTTTATTCTTCATGTTCTAATGTTAAGAAAACATCTATTTCAGAAACAGTTTACTGTACAATTGGCAATTAGTGTTGTGGGGAAAAATATGATGGGTACATTGTGCAATATAAAGAGTGCTGCACTCGTGTAGCGTGGCTGTGTGTGGATAGCACATCATGACTGTACCACAGACAAAGTAGTTATGTGACTCCCTAGCAACAACCATTCAATGGATGTATCAATGACTGAAGGTTCTGCTGGTTGGATTTTTCTCAGTTTTGCCTGCACAGCTATATCTCCTCTTTGTAAAACATTGCTTATACTGCTGCATTTACAAAAGTATGGCAAATATGTGGCTGCATTATTAAAATATTTGTGGAAAGGTGGCCAACCCTATTGCAATGTCCTCCCATGGGGCCTGACCTCATAGTGTGGGGGCAGCTGGATTCCACTTGTATCTAAATTGCGGGCAAAAGCGCGGTAGCTTGGTCCAGGTGAACAGGCCTCTTCCCTGCCGGGCAGTGCCTGCAAGGAAAGGCAAAGGCTTGGGGGAATTCTGATTTATGTATTATGAAGGGATCCCTGGGTAGATGGCAGAGGGGAGGCCTGTGATGTTAGAGGTATTCAGGGATTACACATGGAGAACAAGGTTGAATACATTAAATTCACAGTCTCTTTATTCCAAGACACCAACGGCAGCATCGGTTGACAGGCTAAAGTAAAAAGGTCCTATCGGCCAGGTCCAAGGTAGATGGTGGTTGGATTTAATCTGATAGTAGCTTACAGCTAATATATGTATTTAGCTTTTGAAGAGTAAAACATGATATCAAGTTTACCTACATTCCAATTCATTCCTTGATACTAAAGAATTGTTACGTGTCTACCACGTCACATGGAATCTTATAAGGAACCCATAGTATATATTTAAATAATTGCATTTAGAATAGAAATGTGTCAGTAATATATATTTTAAAATAGTTGATATATTTCTAGATATTTTTTATTTCAAAACAATACATTATTAGAAGCTGTCATATTACATTTTTGTCAAATTTATTCCGGCCCAGCTGAATGCTTGGGGCTTTCAGCATCACATTTTTATATCAGGCAAGCTGCCTTAATTAGACAGCATGGATGGAGACATCTTTACAATTTTCTTACTGCTTTACTTAGGTGCAAATAATCGTTAAATCAGCTTACCATGTCCTTCTGATTCTTCTCTCTTTTAAATTAAAACTACTCTGAATGCTATTTTTTGCGTTACCTGTTAAAGATACCTAACATGTTCCAGATTAAAAAATAGCCACTAGCAAGGTATTAAAGGGGTTGTCAACTTTCAGCAAACAATTGATAGTTTGTGTACGGAAAAGTTATACAATTTTCCAATATACTTTCTGTCAATGGCGGATTATCATATGGGTGTTTTTGGTGGTCGCCTGGGGTTCTCGGATCTCAGAGGCCCATGAACGCTCCAAAATGCCCATATGGTCGTCTGACAATACATACTGCAGCTGCTGTGGCCATGCTCTGTCAGCACTGGAGACTGGGAAGATAAGATGGGGAAGGAGGTCAGGTACAATATACATCTGTAGAGAAAAGAAGAAAAAAGACAGGCGCTCCCTGGTGCAGATAAAAGAGATCCTTTTTTGGAAGGTGCTCGTAGTACGGTGCATGTAGTTTGCATGTAGATGTAATATACATCTGTGCCTGGCAGCAGCTATAGTAAAATCACTGGGATTGATGTTAACTCTTGCCCTGCTGTTAATGCACACCTTACTGGCCCACAATAATCAAAAACAGTGCAAACTGCACTAGATGTAGTTTGCCTGTGCAGGGGGATGTTTATCACAGGCATACAAGCGCTGTGATTTTCATACCATTCCCGGTGCAGAGGCTGTGAATACTTTGGGGCACATTTACAATTAAGAACAGTGCACTGTGTACTATGTGAAGTTTGCCTGTGTGGTGTGCAGAGGTCCTCAGATTCAGGATTTGTGGAGCAAAGTGGCTGGTTTGAATCCTGTATAAACATTTTCACAGCTGCTTAAAATTCCACAAATGAAGAAAAACAGATTCAAATCAGCCAAATGCATGGCATATATGCAAAAGTGCATGCATTTTCAGTGCATTTAGAAATGTACCAACAGACCAAGGATTCACCGTGGTGCAGCACCCTTAAAGTGGGTGGAGTTACTAAACTTCACACAAACTGTGGCCTAAATCAATATGTACAGCGCAGAGAAAGAGACTCATACTACCGCCCTTATACAGGAGTAACTATGAAATCCTATTAAAGGAAACCTACCACTTTAAAATGACCCTTCTGACCCACAAATACCTTATGCTAGCTCAGGATGAGCTGATGCCGGACCATATTTTCAATTAAACCAGAAACCGCTGTATTTGTACAAAAATGATTTTCTTGTGGTAGTAAAATCTTCCTTCGGCGCTTCTGTAAGCGTCATACGGCGCGCACCCCGGACCCTGCTCCACGATCACGCTCTCGTCAGCGCCGCTCCCGTCACTAATTTTGCTGTGCCCGAGAGCCGGTGACGTCACCGAGCTCTCGGGCACACTAGCGCATGCGCGAAGTCCCGAAGCCTTGTAGTATCGCGAGGCTTCGGAGAGAAGACCGTGGGGGTGAGCGAACATTAAAAAAACACTATGCTCGCGGCTCCCACCAATGAAAGGGGGGGTTCCCTCCACTGCCACTACGAGGCTTCGGGACTTCGGCCATGCGCAATGGGATCCGGCCGCGACGTGCCGGGAGGAGGTGGTGCGCATGCGCTAGTGTGCCCGAGAGCTCGGTGACGTCACCGGCTCTCGGGCACAGCAAAATTAGTGACGGGAGCGGCGCTGACGAGAGCGTGATCGCGGAGCAGGGTCCGGGGTGCGCGCCGTATGACGCTTACAGAAGCGCCGAAGGAAGATTTTACTACCACAAGAAAATCATTTTTGTACAAATACAGCGGTTTCTGGTTTAATTGAAAATATGGTCCGGCATCAGCTCATCCTGAGCTAGCATAAGGTATTTGTGGGTCAGAAGGGTCATTTTAAAGTGGTAGGTTTCCTTTAAGCTCAGACCCAGCAAAATTGACATTTATAATACACTGTAATACAAAAGAATGTTATAATACAAAATAATAATACATAATAGAAACAAAATGCACAAAACAGCTGCCACTTACATAACTGCCTTTGCCAAGAGGATATTTTATCTGAATATATATATATATAAAATTAAATTAAATGAAAAAAAATTGCCATTTTAGGGATTCCTGTCTTCCATAGAGGCACAGCACCAATGGGAGACAGCTGTAAGCTTTGCGAGAATACAGACTGATTGTAGAACAAACACAGCCGTCTCTGTGTCTTAAAAGGTTTCCTCTAAGGCAGTGGTGGCGAACCTATGGCATGGGTGCCAGAGGCAGCACCCAGAGCCCTTTCTGTGGGCACCCGGGCCATCACCCAAGCACACCAGCCGGGACTCAAAGAATCTTCCTGCAGTTCCAAGCAACTTAAAAGATGCTGCTTTCAGTTATATATTTAAGTGATACTTCACTACTTGGGTTTGTAGGAAGAGGGAGAATGAGTAGAAAGGGCTGAATTATCTTTAAGGACCTTCTGCTGGCCCCACAATTCTCTGTGTACAGAGGGATACTGGCAAGAAGCTAAGATGATGCAAATTTTCCATCTTGTCCTCAGGAGGCCAATATGATCGTACCTTGTTGAAGAACAGGAAGCAATAAGTTACTGCTTTAATTTTTGGCACCTCACAATAAATAAGGGGGGTTTTGGGTTGCAGTTTGGGCACCCGGCCGCTAAAAGGTTCGCCATCACTGCTCTAAGGTTTTCTGTAACAAGATTAACTGTAACTAGCATAGATACACATTCTCACATTAACTTGCATTTATATGTATTTTCATACTGGTGATCATTTTAACCCGCAATAACTCTTCCACATTCTACTAGGTCAAGTGTAAAATGATGAATAGTGACAGATGCTTGGCATAATAGATCTGTCTGCAGGCCTATAGACTAATTTTTATGCAATTGTCCACAGAATTATTGCCGGTAAAAAAAACAAGAAGCAAAGCATATTCTTTATTGTAGGATTATATGTTTTTATTTTTATTTTTTACTTCCATATTTTAGGATATTTATAATTCTGACTATTCTGAGGGAAATTCATCATTAGGCCAGTTCCTTGAAATAGTTCTATGTCGGTCTTTGGAGCTCAGCTGCCCGTCAGATTCATTAATGTGGCTTATGGCACTTGATAAATCTGCTGGCAGTGTTGTTATGCTATTCCTCCCATAGAGATCCGTATTCCAGCCTTTAATATGAGTGTCTATGAAGGCTTCATGACTCTCACATCTAATCTAGCTGTGTTTGGTTAGACAGCTCCGGAGGCAGTGGTGTAACTAGAAGCTGTAGGGCCCCAGTGCCAGGCCCCCGACTATAATGTATGGTTTATAGTAATAGTCTTCTCATATGGAAAAGTGACACCATAAGGGCCCCCTAAACCTCTTGGGCCCGGGTGCAACCGCAATCTTGGCACCCCCTCAAGTTACGCCCCTGTCTGGAGGATTAACCCTTTCACTTTCGGCTTGATAAATCTCCTAGCATACTGCAGCCAGGGAGAAAGCATTAAAGGGTTAACGCTCACAGTTGTGTGACAAACAGTAGAGGAGAGAGAGACCTGTCTTTAATCTAGTAGACAGATTTGCAATAGCAAGTAGAAATAACATTGTAACTAAGGGGAACATTGCAGGTTAACAAACTTCATAAAAGTTGTTTCACATATGATGAGGGGTGTAGTTTCTAGAATTGGGTAATTTATGGGGTTTTACTACTATTTAGGCGTCTCAAAGTGACTTGAAATCTGGGAGGTCCCTCAATAGCATTATTTTGCTTTCTTTATAAAAATGTGAAAAATCGCACCTAGAGTTCAAAGCCCCATAACATCCTACAAAAATGAGAGGATGCATAAAAAAAACATGTCAACATAAAGACATTTAGTAAATGTAAGTTATCAGTCAATGGCTGTGTTGACTATGTGTTGAAAAAAAAGACTTAGGATTTTGGGAATTTGGGAATTTTTCCAAATTTTCACCAAACATCTGATTTTCTCATAAATAAATGCAAAACATACCACCAAAATTTTTCAACTAACATGAAGTACAAAGTGTCACGAGAAAACAATTTCAAAATCACTTGGATATGTTAAAGCGTTCCGAAGTTATAACCATTTATAGTGACACAGGGCAGATATGAAAACGTGTGAAAAGTGGCTTCGGCGGTAAGGGGTTAAACTACGATTAAACATTAAGCATTCTGATGCAGCAGAAAACTTATTCTAATATGCAGTGGTTTAATGTTTGACATATTGAAAATCATTCCCCATTGTACTTCACGTTAGTGGCAAATTTTTCTGATATTTTATACATTTATAAAATAATCCTGAAATTTACCATAAATTTAGAAATATTTGCCATTTTCATTTAGCCCCTTGCAGCTGCCTCTACTGTAGTTTTCAACCTCCTTATTTTTTAAGAGATGAGATCAGAAACTTCATCTTGTGGTGTCTATAGCTTGTTTTTTTTCCATCATTCACCGTACCATATAAAAATGATGTTATCTTTATATCTTTGGCTGAGGGTTTATTTTTTGTGAGAGGGGTTGTTCTTTTCAGTGGTCTCATTTTGGGACACAATGGGGGTCATTTACTAAGGGTCCGATACACGCATTTTCATCGGGTTTCCCGTATTTTTCCGATTTGCGCCGTTTTTTCCTGAATTGCCCCAGGATTTTGGCAATCGGATTGTGGCGCATCGGCGCCGGCTTTCACGCGACGGAAATCGGGGGCGTGGCCGTCGGAAAAACCCAACGGATTAGGAAAAACTGCGGAATTAAAAAAAAAAAAAAATGTGTCGCTTGACACGCGCTTACCTGCACCGGGAATAGGTTAGTGAGGGACTTCAGAGCAACAGCGACACCTGGTGGACATCGGGCGCACTACCTTAGTGAATCGCCGGAAGACCCGAATCCTCGACTGAGAATGCGCCGCTGGCCCGCGACAGGACCAGTTAAGTAAATGTGCCCCAATGTTTTTGATTACTTTTTGGAAAAATTTTTTGTCAAGAGATTTAATGAAAAATCATCTTTGTCCGTAGGTTTCCTCTTTTTTATATAATTCACCATCCAGGTGAATTCAGATTTATTGTACAGATTATTATGGACTCGACAATACCAAGTATATGGGGTTTTTTTGTGGTTTTTTTACACCATTGTAGTTATTTCTATGAAAGGGTGGTGTTTCAGGGACAACTTTATTTCATTTTTATTTATTTTTAAAATAGTTTTTAACGTTTATTTTTTTGCTTCTTTTTAGACTTAGCATGCTTAGTCAGTTACAGTCAGGCCCGGAAGAGGAATCTGATGGGACAAGGCATTGGGCAACTCCAGGGTATCGGAGCCCAGGCTGCCAAGAAGGATCTCCTTGGCCAGTGGCTAAGGGGGGTCCCATTCAGGATGGGAAGGTGCCTTCATTCCCCTAGCATGCCACGTTTATGCTTGACCATGGTGTGCATGATGTTACAGGAGGGTTTCAGCTGTAATATACAGCTATGGCTTCTGTCAATGGCTCTGCTTGTGAGCTGGTGAGCTAGTACTTCGACTTGAGAGAAGTCACTTCCAGCAGCTAAATAGAACTATGTCCATTTTTGGGAAGGGGTTAATGATTTAAAGGAAATCTACCATCAGAATCAAGGATGGATAAACCAGGGGCACTTACTCATAGATCCAGGTACTGTGACTTTGGTAATCTTCTTTTATTTATTATCCATAAACTTACATTTGTTATCCATGGCCTCCTCCCTTCTAAAATCAACTTTTTAAATTATGCAAATAAGACTTAAGGGCTACTGGGCAGTTCCCAGATCAGTTCCCCCTGAGGGGGGACTTGATCCTGTACACTGTAACAGCCTGTGAATCTGCAGCATGGAGGGGCTCTGGGAACTGCTCAGTAGTCTTTCAAGTTCCTTAGCATAATTGTATTACCACAGCCACAGTGCCTGGATCTATAAGTAAGGGCTTGATTTATCCATGCTCCATTTTGGTGGTAGATTTCCTTTAATTCAAGATTATCTGCCTTTCAAATACTCTTACCACCCACAGTAACATTTACCATAGTGCTGCAGAAGAGACTGAGGGCCATTGAGGTTGTGGAGTGCAGACTTTGGTCTGAAACTAGGGACACACAGTGGGACTTAAAGTAATCAATTGCCACTTGGCTTTTAGTGGGCATAACCCCTGAGATACCAAAACACAGGACACCTCACAGGGGCTTATTAAAAAGTAATGTGCAATGGTTGGTGCACAGTAAAAGTTGCCATTTTTCTACATTTATGCCATATTAGTGCCCAATATATTGTGCCGGCTCTTGAGTTACAGTATGCTGTGTGTCCCCATTTTATACACATCTTACATGCTACCCTATGTGGTAATACAACAGGGCTTAGGAGTGAAGAAGTACAATGGGCACTTGAGGACTGATTTGGTGACTTAAACAGTAGAAGGTCTGAAGAGAATTAAAAAAAATAAACTCCAAGTGACCCTATTTTTTGAAACTGTGCATGTCAAAGCAATCCATAAAGTAGAATTCCAGGAATAAGCTTAATAATATTGAAATGGGTCATTAAAATACAAATAAAACATGAGGAAAATGAGGGATTTATTTATATGGGCTGGTATATTGGAGGGGAAAGATGGTTTTTAACATTTATTTTTTTGCTTCTTTTTGGACTTACCATGCTTAGTCAGTTACAGTCAGGCCCGGAAGAGGAATCTGATGGGACGAGGCATTGGGCAACTCCAGGGTATCGGACGCCAGGCTGCCAAGAAGGATCTCCTTGGCCAGTGGCTAAGGGGGGTCCCATTCAGGGTGGGAAGGTGCCTTCATTCCCCTAGCATGCCATGTTTATGATTGACCATGGTGTGCATGATGTTACAGGAGGGTTTCAGCTGTAATATACAAATGCAAATTAAAATACAAATAAAACATGAGGAAAATGAGGGATTTATTTACGTGGGATGGTATATTGGAGGGGAAAGATGGTTTTTATATGGAGGATACTGGATGATGATGCACATTGAGGCAATCAGCATGTGCCAGGTCATACTGATATAGGCACAGATTAATCATGGGCTGGTGCATGGTACATTGGTAAAGTATGTGACACATCCAGTATGGATTGGCCAGTATTGTAGTGAGATGCCATCTCAGTGAGTTAATGTGCAGTGATGGCAGTAACACACACATCATTACTATGGTAACAGAGCAGGACAGTCTGTTAGATCACTGGGGGCAGAACACTAGAGGGGGGAGCTGTTTCGTAGAACTGAGGGCTCCTGGGAGTTGTAGGATTCTGTGACGGTCATCTTGGAAGTAACTCCATCTACTATAGAAAGCCCATAAAATTTTGTGAATCATAAAAGCAAACTATTTAAGCTCTATTTTGTGACTTTGATTTTTGTTGTATTCATTTATTTATAGCATTGTGGGTTTTTTTTCAGACATTCATATTTTTAGAATACCCCTTTAAGGGAAAAAATATTAATTTGTAAATCGGTAGTGCTTAATGAAACGTGCGCTGGATGTTTTAAAAGTAAAACTTTCAATTTTTGGTGCACACCAATAACTAATAAATGAGTTATTCCCACAGAACACTTTGGAGATGGTTTCTCTGATCCCACAAACTAAAAATAAAACATTGGGTACTGAAATTAAATGCAACAATTATATTCAACTATCTGCTGCTAATCCATTTCAGGAAAATGATCATTACAACCCTTCATAAATACCGTTATGGGTTTGGTGTCCAAAATATGGTTGCATCACAGGGTAGTCCTCTACACTGACACTTTGGTGGTTCTGCAAAAAAATCAGCACGGTGTGCAATAAATTAAGTGTCCAAATTTCTGATTCCGAGGTCACTTTATGCCCACATATATGATGTTAAGTGGGTTCTCTTGGGCACCACACAGTCATGTGGGCATAAATTAATATTTAGGTGTATAGCATTGCATAGAAGAAAAGGAGCACTATTTGGCTTTTTTGACCCACAGATGTTGCAGTCATTTTATTCACTCACAAATGAAAATGGTGAAACGTAAATATGTGCCATATAGACTACATGAGATACACTCAATCCTGCACTATTTTTCCATTCACTAAGATTTTTTTGTTTATGGAGCTGCTGAACATGTGCTTTCAACTAGTAGCATTATTGAATAGATACATTTAACGGATATGTTTCTATTGCATTTTCTTTTGTGATGGAAAAGATTTTTAGTGTTTTTTAGACCTTCACTGTGCTTGTTCAATAAGGATTTTGTTTTATTGTACAAGTTGTTATGAATGCAGTGATACTATATGTGTGGTGATTTACACTTCTGTCAATACATGGCAGTTTTATACTTAAAGGGTTCTTTTAGGACCTCTTTATTGATGAGTTTTTACTTGACAATGCTCCAAGCATATTTAATTGTGTCACTGCCCCACTTCTGGATGCTTCTTCTAGTTCTGACTCTGTCTATGCAATGGAATTTGTTCCTGGAATATACCAATTCTTAGTTTTTGACCTTCCCTGGTCACTGCCTCTGTTGTCTTTAGGGACATGTCACTTCCTACATTAAGGTACCAATGTCTCTTTGCTCTACCCAAGATCTCCTGTCATGAATGGCATCCAACAAAACTATAATGGACTCACTTGGTGTCACTTTTAGTGCATGCTGCACTATTTTGTCTAGCTTAAAACACTTGTTAAGTTCTATTGTCAAATATGAAATACTACACCTATTATTTATATACCTTTTAGTACCCTGATCCCATATTACTATATGTAGGATAAAAGATGACTATATTTATCTGTTTTTCAAAGGCCATTGTGTTAACATTTAGCACATGTATTTTCTGGAATGCATTATGGATGATGTTATTAAGATGACAGATGCATAAAAGATAAATGACAAGCTGTCTCTGCAAATATAAACTAACCATATAGGAAGTTGTTTTCAGTTTTTTTTTAGTTTTATGTAAATTATTAAAAATATCTTAGGGACTTGACAGCTTCATTATACAGTTTAACAGACAAGTACATAATAAAGTTCACTTCTTCTTCTTAGCCTCAATGCTAGATCAACTTGAGTGAGAAGTATGTGATATAAAACATACCATTATTCTAATGTTAGATTAAAAAGGAATTCATGAATATATATACTATATAATAAATAATAAAAAATGGAACCTATTATTCTTCCTTTCAAGGAAAAAGGAAGTAAAAGTCCAACAATGTAGCACAATTTAAAACAGAAAGAGACTTGTGATGTCAAAAATATAAATACTTTATTTTTATCAAATAACAAACACTGGTTAAAAAATGATCCTGCCCCAGAGGGGACACAAGACAATGTTGCACGCCAGACAACAGATCATAGTGAAAAAGTTGGGTATTTGATAAGGGCACTAGTGGCCATTTCTATCAGTGTGGTATTGATGGGAAGCATGAGCCGATTACAGATACATCCAAAACAGTAGTCATTGAAAGTAGATGAAGTATAGCTTACCCATATTGAAATAATAGTTGCCTGGAATGACAACAGCCCCGACGCGCGTTTCTGCTGATTTGCAGCCTTCGTCTTCACCCCCGAAACGCTGATGTCAAGTGTTTTAATTCTCATAATTACAAAATTAAAATAAGAACAGGTATGCCGAGCCTTATACAAGTTGAACTGAAGGTGTGGCTTGGGGGTTTTGTCTCTTTTCACTTGTGTTTATGTTAATGTTTAACATTTGTAAACATAGAATTAGAAACAAACATATAAATAAACCAGTAATGTACACATTTTTTAATTTTTGGAAGAAGTTACTTCTAAATGTTAAAAAAATTGTACATTACTGGTTTATTTATGTTTGTTTCTAATTTTATATTTACAAATGTTAAATAATAACATTAAGAAATAAGTGAAATCAAAGGAAGAGTTAAAGAGTCTTTTAATTTTTTCTTCCAAAGTTGGTAAATAATTGAAGCACCAACTATAAAAAAGGAAGAGAAAGAACCTTCTGTGTGCAGGGGACACATTCAACCTTACATTAAACTTAATTATTTAGCAAAGGCTATAGCAGTGTCAAAAGCCAAAGAGTGTAACCATTACTGATTCTGAAAGAAGCACTGTATAAAATTATTGTTGACTTTGCCAAAGCACATTTTTGGTAGACCATCTTCTTATTGGCATTCATAAAATATGATAGAAGAGCATTTCAATATATATAGTACATACAATGGTATTTTCTTTCTACTTAACGGGTTGATCTTTAGGTCTTATTCCCAGTTTCTTGTCGCATGTTATAAATCACAGACTATATAATGTCCATGAATTCATCCCTGTTTAAGTCTGTTCAGCTCCCTATTTTGATCTTTACCAGCAAGGGCCACCCTTTCAATACCGACTTATGATTAGTATTGTCTGTAGAAGATGTGTTCAAGGCACATACAGTTATGTGACCTGTGTGAAGTAGCCTCTCCTTGAAGTATCTGTTGCCACCACAACAGTGGCCTGAGATTGTTGGAGGGCTCAAGTTATGTGTGCAGTTTCCATGGATAGCAAGCATATTAGTTCAATGAAGACCCCCACGCTCCCATTCAATACAATTACAAAATAGTATTTTAGGGTCAAATAGACAAGCGCTACAGCAATCTAGACTCCAGTTACAGATGAATATAAAACCACTTACTGTATTTATTTCATAATGGTTAAAAATATCTATGTTTCATGATTGAACGTCTAACAGACATACTATCTTGGTCCCCAGATTTTTTTAACTATTATGAAATAAATAAGTGGTTTTATATTCATCTACAAATGGAGCCTACTTTCCTGGAGCTCTCGTCCATTTGGATGTCTACTGATCCCGGCTCAGCTTTTTTTCAACTGCCATTCAACGGCCATTTCAGCTGTGATGAGAAATGGTGAGCTGAATTCAGTCTTATTTTTTTTCTTGCATTCCTGGAAGTGCTGTTGTTTGTTATATACATGGTTGGTTTTAAACAAAATGGGGCCTTGGGAAAAAATCAAAAGTGGGGCCCTTAATTCTGGAATATATTGATCAATAATCACTATATACTCATGCATAAGACAGTTCTGGATGTAAGTTACTTGTGTCCCTCAAATGCTGTTTTTATATTTTGGCACATCAGTGCAACATAGGAGCAAATATGAAGGGGGTAGTGGGCTGAGGGGAAAAGCATTGCCAAGAAAGAAGAAAATTAAACATGAGCTCTGAAAGGTTGCCATGAGCAATCAGAACAGTTCTCATTAGGGCTTTATGTCTGACTTAAAGTGTTTTTTGGAAGAATGCAGGGATATAATAGAAAAAAGTCCCTTCTTGGAAGGGTATACTTTAGCGTCAGCTCTTCAAAGGTGAGTATATCATGATTGCTGCATATCTGTGAGGTCTTCTATATTCCCTTCTCCTTCCAGTGTTTAAGAGAGTTGTCTCCCAGGGCTATATCTAGGACTTCTATTGGTAGAGGGTCAACCGCAATGGATGATAAAGGCCCCTTGAGTGTACTTCCTGCCAACAGGCTAGAACAGTAGCAGTTAAGGGTGACATGGGTGGTTTAATTGGTAGTGACAGGCTGTGGGAAAATAGAAATCCTCCTATATGGGAGTTGCCCACCATAGTCTGTTCTATTTGCATCCATGGCATTGTAGGGTCCCTAGAGGAATTTTTTCACCATCCAGTGGCCCTATTGAGTATAGCTGCCTGCTAATATGCTTTTATATCTAGCACTCCCATTCCCCCTGCTATTTTATGCTTAACTAATATGGACTCTGCTATCCTAGGTTTGTGTTCTCCCCAAACACACAGGAAGACCATGGCTTGCACCTCTGTGAAGAAACGGTTAGGTACCGATTGTCAATGTGTGGAACAAATATAATAACCATGGTAGTAACAACATCTTATAGGCTGCTATCCTCCACCCAAGCCCACTTTTGTATGCACAACACTTTTTGTTTCCCAAGAGGGCCACATATTTACGTTTATGGTAGGTGTGTGAAACCTGTATTCCCAGATATTGAATTTGTTCCATCTGCCAATGAAAAGGATATAGATTTTTTTTTAGAAAGGACTTTGGAAGAAATAGGGGCATTGCTTGTGTCTTTTGCGTGTTTAGCTTATAGTATAATAGTCTGCTGAATTTCGAGAGTCCCAGCGTCACCTGCTCCAGAGAGGTCTCAGGGTTAGACAGGGAAAGGATAATGTTGTCTGCATATAGAGATATAAGGTTGGCTTTAGTACCGATTTGAATACCCTGTGTGTCAGGGGTGTTTCTCAGCATTGGCTCTAGGGGTTTGAGGGAGATGATGAATACTAATGCGGACAAGTAATAGTAATAGTAAATGGTTCTGGTAAGGTGCCATTTGTGAACATTCTGGCAGACGGGCTGGAATAAAGTGCTTTAATAGCTCCTAACATGTTCCCCTGTATGCCCGTAGTCTGCAGGGCCAAGAAGGGGTACGACCAATGAATGCGATTGTATGCCTTCTTGGTGTCTAATGCCATCATGATAGAGGGCTGCCTCTGCAACTCAATATGATGTATCAGGTTGAGGATTCGTCACGTATTATCTGCACCTTATCTGTTCATGACAAGGCCTGTTTGATCCGCTGTGATTAGGCAGAGAAGGAATTTCATTAATCTGGCTGCCAGAATCTTAGCATAAATTTGTATGTCTACATTGAGTAGAGATATTGGCCATACATTTTGGCATTGGTCTGGGTTTTGCCAGGTTTGGGCAAGGTTACTATTAGCACCTGTTAGTTTTCCGCTGGTAAGTAACTTAATGACATTGACATATTATAAAACTCAGTCATGAGGGGTGTAAGGATGTGAGAAAATTTTTTTTTTAAAATATTCTCCTGTAAACCCGTTGGGGTTAGGAGTCGGGGTTCTATGGAGGAGGTTCTGAGCTATCAGAAAGTCCTGTATCTCTTGGGGGTCTGGTTGGTATGTGAAGGGGTTATAGAGGGTGGTATAATATTCCTTAAATCTGTTAGCAATGTTGAGCGGGTGTATGAGTTTCCAGTCGGCAGGGGGATGTTTCAGATATGTAATTTCTGACTTAAGATGTCATGCTTTCAATTGAGATGTCAGGAGTTTTCTGGCTTTGTTCCCTTGAGAGTAATACAGGGCTCTAGTTCTTTGTAGTTGTCTCTCATAAATGTATAATAGCAAGGAACAAAGTTTGTTATTTAGACCTATACAAGTATCTGCCAAAGCCTGTGATGGGGAAGCTTTATTTAGGGATTCTACTCTTTATATGTCGTTCATCGGCTCCAGAGTTTGCCTCTGCTTCATAATTATGTGTCCTAATTTGATACTTGCACCCCTTACAAACATTTTGTGCACATTCCATAGGTTGCTTGGAGATGTGTTGAAGGGGCTATTATTCTGGAGGAATTCCTGTAGCTCTGATTCAAGTGTCTGTCTATGGGTGTGGTGCGATAACAGGTGTGGGCTACACCTCCACAGATATGTAGGGGAATGTGAATGCGCCTCGGAGATTGTCAGGGTTATGGCAGCGTGGTCTGACCAAGTAATGGTTTCAATAGTGCTATTGGAGGCAAGCATAAGGATGGGAGAGTCTACGAGAAACATATCTCAGAATATGAGTTATGGACAGGCGAGTGGAATGAATAATCCCGCTCAGTGTTATTTTTCCACCACGTGTCCTCTAATTCCTTACTGTGCTGTTTTGACAAGGAAAAGCAGTCCAGTTGTGGGTCGCTAGTTGCATTAAAATCTCCTCCTATAATTAATGCACCTTGTTTGTGTTTAATCGCTATTCGTATAACCTTGCATGCAAAGCTAGATTGCTTTTTGTTGGGGCGAGTATGCGCATGCTTAGATATATATGGTGGGTTGTTAATCAATCATATTACCACCAAGAATCTGCCTAGGGGGTCCATGATAGTTTTTATCTCCTGGAATGCCACAGAGTTTTTGATTGCTATCATTACCCTTCTACATTTTTTGGAGTAATGGGAGCAGTATATATGGAGGAAAGATGCATGTATAGTTCTGAAAGCATCTTGTTCTACCACATGTGTTTCCTGAATGAACATTATGTTGTAGGCTAACTCGCGTGCCTTTGCCCATAACATGGATCTCTTATAAGTGATATTAAGACCCTTCATATTCAGAGATATAACTTTTAGAACCATAGATGCAAGTAAAAAGAGGTGCTACTACCAACTCTATTATAAGATATACACATTGTTATTGATTGTCCAGCTGATATTAACCGGTACCTTGCAATATTCCAAGTCCATGTGGATTTCAGTTAGTAACCTAAGTAGATAAAAATAACAAAAGTGTCCAGTATACCTAGACATAAACAATATGAGCAGCATAAGTTCAGTCTGCTCTAGTGGTGGGAAAAAAAAAGAAGTAATTTTTTCAGCGAATAGGCTGATCTAAGATCAATGAGTACCTGTTGTAGGGTAGGAACCATGTTGGGCGAACCCGTGCATGGAACCCTGTGTGAAGGCTACTCAGGTGACTCATCTTCCACATGATGGGCTCGTCAATCTAGTGGGTGACGTAGTAGGTTCTGGAGAAGATATCGCCCATGCCAGAAGGAGTTTTCAGCCATCTTCTGGAGTGCTGAGGATGTGCTTTTTCCAATTTCGATTTACCAGGAGCCATATCGGAAAACCCCATTTGTAGGGTATCTGGTGTTCCCTCAGAACAGCAGTGATTGGTGCCAATTGTCTGCGGGCCCATAGGATGGGTACAGATAGGTCTATGTATAGTGATACATCTTGGAAGGGTGGCTGGAGATGGGTGTTCTTTCTGGCTGCCTCCATCACTTTTTCTTTGGTTTTGTAAAAGAGGATTCTAACGAGAACATTGCGTGGTAGTTTCATCCGGATGTTTTGGTGTGGGCAGTATGTGAGCCCTATCTATTTCAAGGTCCTGTAAGGAGCAGGTTGGTGCCAGGATGCGCATTAGGTCCTGTAGATATTTGGGCCAGTCGTTAGGGGACAACAGCTCTGAAACCCCTCTGAATTTAATATTATGCCGCGATTCACCCCTTTTACTCGACCTGGTTCATGCTGTCTCCTATTTGGGAAATGACCGCAGATAGTGGGTGCAGTAAAGCAGTGATGTTGCTCTAGTAGGAGCGGCGCAATACCCCCAGTATTTGTTTCATTGTGGCCTGAGTCATTGTTTTATCTGATGCTGGCATGAGGGCAAGGACGTCCTGTGTCTCCTCCGCATCACTACATTTGGCCTTTTTGGGCCCCCCAGCAACGCAGTTGAGGTCCTGCCACCTTGGAATCGCTGCGGGACCAGAGGGAATTAGAAATTAAGCAATTTATGCAGCCTAACTCTGTTTTTTCAGCTCTTTGGCATTCTCCCAGTATTAGATGGTGTCGGCAGCACAGTGTGAGTAGCTTTCAGGCAGGCAATATTTGTTTTTCCATTAATATGACCATATTATATGTATTGGTAAGCCCTATTGAAATGTATTAATTTTTTAAGGGGTGGAGTAGAAATAACTTCAATTCTGTGATTGATTTTTTACATTTATTTGCTGGTCACTGCATGTTATTGTCATTCTACTGGTCAGTACGATTACAGTGATACCATAATAAGGTTTTTGTTTCTACATTTTAACTATTTTACATAATGTGGGAAAAAAATATGTAGTTTATGCTTTTCCACCTTCCAATAGACACTATAAATTTCTTTATCCAGTACCTTGTATCCAGTGGATATTTTCTCCTCATGTTGAAGCGCTGTGTGTATATCAATCAAATGTCCACAAGTAGCTGTCAGGAGCAGAGTGCAAGGATCTTCTCTAAGAACACCAGAAATGAGTGTGAGCATCCTTACAAGGACAGCAGGAGCTCAGTGCATGGATCCTCATTTTCCTGAGCCTGCAACCTGTGCCCCTTCAATTCCTTCTCACAGCCATGAACTTTGCATGGGACACATTTACTGAGGTCATTGTGCCTGCTTTCTGGCAGACATTGTGCAAACTGCTTGCACATGTATTTAAGAAGTGCCTGTGCCACATATGTCACTGAAAAGGGCGTTCTGGTGCAATGTCGGAATGTGCTACATATTTATCATGCAAAGTCTGACAAAAATGTGGTGCATGTCCCATGTTAAAGGTGCACTCTGTCGGTGCAGTGCAGAGGGTGCCAGATTCATGAAGAACGGAAGCCACAAATCATGAATATAGGACCCTCTGCACACTACACAGACAGTGCATAGTGCAGTTTGCACAGTTTTTTTTAGTAAATGTTGTCTTTTTTCAATATCTTTGTCCACTTTTTCTCACAGCCTCCATATCCAATGGCAATAGCAGCCAGAGGTCTGAACAAGATTTCTGTGTTTGCCATGTAAATAAGTTTATTGGGCTAAGCCTGACTTGGTCAAACTGCAGTCTACCATACTAAGGATCATAGTATCCCAAATGTAAGTAGTAGGACAGTAAAAACTGTTTATAAGTAACTATAAAGCATGTTTATAAAATAAATTCATCTCCCTCTCTGCCAAAATATGTATTTTTGCATCTGTAGCATCCGTGCCTAAGTAGATTTTATGTTATTATACCAGCACTAGTAACTAGAGATGAGCGAACATGCTCGTCCGAGCTTGATGCTCGGTCGAGCATTAGGGTACTCGAAACTGCTCGTTACTCGGACGAATACTTCGCCCGCTCGAGAAAATGGCAGCTCCCGCCGTTTTGCTTTTTGGCGGCCAGAAACAGAGCCAATCACAAGCCAGGAGACTCTGCACTCCACCCAGCATGACGTGGTACCCTTACACGTCGATAGCAGTGGTTGGCTGGCCAGATCAGGTGACCCTGGGATAGACTAGCCGCTGGCCGCGCTGCTCGGATCATTCTGTCTCTGGATGCCGCTAGGGAGAGAGCTGCTGCTGCTCAGGGAAAGCGTTAGGGTGTTCTATTAGCTTACTGTTAGGCAGGAGTGATTCTCAAAGAACCCAACAGCCCTTCTTAGGGCTACAATAACGTTCTACTTTTTTATTTTAATTTGCATCTTTTACCATTTTGTGAGGAATTAGCAGGGGGACTTGCTACCGTTGTGTTTAGCTCTTAGTGGCACACATATCCATAGCAAAGACCGAAGTGGGAAAATTCAGTAGGGGTTGGATTTCTATTAGGCAATAACTCAGTGTCATCTCATCTGGCATAGTAGTGTGCTTCCTTTGATACTTGGCTAGAAAATAGCCATAGGAGAATACAAACAGCTTCTTGAAGCCTACAGTAGCGTTCTATATATTTGATTTCTGGTTGATCTGCTGGTGGCTGTAGTTTCTGCAGTGCATGTACTTGCCAATTCTGAGCAATTTGTAGTGAGACTTGCGACCGCTGTGTTCTGCGCTTAGTGGCGCACATATCCATAGCAAAGGCTGAAGTGGCAAAATTCAGTAGGGGTTGGATTTCTATTAGGCAATAACTCAGTGTCATCTCATCTGGCATAGTACTGTGCTTCCTTTGATACTTGGCTAGAAAATAGCCATAGGAGAATACAAACAGCTTCTTGAAGCCTACAGTAGCGTTCTATATATTTGATTTCTGGTTGATCTGCTGGTGGCTGTAGTTTCTGCAGTGCATGTACTTGCCAATTCTGAGCAATTTGTAGTGAGACTTGCGACCGCTGTGTTCTGCGCTTAGTGGCGCACATATCCATAGCAAAGGCTGAAGTGGCAAAATTAAGTAGGGGTTGGATTTCTATTAGGCAATAACTCAGTGTCATCTCATCTGGCATAGTAGTGTGCTTCCTTTGATACTTGGCTAGAAAATAGCCATAGGAGAATACAAACAGCTTCTTGAAGCCTACAGTAGCGTTCTATATATTTGATTTCTGGTTGATCTGCTGGTGGCTGTAGTTTCTGCAGTGCATGTACTTGCCAATTCTCAGCAATTTGTAGTGAGACTTGCGACCGCTGTGTTCTGCGCTTAGTGGCGCACATATCCATAGCAAAGGCTGAAGTGGCAAAATTCAGTAGGGGTTGGATTTCTATTAGGCAATAACTCAGTGTCATCTCATCTGGCATAGTACTGTGCTTCCTTTGATACTTGGCTAGAAAATAGCCATAGGAGAATACAAACAGCTTCTTGAAGCCTACAGTAGCGTTCTATATATTTGATTTCTGGTTGATCTGCTGGTGGCTGTAGTTTCTGCAGTGCATGTACTTGCCAATTCTGAGCAATTTGTAGTGAGACTTGCGACCGCTGTGTTCTGCGCTTAGTGGCGCACATATCCATAGCAAAGGCTGAAGTGGCAAAATTAAGTAGGGGTTGGATTTCTATTAGGCAATAACTCAGTGTCATCTCATCTGGCATAGTACTGTGCTTCCTTTGATACTTGGCTAGAAAATAGCCATAGGAGAATACAAACAGCTTCTTGAAGCCTACAGTAGCGTTCTATATATTTGATTTCTGGTTGATCTGCTGGTGGCTGTAGTTTCTGCAGTGCATGTACTTGCCAATTCTGAGCAATTTGTAGTGAGACTTGCGACCGCTGTGTTCTGCGCTTAGTGGCGCACATATCCATAGCAAAGGCCGAAGTGGCAAAATTCAGTAGGGGTTGGATTTCTATTAGGCAATAACTCAGTGTCATCTCATCTGGCATAGTACTGTGCTTCCTTTGATACTTGGCTAGAAAATAGCCATAGGAGAATACAAACAGCTTCTTGAAGCCTACAGTAGCGTTCTATATATTTGATTTCTGGTTGATCTGCTGGTGGCTGTAGTTTCTGCAGTGCATGTACTTGCCAATTCTGAGCAATTTGTAGTGAGACTTGCGACCGCTGTGTTCTGCGCTTAGTGGCGCACATATCCATAGCAAAGGCTGAAGTGGCAAAATTAAGTAGGGGTTGGATTTCTATTAGGCAATAACTCAGTGTCATCTCATCTGGCATAGTACTGTGCTTCCTTTGATACTTGGCTAGAAAATAGCCATAGGAGAATACAAACAGCTTCTTGAAGCCTACAGTAGCGTTCTATATATTTGATTTCTGGTTGATCTGCTGGTGGCTGTAGTTTCTGCAGTGCATGTACTTGCCAATTCTGAGCAATTTGTAGTGAGACTTGCGACCGCTGTGTTCTGCGCTTAGTGGCGCACATATCCATAGCAAAGGCCGAAGTGGCAAAATTCAGTAGGGGTTGGATTTCTATTAGGCAATAACTCAGTGTCATCTCATCTGGCATAGTACTGTGCTTCCTTTGATACTTGGCTAGAAAATAGCCATAGGAGAATACAAACAGCTTCTTGAAGCCTACAGTAGCGTTCTATATATTTGATTTCTGGTTGATCTGCTGGTGGCTGTAGTTTCTGCAGTGCATGTACTTGCCAATTCTGAGCAATTTGTAGTGGGACTTGCGACCGCTGTGTTCTGCGCTTAGTGGCGCACATATCCATAGCAAAGGCCGAAGTGGCAAAATTCAGTAGGGGTTGGATTTCTATTAGGCAATAACTCAGTGTCATCTCATCCGGCATAGTACTGTGCTTCCTTTGATACTTGGCTAGAAAATAGCCATAGGAGAATACAAACAGCTTCTTGATCTTGAAGCCTACAGTAGCGTTCTATATATTTGATTTCTGGTTGATCTGCTGGTGGCTGTAGTTTCTGCAGTGCATGTACTTGCCAATTCTGAGCAATTTGTAGTGGGACTTGCGACCGCTGTGTTCTGCGCTTAGTGGCGCACATATCCATAGCAAAGGCCGAAGTGGCAAAATTCAGTAGGGGTTGGATTTCTATTAGGCAATAACTCAGTGTCATCTCATCCGGCATAGTACTGTGCTTCCTTTGATACTTGGCTAGAAAATAGCCATAGGAGAATACAAACAGCTTCTTGATCTTGAAGCCTACAGTAGCGTTCTATATATTTGATTTCTGGTTGATCTGCTGGTGGCTGTAGTTTCTGCAGTGCATGTACTTGCCAATTCTGAGCAATTTGTAGTGAGACTTGCGACCGCTGTGTTCTGCGCTTAGTGGCGCACATATCCATAGCAAAGGCCGAAGTGGCAAAATTCAGTAGGGGTTGGATTTCTATTAGGCAATAACTCAGTGTCATCTCATCCGGCATAGTACTGTGCTTCCTTTGATACTTGGCTAGAAAATAGCCATAGGAGAATACAAACAGCTTCTTGATCTTGAAGCCTACAGTAGCGTTCTATATATTTGATTTCTGGTTGATCTGCTGGTGGCTGTAGTTTCTGCAGTGCATGTACTTGCCAATTCTGAGCAATTTGTAGTGGGACTTGCGACCGCTGTGTTCTGCGCTTAGTGGCGCACATATCCATAGCAAAGGCCGAAGTGGCAAAATTCAGTAGGGGTTGGATTTCTATTAGGCAATAACTCAGTGTCATCTCATCTGGCATAGTACTGTGCTTCCTTTGATACTTGGCTAGAAAATAGCCATAGCAATAGGATAGCATTGTTTGGTTTTAAAAACTCAAAAAAAAACAAAAAACACAAAAAAAAAAAAAAAAACACAAAAAAAAACAAAAAAAAGTAAAAAAAAAAATAAAGTTATAACTCTCATTTTAAAAATGTTTAACCCGAGGGCTAGGGGTAGAGGACGAGGGCGGGGACGTGGGCGTCCAACTACTGCAGGGGTCAGAGGCCGTGGTCCTGGGCGGGGTGAGACACCACCTGCTGATGAGGGAGCAGGGGAACGCCGCAGAGCTACACTCCCTAGGTTCATGTCTGAAGTTACTGGGACTCGTGGTAGAGCACTGTTGAGGCCAGAACAGTGCGAACAGGTGATGTCGTGGATTGCTGACAATGCTTCGAGCAATTTGTCCACCACCAGTCAGTCTTCCACGCAGTCCACCCATGTCACCGAAATCGCCACTCCTCCAGCTCCTGCACCTCAGCCTCCTCCCCCCCAGTCTGCCCCCTCCCAGGAAAATTTGGCATTTGAACCGGCATACTCTGAGGAACTGTTTTCTGGACCCTTCCCACAGTCACAAACCACTTGTCCGGTTGCTGCTGAGCAATTTTCCGATGCCCAGGTTTTCCACCAGTCACAGTCTGTGGGTGATGATGACCTTCTTGACGTAGTGGAAGTGTGTAAAGAGGTGTCCGACGATGAGGAGACACGGTTGTCAGACAGTGGGGAAGTTGTTGTCAGGGCAGGAAGTCCGAGGGGGGAGCAGACTGAGGGATCGGAGGATGATGAGGTGACAGACCCAAGCTGGGTTGAGAGGCCGGGTGAACACAGTGCTTCTGAGACGGAGGAGAGTCCTCGACCTGAACAGGTTGGAAGAGGCAGTGGTGGGGCCAGACGGAGAGGCAGGGCCAGAGCTGGTGCATCAGCGCCACTGTCAACTAGTGAAGCTCCCGTGGTGAGGGCTCTTGCGGCGAGGGCTAGATCTTCAGAAGTGTGGAGGTTCTTTAAGGAAACACCGGATGACCGACGGACTGTGGTGTGCAACATTTGCCAAACCAGGCTCAGCAGGGGTTCCACCACTACTAGCTTAACTACCACCAGTATGCGCAGGCATATGAATGCTAAGCACCCCACTCAGTGGCAACAAGCCCGTTCACCTCCGGCCGTGCACACCACTGCTCCTTCCCCTGTGTCAGCTGCTAGTCAGCCCCCTGCCCAGGACCCTGCCACAAAAACCCCATCGTCGCCTCCACGATCCTCCACAGCATCCACCAGCGTTCAGCTCTCCATACCCCAGACGCTGGAGCGGAAACGCAAATATAGTGCAACCCACCCGCACGCCCAAGCCCTTAATGTGCACATCTCCAGATTGCTTAGCCTGGAGATGCTGCCCTATAGGCTAGTAGAGACCGAGGCCTTTCGCAACCTCATGGCGGCGGCCGCCCCTCGGTATTCGGTCCCCAGCCGCCACTACTTTTCCCGATGTGCCGTCCCAGCCCTGCACCAGCACGTGTCAGACAACATCATCCGTGCCCTGACCAACGCCGTTTCTGACAAGGTCCACCTGACCACGGACACGTGGATGAGTGCTGCCGGGCAGGGCCACTATATATCGCTGACGGCACATTGGGTTAACTTGGTGGAGGCTGGGACCGAGTCTGACCCTGGGGCTGCTCATATACTGCCGACGCCGAGGATTGCGGGGCCTACCTCGGTCCAGGTGTTTCAGGCCTACTATGCCTCCTCCTCCTCCCACCCCTCCTCCACCTCCTCCTCCGAACTACCATCCGTGGGCACGGCGCCATCAGTCGGTAGCTCTAGGCACAGCAGCAGTGCCGTCGCTAAGCGACAGCAGGCGGTGCTCAAACTGCTGAGCCTAGGCGACAAAAGGCACACCGCCCAAGAGCTATTACAGGGCATCACGGCGCAGACTGATCTGTGGCTGGCACCGCTGAACCTCAAGCCGGGAATGGTTGTGTGTGACAACGGCCGTAACCTGGTGGCGGCTCTGCAACTCGGCAGACTGACACATGTGCCATGCCTGGCCCATGTGTTAAATCTGATAGTGCAGCGTTTCCTCAAGACATACCCCAATCTGTCTGATTTGCTCACGAAGGTGCGCCGCATCTGTGCGCATTTCAGGAAGTCCAGCCCAGATGCTGCCACTCTCAGGGCAGCGCAGCGCCGCCTCCAACTGCCCGCTCACCGACTGTTGTGCGACGTGCCCACGAGGTGGAATTCAACACTGACCATGTTATCCAGAGTTTACCAGCAGCGCAGAGCGATTGTAGACTGCCAGATGTCAACTTCCACCAGAACTGGTAGTCAGGTCAGTCAGCTTCCTCAAGTCTACAATGAGGAGTGGACGTGGATGTCTGATATCTGTCAGGTGCTGAGTAACTTTGAGGAGTCAACACAGATGGTCAGTGGCGATGCCGCCATCATCAGCCTCACCATCCCGCTGCTTGGCCTGTTGAAAAACTCTCTGGTCAGCATGAAGTCGGAAGAGACGGGGGAAGAATATTCCCTTGTTGATAGCCAAAGCACCCTGAGGTCTGTTTCTCAGCGCATATCGGAGGAGGTGGAGGTGGAGGAGGATGAGGAGGAAGAGGAGGAGAATGTTGGCGAGACACAAGAGGGGACCATTGTTGAGTCCTTCACTGTTCAGCGTGTATGGGCAGAAGAAGAGGAGTTGGAGGAGTTGGAGGAGGAGGAAATGGACAGTCAGGCCAGTGAGGGGAGTGAATTCTTACGCGTTGGTACTCTGGCGCATATGGCAGATTTCATGCTAGGCTGCCTATCCCGTGACCCTCGCGTTCAAAGAATTTATTCCAGCACCGATTACTGGGTGTTCACTCTCCTGGACCCACGGTACAAGCAAAATCTTCCCACTCTCATCCCTGGAGAGGAAAGGAGTGTGAGAATGCATGAATACCAGCAGGCCCTGGTGCACAAGCTGAAACAGTATTTCCCTTCTGACAGCGCTAGCGGCAGAGTGCGTAGTTCTGCGGGACAAGTAGCGAGGGAGAGTAGGCGAGCAGGCAGCTTGTCCAGCACTGGCAAGGGTACGCTTTACAAGGCTTTTGCCAGCTTTATGTCACCCCAGCAAGACACTGTCACCTGTCCCCAGTCTCGGCAGAGTAGGGCTGATCTTTACAGAAAGATGGTGAGGGAGTACGTAGCTGACCATACCATCGTCCTAAATGATCACACAGCTCCCTACAACTACTGGGTTTCAAAGCTGGACATGTGGCACGAACTGGCGCTGTACGCCTTGGAGGTTCTTGCCTGCCCTGCCGCTAGCGTCTTGTCCGAGCGGGTTTTCAGTGCAGCTGGTGGCATCATCACCGATAAGCGTACACGCCTGTCGACTGACAGCGCTGACAGGCTGACGCTTATTAAAATGAATAAAGGCTGGATTTCTCAGAATTTCCAATCTCCACCAGGTGAAGGAAGCTCAACCTGAATAATTGATCCACTCCTCCTCCTCCTCCTCATTTTCCTCCTTCTCCTCCTCTTTGTACAGTAAAGCAGAGGAAACTGGCTATTTTTTGACAGGGCCCACTGGCTCTTGCTATAGTACTTCATGCATTTAATTTTTCTGGAGGGCCACCTACCCGGTCCTCTGTTTGAAACAATTTTTGTGAGTGCCACATACAGGCACTCAATCTATTCCATTTTTCTGGAGGGCCACCTACCCGGTCCTCTGTTTTAAAAAATTTTTGGGACTGCCACATACAGGCACTCAATCTATTCCATTTTACTGCAGGGCCACCTACCTGCTCCTCTGGTTTGAACAATTTTTGGGACTGCCACATACAGGCACTCAATCTATTCCATTTTACTGGAGGGCCACCTACCTGCTCCTCTGGTTTGAAACATTTTTGGGACTGCCACATACAGGCACTCAATCTATTCCATTTTACTGCAGGGCCACCTACCTGCTCCTCTGGTTTGAACAATTTTTGGGACTGCCACATACAGGCACTCAATCTATTCCATTTTACTGCAGGGCCACCTACCTGCTCCTCTGGTTTGAAACATTTTTGGGACTGCCACATACAGGCACTCAATCTATTCCATTTTACTGCAGGGCCACCTACCTGCTCCTCTGGTTTGAACAATTTTTGGGACTGCCACATACAGGCACTCAATCTATTCCATTTTACTGCAGGGCCACCTACCTGCTCCTCTGGTTTGAACAATTTTTGGGACTGCCACATACAGGCACTCAATCTATTCCATTTTACTGGAGGGCCACCTACCTGCTCCTCTGGTTTGAACAATTTTTGGGACTGCCACATACAGGCACTCAATCTATTCCATTTTACTGGAGGGCCACCTACCTGCTCCTCTGGTTTGAAACATTTTTGGGACTGCCACATACAGGCACTCAATCTATTCCATTTTACTGCAGGGCCACCTACCTGCTCCTCTGGTTTGAACAATTTTTGGGACTGCCACATACAGGCACTCAATCTATTCCATTTTACTGCAGGGCCACCTACCTGCTCCTCTGGTTTGAACAATTTTTGGGACTGCCACATACAGGCACTCAATCTATTCCATTTTACTGGAGGGCCACCTACCTGCTCCTCTGGTTTGAAACATTTTTGGGACTGCCACATACAGGCACTCAATCTATCCCATTTTACTGGAGGGCCACCTACCTGCTCCTCTGGTTTGAAACATTTTTGGGACTGCCACATACAGGCACTCAATCTATTCCATTTTACTGCAGGGCCACCTACCTGCACCTCTGGTTTGAACAATTTTTGGGACTGCCACATACAGGCACTCAATCTATTCCATTTTACTGCAGGGCCACCTACCTGCTCCTCTGGTTTGAACAATTTTTGGGACTGCCACATACAGGCACTCAATCTATTCCATTTTACTGGAGGGCCACCTACCTGCTCCTCTGGTTTGAAACATTTTTGGGACTGCCACATACAGGCACTCAATCTATCCCATTTTACTGGAGGGCCACCTACCTGCTCCTCTGGTTTGAAAAATGTTTGGGACTGCCACATACAGGCACTATCCAAATTAAATTGTCTCCATAGCAGCCTCCACACGTTGTCTCCATTGCTACCTCCAAAAGTCGTCCATATAGCTGCCTCCATACATCGTCCCTTTATCAAACGAGGTGTGTCAGGCAGAAATTTGGGTTGTTTTCATGGATTCCACATCAAAGTTGTTAACTTTGTCGCCACCCTGCTGTGTTATCCACAAAATATACTGGCAAACTTTTACCATTTAGGGATATTATTTCAGCGCTTCTTGCGCATCTGTTTACATTCCCCTCACCCGGCATATCCTAAACTTATAAGAACGCTACTACACTTGATCTTATACAAAAGGTTCTTAGAAGTGCTGTTTGGGGAGTAGCCTAGAGACAGGGGCTTGGATTGGCGAAAGCTCGCCTGGCAGCGGAACGCCAGCTCCATGCGCATCATGCGCTTCTTGCGCATCTGTTTACATTCCCCTCACCCGCCATATCCCAAACTTATGAGAACGCTACTACACTTAACTTGGTGCAGGCTGGGACCGAGTCTGACCCTGGGGCTGGTCATATACTGCCGACGCAGAGAATTGCGGGGCCTACCTCGGTCCAGGTCTCAAAGGCCTACTATACCTCCTCCCACCCCTCCTCCACCTCCTCCGAATTACCATCCGTGGGCATGGCGCCATCAGTCGGTAGCTCTAGGCACAGCAGCAGTGCCGTCGCTAAGCGACAGCAGGCGGTGCTGAAACTGCTGAGCCTAGGCGATAAAAGGCACACCGCCCAAGAGCTATTACAGGGCATTCCACATCAAAGTTGTTAACTTTGTCGCCACCCTGCTGTGTAATCCCCAAAATATACTTGCAAACTTTTACCATTTAGGGATATTATTTCAGCGCTTCTTGCGCATCTGTTTACATTCCCCTCACCCGGCATATCCTAAACTTATAAGAACGCTACTACACTTGATCTTATACAAAAGGTTCTTAGAAGTGCTGTTTGGGGAGTAGCCTAGAGACAGGGGCTTGGATTGGCGAAAGCTCGCCTGGCAGCGGAACGCCAGCTCCATGCGCATCATGCGCTTCTTGCGCATCTGTTTACATTCCCCTCACCCGCCATATCCCAAACTTATAAGAACGCTACTACACTTAACTTGGTGCAGGCTGGGACCGAGTCTGACCCTGGGGCTGGTCATATACTGCCGACGCAGAGAATTGCGGGGCCTACCTCGGTCCAGGTCTCAAAGGCCTACTATACCTCCTCCCACCCCTCCTCCTCCTCCGAATTACCATCCGTGGGCATGGCGCCATCAGTCGGTAGCTCTAGGCACAGCAGCAGTGCCATCGCTAAGCGACAGCAGGCGGTGCTGAAACTGCTGAGCCTAGGCGATAAAAGGCACACCGCCCAAGAGCTATTACAGGGCATTCCACATCAAAGTTGTTAACTTTGTCGCCACCCTGCTGTGTAATCCCCAAAATATACTTGCAAACTTTTACCATTTAGGGATATTATTTCAGCGCTTCTTGCGCATCTGTTTACATTCCCCTCACCCGGCATATCCTAAACTTATAAGAACGCTACTACACTTGATCTTATACAAAAGGTTCTTAGAAGTGCTGTTTGGGGAGTAGCCTAGAGACAGGGGCTTGGATTGGCGAAAGCTCGCCTGGCAGCGGAGCGCCAGCTCCATGCCAAGATCCAACTAACATAGTTTTAACTGCAGCACCTTTAATCTACTACTAGTTCACTGCCTCCATACATGGTCCCCTTATCAAACGAGCTGTGTCAGGCAGAATTTTGGGTTGTTTTCATGGCTTCCATGTTAACTTTGTCGCCACCCTGCTGTGTAATCCACAAAATATACTGGCAAACTTTTATCATGTACCGATATTATTTGAGCGCTTCTTGCTCACCTCCTTTGGTTCCTCTCTGCTACCCATTGGTTTGAAGCCTGAGTCCATTTAGGGTATGTTGCCATGCCTGCCGCTGCTGCCGCTGCCTCTGCATGCCGTCCCCTATAGTGTCAGGGTCAATTATTGGATGTTTTAGATGCTATCTAGCTTCATTCTGTCACTCTGTCATGGCCATGCTGTTGCCCATAATTTTGGCATAATGGTGCGATTATGCAGCCTCAGAGGCATCCATGCATGCTGCCCCTGCTGTTTCCTGTCCATTTCCGTGGTGTTTCCATCCTTTTCTGAGGTTCCCAGGTGTTTGGCCAAGCTTCCCTGTGCAGAGCCTTGGTCCCCTTGAAAAATGCTCGAGTCTCCCATTGACTTCAATGGGGTTCGTTATTCGAGACGAGCACTCGAGCATCGGGAAAAGTTCGTCTCGAATAACGAGTACCCGAGCATTTTAGTGTTCGCTCATCTCTACTAGTAACCCCTTCAGGAGCCTATTTGTACGTTAAGGCTCAGTCCTTTTTAAAAAAATGTGGCCAGTGGTAATAACTTTTCAACACATTGTAAGAGATTTGAAAAATTCTAAATATTTGGTGACGAATTGAGTTTGGAAGTGTCCTATAGAGCAGGGGTCAGGAACCTTTTTGGCTGAGAGAGCCATAAGCGCCACATATTTTAAAATATAATTCTGCAAAAGCCGTACAATGGGGGTCATTTACTAAGGGCCCGATTCGCGTTTTCCCGACGTGTTACCCGAATAATTTCCGATTTGTGCCGATTTCCCCTGAATTGCCCCGGGATTTTGGCGCACGAGATCGGATTGTGGCGCATCGGCGCTGGCATGCTCGCAACAGAAATCGGGGGGCGTGGCCGAATGAAAACCCGACGGATTCGGAAAAACAGCCGCATTTAAAACAAAAAATCTGTCGCGGAGCTTGCACTTACCTTCACTCAGCCCAAGCCGGTGAACTCCAGCGCATTCCGATGCTTTTCAGCGCAGCAGCACCACCTGGTGGACGGCGGAGGAACTACCTTAATAAATCCCGGCCGGACCCGAATCCAGCGCAGAGAACGCGCCGCTGGAACGCGAATGGACCGGGTAAGTAAATCTGCCCCATTATGTTTAAAGGGACACTGACAGAACAATCGCTCCAGCAGTCATTAGTACAGCAAGGAGTGTTCCTCCCCCCTGTACTAAGCCTCCACTGGACCGAAACAATGGTAATTCCTTGTAAAATAAAAAATAAATAATTTACATTCGAGCTTGCCCCTATACAGACGCCAACCGCTGCAGAACATCCCTATACATACGCCAACTGCTGCAGAACATCCCTATACATGAGCCAACCGCTGCAGAACATCCCTATACATGAGCCAACCGCTGCAGAACATTCCCATACATGAGCCAACCACTGCAGAACATTCCCATACATGAGCCATCCGCCACAGAACATTCCCATACATGAGCCAACCACTGCAGAACATTCCCATACATGAGTCATCTGCCACAGAACATTCCCATACAGACGCTAACTGCTGCAGAACATCCCTATACATTAGCCAACCGCTGCAGAACATCCCTAGACATGAGCCAACCGCTGCTGAACATCCCCATCATGAGCCAACCGCTGCAGAACATCCCCATACAGACGCCATCAGCCGCAGAACATTCCCATACATGAGCCAACCGCTGCAGAACATCCCTATACATGAGCCAACAGCTGCAGAACATCCCTATACATGAGCCAACCGCTGCAGAACATCCCCATACAGACTGCTGTAGAACATCCCTATACATGAGGGGATGATGCAGGGGGGTCTGTAAGGGACACTTAGCTGCTCCTGCACACAGGACACTAAGGGGTTAGTGCAGAGTGTGAGGAGGCACTGGGGGGAGGGAGCACTTATCTCTGGCTGATTCCCAGCTGCTGACTCCTTCTCCTTAGCTCTCTCCTCTGTATGAATCTCCCGCGCTGCTACATCCAGCCCCGGGATTGTCTGCAGGCAGACAGTCTCCTCCCCTCCCTCTCTCTCACACACTGAGGCTGCTGCAGGGAGGGAGATGGAGGTGCCGCCCCAGAATTAACACCGCGTACTCCCTGCACTGCCGAATACATCCAGGGGCATAACTACAGTCAGGGGCACAACAGGGGCCCGGGACATACGGCCAAATACAGGCCCCTCCTCTTGGCAGGCATCTTAGCAGTTGCTGCGGCTGCAGTTACGCCCCTGGATAGGAACTCCGGCTGCGAGCCAGATGCGGCCATCAAAAGAGCCACATCTGGCTCGCGAGCCATAGGTTCCCGACCCCTACTATAGAGGCTTATGTACTATAAACCCCCACAAGTAACATCTTAAACTAGTCAAATCAGTAGAATAGAAACCCCAGAGAAGTGACACCAGTGACGAGAAGTGACCTCCAGAGTAAAAATTGCAGACATTTTATCAAATAGGCCATTGTAGTGACAAATGTTTAGTCCAACTCATGCCATTGGGGACAAACGCATCAAAAATCATTCCTCGGTTATCTCGGTAAGGGCAATACACCATATGTGGCAATAAAGGGGCGAAATTTAGGTTTTGGAACTCTGTTTTCACTAGATTGATGTTGGGGTGCCTCTTAGGTACCAGTACAATAGAAACATTAGAAATAGGGTTGTATGAGCATTTTAACCCCTATGATGCTGGCTCAAATGTAATACAAAGTAAGTGGTGCAGAGTAAAAATTGCATTGTTTTCACAAATGTGCCATGTAACAAATGAATTCAGCCCACTTCATGCCACTGGGGACAAACACCCCAAAAATCTTTCTGCGGGTTATTCTGGATATGGTAATATACCATATGTGGCAATAATCTGTAGGATGGAGACACGGCAGGGCTCAAAAGGGAATAAATGGCATTTGGAGCTCAGACTTTTTACATATTTTTAAATTCTTTTTGGCATGAAGCATTTGTAGATGCCAATAGGGACCAGTTTAGTATAAACCCCTAAGAACTGACCCTATTTTGGAAACTACCGTATATACTCGAGTATAAGCCGACCCGAGTATAAGCCGAGACCCCTAATTTTACCACCAAAAACTGGGAAAACCTATTGACTCGAGTATAGGCCGAGGGTGGGAAATGCATTGGTCACAGACCCCCCCAGTATATAGCCAGCCTGCCCCCTATAATATACAGCCTGCCCCTGCAGTATACAGCTTGCCCAGCTTGCCCCCAGTAGTATACAGCCAGCCCAGCCTGCCCCCAGTAGTATACAGCCTGCCCCCAGTAGTATACAGCCTGCCCCCAGTAGTATACAGCCTGCCCCAGGTAGTATACAGCCTGCCCCCAGTAGTATACAGCCACCACAGCGTGCCCCCAGTAGTGTACAGCGTGCCCCCAGTAGTGTACAGCGTGCCCCCAGTAGTATACAGCGTGCCCCCAGTAGTATACAGCCACCCCAGCCTGCCCCCAGTAGTATACAGCCACCCCAGCCTGCCCCCAGTAGTATGCAGCCTGCCCCCAGTAGTATACAACCACCCAGCCTGCCCCCAGTAGTATACAGCCACCCCAGCCTGCCCCCAGTAGTATACAGCCACCCCAGCCTGCCCCCAGTAGTATACAGCATGCCCCCAGTAGTATACAGCCTGCCCCCAGTAGTATACAGCCACCCAGCCTGCCCCCAGTAGTATACAGCGTGCCCCCAGTAGTATATAGCCTGTCCCCAGTAGTATACAGCCTGCCCCCAGTAGTATACAGTCAGCCCAGAATTAAAAAAAAACTTATATACTCACCCTCCGGTGGCCCCGATGCGCAGCACTGCTCCCCCGATGTCATCGTGGCTCCTCTTCTGGCTTCCCGGCTCCTCTTCTTGCTTCAGCGCACGTCTTCTGTCTTCTTTAACATCGGGCTGGGCGCCGCCATCGTTCTCCCCCGGGAGGCGCCTAGTATGACACGCCGCTGCTGACGTCATACTAGGCGCCACCCGGGAGAAAAACATGGCGGCGCCCAGCATGATGTTAAAGAAGACAGAAGACGGGCGCTGAAGCAAGAAGACGAGCTGGGAAGCCAGAAGAGGAGCAGCGATGACATCGGGGCCACCGGAGGGTGAGTATATAATTTTATTATTTTTTAAGTCCAATTTTTATTATATAAAAACTGGCCCTATAAAAACTGTCAGCCATTTGCAATCTCAGCACTTCACTCTGCATGTGCTTTCTGTAGCATCCAGCTGCTTCTACTATATGTGCTATAGCGATTTCTGCTCCAATCTTAGAATGTGCGTTTAGGGGGATCTGTATATCCCAAATAGCAGTTCTTTTTTGTTCCTGAAGCCTCTAGGAAGAAATCTGTGTCATATCCACACAGCTGCTGTAGTGATTTCTGCTCCTCTCCCAGGGTGTCTGTTGTGGGGTATCTGTATAACGCAAATTCCCATACTTTTTGTGTTGCTAAAGTTGAGAGCAAGAAATAAGTTTCAAATATACGTTGTTTATAGAGTGATTTTTGCTCCAATTACAGGGTGTCCGTTCTGGGGTATCTGTATAACACAAATTCCCATACTTTTGTGTTTTGAAAGTTGAGAGAAAGAAATATATGTCAAATCCACGTAGTTTATAGAGTGATTTTTGCTCCAATTACAGGAAGTCCATTGTGGGGTATCTGTACAACGCAAATACTTTTGCTAAAGTTGGTTCACCCCCCCCCCCCCGCCCCCTTCATAAGGGACAGAGCCAGAAAAAACTTGTTCTTAAAGGACTTGTACCTATCACCACTTCAAGTAACTATGGGAACTAGGGGTATAGTGTTTGTTGTTCAATATTTCTCTGTAATTTCTTTTTGTTTTTGTATACATTGTTGCAAATTTACTCAGGTCTCACTTCCTTTTGCTACTGAGTAAACATTATCCTGAGAATTTATACCGTTGTTTATCTGTGTGGCATTGTGTATTACAGGTGCCCCACCTCCATAACTTTATGCAACCATTTTACATCTCACTCCAAAGTTGGTGTGATGCCAATATGAAAACGTGATCTGAATAGTGTTAAGCTGGTTTCCAACATACCATTAGTAATTTTTAAGGTACATTTATGCTGATGTAAACCACTTTCTTGAATTTGTAAAGGAATTGTAAATTGAGAGTGTAAAGGAAAACTTCAGTATTTAATGATTTCAAATTTCATGATAATTTATGGAAACAAAGTTATCCATAAAACGGTCACAACAATGAGGCTGAACTTGGAAATCACCTGTGACGTCACAGGCTGTTATAATCACTATAAATGTCTGATACTGTGTGATCTCCAACATTTGCTTACTGACCGAGCATAGGGATATGGGTAGTGGGCTAGAACAGAGCAGGAGTAAGGGACAGTGGAGGGATAGGAAGGCATAGTCCTGGGGCTGACAGTAGAGGATGCAGTTGATCACTTTGTGGCTCAAGGCAGACTGTTCATACCGCCCGCTAAAGCTGCCTCCCATGATTTTTTAGACCTAAACATTCTGACGGATTCTGATGGTATATGGCTTGTGTCTGGTGTCTCCCCTTTAGTTGGTGTGAAATACATTGCACTATCTACCAGGGTGCAATTGCTTGTTGCATAATATATTAGGATAACTTTCCCCTTTAGTTTCTTGGAAAAACTGCACTACCTGCCTTTTTGCCTTTTTAATCATTGCTTGTGGAGTGATATTATATTGGGCTCACCTTTCCTTTTAGTTAGTGTAAAATATACTGATGTATCTTATTGGGTTCAATTGGCATTTAAATAATATTTTTCCTTTTTAGTTAATATAAAATCCACCGCTATTTCTTAATGGGTACCATTGAAACTGAAATATATTTGGAGGTCTCCTTCCCCTTTTGATACTGTTACATACATTCCCTGGCTGTATTTGATTGTAAAATATATTTTGGGGTCAATCCAATACATCAAACAAGGCAGGCACCTGGGTCCTTCAAAGTGACATGCTGTGGCAAAAATGTTTATAGGTAGGTCTTCAGTGATTCATTCTGTAGGTAATTCAATCTGCTTTCTTTTCAGAAAGTAGCAACAATGGGTTGTTAAATCAAACTTTGTTATTAATTATTAGTTCATTGTTCGGATAAAGCTAACCTAACATATATAACAAAGCCAATGAAATACATTCTATTTATGGTAGCTATATAATTTGTAACTAGTAGGGATCTATTATTATAGGCAATTGAATGTATATTCTAACATACTGGAAGTGCACAAAACTGCACATAGTAATTGTATGTCTGAACCATATTGTTTTTCACTCCATGTTGTCTATGTAAAGCAAAGTATTTAGCGGTTTGTAATTATTGTACAAGAATAAAAATATAGCTCAGTTTCTTGTTAGATTTGTTCATCTATTAAGAAAAAAAGAGCAAAAAGTTGACGCTGAAACCTGCTCTGTAAAGGTCCTAAGAGAAAACAAAAGGCAGCAGTGAAAAGTGCCACATTATAAACATAAAGCATATTTTTTGCATATCTATTTTTTGCTTTCGGCTTCAATTTGGCAGTCAAAAAACAATGGGGGTGAGTTATCACATTTTTGTTTTCCCTTTTTCTCAAAATTTTGCAGTCTTAGTGCCCAAGACTTGCTGACATGTTTACACAGCCTGAGTTATGCTGTGTTGCGCCTTATTTAAAACTAAAACCCTGATGTTAAAGTCCTTAAACTGTTGCTAGGCTCTTAAAAGAGTCAGAATTTTATGAACAAAAACACTCCAATCCATCAATGCCATAGGGAGCCAGGATTGCATTGGTTACGCAATTGTGATTGCGCAAGATTTAGATAAAATTAAACAAGCCCACAACTTAAAAAAAAAAGTGATGTAAATTTCCACAATAAAGATAAATCTCCCTACACATCAGTGTACACTCAAAATGAGACATCACCTTTATTCTTTAGGTCAGTACAGTTGATCACAGAAATAGCTAATTTATATAGTTTTGTTATGTCTTAATACCTTTAAAAAACAATTAGGAAAATAAATATTTTTGCTTCACCATATTCTGACACCCACAACATTTTTTTTATACTTTTATACTGTGTATTGTGTTTTAACTGATATTATTTTGAGAACTGAACATTTTTTATAAAGGTAATTAAATCTGCTTTTCTTTTGAGTAAGTAGCAGCAACGGGTTGTTAAATCAAAATGTGTTATTAATAACACATTTTTTGGACAAAACTAACTTTATAATTTTATAACAAAGCCTATGATTTACTTGCTATTGAATCGTAAGGTAAACTCATGGTCTTGGACAGGCAGGAGGTCTAGACAGGCAGCACAGGATCGGAGTCAGAAACAGAATTGAGGTCACAACACGGCATGGAACAAACATCGCAAAGGGCATGGATCAAAATTTTTCTTAGACATAGAGGACAAAGATCCGGCAGGGGACACAGGAAGGGGCTAGCTATTTAACAGAATTGATAGCCGGCCCTTTAAAGTTCACAGTGTCAGCGCTCACACGCCGAGCCCCGGGAGATGCTGCTAGAACAGGGAGAGGTAAGTGTGAGTGCCGGCAGCCCTGGGAAGCACATGGAGGCACATGGGTCGCAGGAACACCTGTGCCACTGCTGTTTAGGTGCCACAATTGGATTTCAACATCCAAGAAGTGATCACGGCAGTTAACAGCAGGTGTTTGCTATATCATTTTAGTAATAATTAATATAATTATTAATATTTATTCTCTCTCACTGTACATGACACCTTCTGTGTATTGACAGAGCCCTCTCCATAAACCCATAATGGCGATATAATGGTGTATGTCCACAGTGCAAATCAAAATGAGAGAATACACAATTTCTTAAATGTCAAGGCCATGTGTGTACTTCTATGTGAATATACCCATGAATATATACCATTGAATAAAATAGCAGTATTTTAAGCTTATTTCATGAATTGTATATATCCTAAAGCATAGAATAAAAATATAAATGAGATAATTGTAAAATAACACTGATCAAAATTAAAAAATACTTTCAGATACCTGCAAGTCATTGGCGTCAATCTGCTGCTTATATCTTTAATTATCTGACAAACCCTACCTAACTGGCAGCCTAACGTTCCAGCTTTCCAGACTTTTCCAGACTTCGCAAAAATGGTTTGCCGCTCCAAAGTGACTGAAACCCTTCTGCAGCAGGTTTTCCAGATGAAGGCCAAGAGAAGTCATTTCAAGAGAAGTTGGTTGTTCCAAATCTGTGATTTCTAGAATATTGCATCTTTACAAAATCACAAACTCATTCAAGCCCCCAAGAAGACTAGTCCCCTTGAAAGACAAATGCAAGAGAGGACAGTATAATGCAAAGAATATCCATGGTTAATCGTTTCAACACTGCAGCTGCGATTGCTTGCCAGTTCAGCAGTGAACAGGATGAGGATCTGGCTTAAGAGTATTTGGACAGAAAGCCCACTATGCCATGACCAAACCTCTAATTAGCCAAAATAATCAAAAGGCTAGACTCGCCTTTGCTGAGTAGCATGTTGTGTGGACTGAGAAGAAGTGGTCCACAGTTCCCTTTAGAGATAAAAAGTCAGTTTAATTAATTTGGATCTGGTGGGAAACATTATATATTCGTTGACAAAGTGGGGAAATATTGGACTCAAAGTGTGTGAAGAAGGTGGTGGAGAATGTGTCATTGTTTTGGGAATGTTTTCTGCAGCAGGAGCTGGACCTCTCATTCAGCTACATGGCAAGTCAATGCAAGTGTGTATTAAAACCTTCTTCCACAACACGTGGTTCCTTCCTTGCAATCGTCACTCAATCAGCTAACAATTTCGATGCAGGACAATGTCCCCTCTCATACAGCAAAATTGGTAAAGTAGTCCCTTGAAACAGAAAACATTGAAACAACAAAAAGGCCAGCCCACAGTCCTGATGCAAACCCAATTGAAAATCAATTGTGACAAAGTTATGGCCGAGAAACCCACAACAGTCCCTGAACTGGGGATGAGATTTGAAGAAGAGTGGACCAAAATCACTCCTGAGCCATGTGAGAGACTAGTGATGTCCTATGTCAGCGATGGCGAACCTATGGCACGCGTGCCACAGACGGCACGCGAAGCCGTTTCTGTTGGCACGCGTACCATCGCCGGTAAGCCTCTGCCCGCTGCCCGTAAAAGTTTGTCTATGTGAGCGGCGGAACTACGCGCCGCTCCATAGACAGAACTGCAGAGTTTTCGCACATGCGCAGTATTTATTGCTGACTGACAGGGAGCGCTGACTGAATTTCCGCTCCCTTAGAACCAGGGGCGCACCTGCGCCCGATGTCCATGCTGCCTCCCGCCAGTCTGCCTATGCTGCGCCGGAAATCCCCGCCCGTACTACGTGCGCCCGCCTGCCGGCAAATCCTCTTTCCCGCTCTGCTCTGCTCCCTCCCGGTCCGCTCTGGTCCGCTCCGCTCTGCTCCCTCCCAGTCTACTTCGCACTGCTCTGCTCCCTCCCTGTCCGCTCTGCTCTGTCCTGGTCCGCTCCGCACTGCTCTGCTTACTCTGTCTCGTTCCGCTCCGCTCCCCCCTCTCCTCCGCTCCGTAGCCCCCCTCTCCTCCGCTCCGCTCCCCCCTCTCCTCCGCTCTGTAGCCCCTCTCTCCTCCGCTCTGTAGCCCCCCTCTCCTCCGCTCTGTTGCCCCCCTCTCCTCCGCTCTGTAGCCCCCCTCTCCTCCGCTCCGTAGCCCCCCTCTCCTCCGCTCCATAGCCCCCCCTCTCCTCCGCTCAGCTCCCCAACCTCCGCTCCAGGTGGGAGTGCGTAATGCAGCATAACCTGCATGCATTCCTGAAGAACCTTCCTGTAGAATAAAAGAAAATAAAGTAAGTTTATCTGTGTATATGTATGTAATGTGTATATGTATGTAATGTGTGTATGTTATGTCTATGTGTATGTAATGTGTATATGTATTTGATGTGCATATGTATGTGATGTGTATATGTAGGTGTTTATATGTGTATATATATACATATATACACACACACATATATATATATATATATATATATATATATTCTGTATGTATTTTATACTACATGGTGATAAGCTATATGCATTTTATACTGCATGGCTGTACGCTGTATGCATTTTATACTACATGGCGACACGCTCTATGCATTTTATACTACATGGCGATATGCTGTATGCATTTTATACTACATGGCGACACGCTCTATGCATTTTTATACCACATGGCGACAAGCTGTATGCATTTTATACTACATGGCGACAAGTTGTATGCATTTTATACTACATGGCGACAAGTTGTATGCATTTTATACTACATGGCGACAAGTTGTATGCATTTTATACTACAAAGCGGTACGCTTTGATAGTGTTTTTATTGTAATACAAAAGATTGTAACGTTTGAGCTATGTTTTCTTAATTAAAACCTTGTTATTCTAGTTACATTTTTGTGGTGGCACTTCGCTTCAAGTCAGAAGGGTTTGGGTTGCATTTTGGGCACTCGGCCTCTAAAAGGTACGCCATCACTGTCCTATGTCATTCAAAGCAAATGCCTGTACAATTCCTACGGATTGGTCACTTGTAACCTTCAGAACATGTAATTATAATTTTACTCTGTGCTACAGTCATTGATATTCTCTAATTATGATAAACACAATTTTTGCAAAATATAGGTTTTATGTTGATATACATTGGTTATTTTGTAAAGCACTGGGTGCATGGTGTACCCCTTACAAAAAAATCCATTAATTGTTGATCAATGGAGATTACATTCTTTCTGAAAAAATCAAGTGATCATATACACTCACCGGCCACTTTATTAGGTACACCATGCTAGTAACGGGTTGCCTCAATTCTTCGTGGCATAGATTCAACAAGGTGCTGGAAGCATTCCTCAGAGATTTTGGTCCATATTGACATGATGGCATCACACAGTTGCCGCAGATTTGTTGGCTGCACATCCATGATGCGAATCTCCCATTCCACCACATCCCAAAGATGCTCTATTGGATTGAGATCTGGTGACTGTGGAGGCCATTTGAGTACAGTGAACTCATTGTCATGTTCAAGAAACCAGTCTGAGATGATTCCAGCTTTATGACATGGTGCATTATCCTGCTGAAAGTAGCCATCAGATGTTGGGTACATTGTGGTCATAAAGGGATGGACATGGTCAGCAACAATACTCATGTAGGCTCATGTGGCGTTGCAACGATGCTCAATTGGTACCAAGGGGCCCAAAGAGTGCCAAGAAAATATTCCCCACACCATGACACCACCACCACTAGCCTGAACCGTTGATACAAGGCAGGATGGATCCATGCTTTCATGTTGTTGACGTCAAATTCTGACCCTACCATCCGAATGTCGCAGCAGAAATCGAGACTCATCAGACCAGGCAACATTTTTCCAATCTTCTACTGTCCAATTTCGATGAGCTTGTGCAAATTGTAGCCTCAGTTTCCTGTTCTTGGCTGAAAAGAGTGGCACCCAGTGTGGTCTTCTGCTGCTGTAGCCCATCTGCCTCAAAGTTCGACGTACTGTGCGTTCAGAGATGCTCTTCTGCCTACCTTGGTTGTAACGGGTGGCGATTTGAGTCACTGTTGCCTTTCTATCAGCTCGAACCAGTCTGCCCATTCTCCTCTGACCTCTGGCATCAACAAGGCATTTCCGCCCACAGAACTGCAGCTCACTGGATGTTTTCTCTTTTTCGGACCATTCTCTGTAAGCCCTAGAGATGGTTGTGCGTGAAAATCCCAGTAGATCAGCAGTTTCTGAAATACTCAGACCAGCCCTTCTGGCACCAACAACCATGCCACGTTCAAAGGCACTCAAATCACCTTTCTTCCCCATACTGATGCTCGGTTTGAACTGCATGAGATTGTCTTGACCATGTCTACATGCCTAAATGCACTGAGTTGCCACCATGTGATTGGCTGATTAGAAATTAAGTGTTAACGAGCAGTTGGACAGGTGTACCTAATAAAGTGGCTGGTGAGTGTATTTTTCTCTAATATTGCTCTTCATTGTATATGCTACAGTCGGTGAAAGTTTTGCGAAAAGCTGAAAGTGTGTAAGTGTGGATTGGAGTGTCACTCTATGAAAATTCATCTGGCATTTCCTTCAGTGAAGGCCATAGGTGCAAGCCCAGTTAAATTTTGTATATCTGCTCGGGTACCCAAGATTACAGTACTAGGGTGCATTGGAGCAAGCCACCATTTTTCTATTTCACTCCATTTATTGTAAGCAGGAAGGGAAATCAAAGAAACAATATGTTGTAGAAAGGCCGCTCCAGTCTTGGAGTTGTTTATCTGATAGGCTGAAAGTCACCCACACAGCATGTAGGTTGGGGAGGGAAGTCAATTAATCTGTTATCGTGAATAGAACATCATTTGCAAATAGAGATTATAAAAGGTTTATCCCTAGCCAGTATGCCACCAATAACCGAATGCAGTCTAATTACAGCTAAAGCCTCTATGCTCTACATATAAGAGAGTGGGAACAAAGGGCAACCTTGGCATGTTCCATTGCGGATATAAATGGGTAAGGAGTGAGCTGACAGTAACAAGTAGAGCCCTTGTAATGCCTGCAGAAATGTCCCTGAAACCCAAAATGGTCTAAGTTTCTAAACATAAAGTTCCAATTCAAGCAGTCATAGGTCTTTTCAGCATCCAGACTTGAGTAGGAGGGACCGATTAACCAAATCTGTAAGGTCAATGGTACATTGTGAATAATGTGCTGCATGCCTACAGCTTACAAAGCCCACCTGATTTTGGTCTATACACTGTGGTAACCAGTAGCCCAAATGGTCCGCTAGCAGTTAAGTGAAAACTTTGAGATTCCAGTTAAGGAGGCTAATAGGCCTATAACTAGCACAATCAGAAGGATCTTTCCTGGATTTAGAAATAATGGTTGTATAGGAGGCTATAGGGGAGATCCCTTCAAGGAGCCATTAACCGCTTACCGACATGTGACGTAGTATTACGTCACATGCCAGGTCCCGGTACATGGAGAGGGCTCGCGGGCCGAGCCCTCTCCATAGCCGGTAAGTCTTTGCTGCATATTGCAGCAAAGGCTTACCAGTAACACCCACAATCGGTGCTGGTGTTTTCAGGCATGGGCGCCGCCATCTTTCTGAGGATCGTCACTCCCCATGACGTCATCGGGGAGCGGTGATCCATCGCCATGGTAGCTTCGGGTCTCATGAAGACCCGAGGATACTTCGTTTTAACTCATTCATTACAATGTGCTATCAGCACATTGTAATGTATGAGGAGTAAAATCCCCATATACTACCATATTGTAGTATGGCAGTATATGATAGGATCTTACAGACAACCTAGGTTTAATGTACCCTTGGGAGTTTGAAATGTAGTAAAAATTAAAATTAAAAAAAAGTAAAAAAAAATAAAAAACCCTAAAAACTCAAATGACCCCCCTCTCCTCCCTAGAACTGATATAAATATAAATAAACAGTAAATATCATAAACACATTATGTATCGCCGCATCCGAAAATGCCTCCTAAAATCACTGCGTTTAACTCCGTAGTCAAAGTCAAAAATGCCACTTCTTTGCCATTTAAAAAAAAAATGTTAAATTCTATAAAAATTGATCAAAAGGAGCACAATCCTAAAAATGATAACATTGTAAACGTCATCAAAATCCGCAAAAAACGACACCACCCACAGCTCTATACACCAAAGTATAAAAAAGTCATTAGCCCCAGAAGATGGCAAAATCCCCCAAAAAATGTTTTTTAAATGTATGAAAACATTATAAAACCTATATAAATTTGTTATCCCCGTAATCGTACCGACCCAAAGAATAAAGTAGACATTTGGGGCGTACAGTGAAATCCGTAAAAATCCAAGCCCACAAGAATACGGCACAAATGCGTTTTTTTTACCAATTTCACTGCATTTGGATTTTTTTTCCCGCTCCCCAGTACACGACATGGAATATTAAATACCAACATTTTGAAGTGTAATTTGTTACGCAGAAAATAAGCAGCTCTGTACATGGAAAAAGGTGGGGAGTGAAAAAAGAAAACGCAAAAACGAAAAAGGGCTGCGGCGTTAAGGGGTTAAACAGCTGAACCATGTACGGATAAGCATTTATAACATAGAAAGGAAAAAAAAAATCAGAGACTTGCGATTTACCCCGATGGTTTGACTTCTGCTACCATAATTTCTTGGCTCGGTGATCAAGGGCCTCCCTAGGAACGCTTGGTAGTGAGAAACATGAGAGATCTGAGTCATCAGATACTTTGTTTCTAGTTTGTTTCTTCACTGAAAGTGAGGAAGCTACTCCCTCCCTGGTTGTCATTTGGAATTCAGGGTCTAGGGGGGACTTCATCTTCGTCGGACCGTCCGGATCAGGGATCGCGACAGAACTCGGTATGTAAATTTGTCCCTTGTGTCTAAGGGGCACATTGCAGTCTATTTATTTTACAAACCAAGCAGAATTTATTAATGAAGTATATAAGAACAATTTTCACAACACTCCCCCTCCGACACAATATCAAAAATCATATGAAATGACGGTCTCTCTGACATTGCAAATATCTCAAGAGTTTGACACGTTTTAGCCCTGAAGCACTTGCTATACTTTCCCCCTGAAACACTGCTTTGTGCGTTTCCCACAGGATCGACCTCACATTAAGTTTCCGAGAAATAATGGGCAGGGGCCAGTTTCAATGTATCCCTCATCTGGAGTGTTGTGGGTAACGATTAGTTTAGCACCAATGTGTAGAGTGAGGAGGTGGTGCACCCTATTGTAGCTAAACAAAAACAATAGGAGCGTGGTATGACCAACTGGAATTATCACCAAGGTTAGTACCCTGAGGGTTAATAAATTCCACTAATAATAATCTATTCTGGTGTGTGTAGAATGTAGTGGGAAAAAATGTGTACTTCTTAGTTGTAGGGTTATCCACTAGCAACAGGTTTTATCATGAATGCTTTCAGATAAGCCTAGGGAAACTAGCAGTCAGACTGAGAGGCTGTCAAAACATTCTGAAATGGTGTATTAAATTCACCACCATTCAGGAGTAAGTTCTTCTTGACTTGAGACAAGCTTTTCTAGTAGCTGAGTTAGAAAAGAATGTTGACCAGGATTAGCAGCATATACAGAGCATAACAACAATGGGATACCAAAGATATGACCTTTAAGGATAACATAACAACCAAGTAGATCTACTAGATTTATTGGCTGAAAGACCTAGATATTAATATTGCTTCTCTCCGTTGCTTAGTTGGGGCATTTGTTACATGAGCCAAATGTTACCAGTGCCTGGCAAAATGGAAAGACACAGTAGTGAGTAGAAGCCACTGCTGGACATATTATTGAGGGGAGGCCACTGCTGGACATGTTATTAGTGAGGGAAGGCTGCTCCTGGACATGTTATTAGTGGGGGGAGGCCGCTGCGGGACAGGTTATTAGGGACGGGAGGCTGCTGCTGGACATGTTATTAGGGACGGGAGGCTGCTGCTGGACATGTTATTAGTGAGGGGGGGGGGCTGCTGCTAGACATGTTATTAGTGAGGGGAGGCCACTGATGGAAATGTTATTAGTGGGGGAGGCCGCTGCTGGACATGTTATTAGTGAGGGAGGGGAAGCCTCTGCTGGACATGTTATTAGTGAGGGGAGGTCACTGCTGGACATGTTATTAGTTAGGGGAGGCTGCTGCTGGACATGTTATTAGTGAGGGGAGGCCACTGATGGAAATGTTATTAGTGGGGGAGGCCGCTGCTGGACATGTTATTAGTGAGGGAGGGGAAGCCTCTGCTGGACATGTTATTAGTGAAGGGAGGCCACTACTGGACATGTTATTAGTGAGGGGAGGCCGCTGCTGGGACATTATTTAGCCGCTGCTGGAACATTAAGACTAGCAGCAGAATTTCCCACCGAAGACCTATACTCAAGGTAAAATTTTTCCATTTATTTTTTGTGGTAAAGTTTGGTACCTCAGTTTACACTTGCGTATATGTGGTATGTATATTTTTTTTCCTCACAGTAAAAATGATAAAGACAAGAGGATATTATAGGTGTCTGTGTGTGTCTGTGTGTGTGTGTGTGGGGCGGGGGGGTTGCTATAGAAAAGGGATATAATAAAGTCCCCTTTTCTGTAGCCGTCTTCTTATCTAGACATTAAAAGAGCACTACAGAAAAAGGGGCACTATAGAGGGGGCTGCAGGAAAGGGGGCATTTTAGACCAGGGGTTGCAGGATAGGGGGCATTATATGGGTTGGGGTTAGATATGGACTGTTTGCGGGGAACACAATTTTATTTTCCAGGGACCATCTTAAGAGGGTTATCTGGCCTGGTCCCTGGTAAAATTTTTGGGTGCAGCCAGTCCCCAGATACAAAAAAGGTTGGGGACCACTTCTTTAGAGTATGAACTTCAGATTGGACATTATGAAGGTCTTTGTTCCAGACCCCTTTAAGATACATGCTAGAGTGCCCATGTCCCTCTTGGAAGGCAGTGGGACTAGCAGGGCTTGGAGGTTAGGGTGGACTTGTAGTGTCAAAACAGCCACTTCTGGGGGAAGGAGTGGATAGTAGAGCCATCTAAACATGCTCACAACTGATCAGGGCCATGTACAGTATCATGGAATGTAGCAGAGCTGGCACAGTGGGGGTGCAAGAGCAAAGGCCGGTGACAGGAGCTGTGCAAGGTCAGCAGCATTCATCACAGCCCTGGCAGCAGAGATAGACAGCAGAGGACGGCCCCCGCTACTTATTAACACCACTCTGATGCTCCACCACCCCGATTCTCTGTACTGCTCCTGCAGAGTCTAGGTGTGGTTGCCAGGGTCAGTACATGTGAGATGGGTCCCCACTAGCCGCCGAGCCGCTCCTGTTCTCCTTACCCCATCACACCCGCAACTGTCTAGCTGTGTACTGAGATGTGCCGTGGCTCACCACGTGGCAAGATGGCCGCCCGGTGCAGAGTTCAGGCTAGTTGCGGTCGTTTCACCTCTTGGAATGTAACTCCCACTGATATTGATTTTTTATTTTTTCATTTTATATCATGTTATTAATGTCCTGTGGGTCAATACTATAACGGTGATATCCCATTTATATAACTTTATGTTTTGCAAAATAGATATACACTCACCGGCCACTTTATTAGATACACCATGCTAGTAACGGGTTGGACCCCCTCAACTCGAACTGCCTCAATTCTTTGTGGCATAGATTCGACAAGGTGCTGGAAGCATTCCTCAGAGATTTTGGTCCATATTGACATGATGGCATCACACAGTTGCCGCAGATTTGTCGGCTGCACATCCATGATGCGAATCTCCCGTTCCACCACATCCCAAAGATGTTCTATTGGATTGAGATCTGGTGACTGTGGAGGCCATTTGAGTACAGTGAACTCATTGTCATGTTCAAGAAACCAGTCTAAGATGATTCCAGCTTTATGACATGGCACATTATCCTGCTGAAAGTAGCCATCAGATGTTGGGTACATTGTGGTCATAAAGGGATGAACATGGTCAGCAACAATACTCAGGTAGGCTGTGGCATTGCAACGATGCTCAATTGGTACCAAGGGGCCCAAAGAGTGCCAAGAAAATATTCCGCACACCATGACACCACCACCACCAGCCTGAACCGTTGATACAAGGCAGGATGGATCCATGCTTTCATGTTGTTGACGCCAAATTCTGACCCTACCATCCGAATATCGCAGCAGAAATCGAGACTCATCAGACCAGGCAACGTTTTTTCAATCTTCTACTGTCCAATTTCGATGAGCTTGTGCAAATTGTAGCCTCAGTTTCCTGTTCTTAGCTGAAAGGAGTGGCACCCAGTGTGGTATTCTGCTGCTGTAGCCCATTTGCCACAAAGTTCGACGTACTGTACGTTCAAAGATGCTCTTCTGCCTACCTTGGTTGTAACGGGTGGCGATTTGAGTCACTGTTGCCTTTCTATCAGCTCGAACCAGTCTGCCCATTCTCCTCTGACCTCTGGCATCAACAAGGCATTTCCGCCCACAGAACTGCCGCTCACTGGATGTTTTTTCTTTTTCGGACCATTCTCTGTAAACCCTAGTTGTGCGTGAAAATCCCAGTAGATCAGCAGTTTCTGAAATACTCAGACCAGCCCTTCTGGCACCAACAACCATGCCACGTTCAAAGACACTCAAATCACCTTTCTTCCCCATACTGATGCTCGGTTTGAACTGCAGGAGATTGCCTTGACCATGTCTACATGCCTAAATGCACTGAGTTGCTGCCATGTGATTGGCTGATTAGAAATTAAGTGTTAATGAGCAGTTGGACAGATGTACCTAATAAAGTGGCTGGTGAGTGTACAAGAAAATTCGTTTTTGCATCACGTCTTCTAAGAGACATAACATTTAGATTTTTTTTTGTTAAATGAGCTGCAATAGGGTTTACTTACTGCAATAAGAGTTGTACTTTTTATTGAAATCATTGTGGGGTAAATGTGACTCTTTGAACACTTTATATTGTGTCTTTTGTGTTCACTGTACAGATTCAGTAATGATTATATTCTATTAAGGATGTAGAAACACTTAATATCGGACCCTGGGGTTGCCATTAAACCCCCTGAAAGGGGGGAGGGTGATCATGGGCAGGTAAGGTAGCCCTAAAGACGTTCTGGCGCCTAAATGGTTGAACAGCCGGGATCATGATTTTCATAATAACAGCTGCTAGTGCAGGGGGATCCCCCACAATGTCACAGTTTGTCACTATGTTTACAATGGTGACAAATTGAGCATAGGAAGAAAAGGAATGTCCTGGTGCGCAAACTGGCAGCTAAGTTGGAGGTGCATTTTCATTCTTGGCTGTCTTCCACTTATTTTTATTTTAACAGGACACAAAGATAAATGAATGAGCTGTAGCTACTATTTATTCAAGCTCAATCCATAAATTCAATTTGAGCTCTTCAAGTCACAAACATATGGTACATAATTAAATAAAAGTTATCCACCTACAACATACTCATAACAAATGATCATGATTTATTGTGAAACAAATATAATTAATTTGTTAATGTGATCAAAATTTATACTTGTAATTCTAGAGATTATTGAGAAAAAGCAACCCCTGATTGTCTAGTTCAACAGTTAAGTTAAGCTGAAAACACAATTTGTAATTTTAATTACACCACAGATGTAAGGATCAGATAAGACCATCTGACTACCAGATGGAAGGAAACCTATAAGTGGATGATTTTTGACTCAATTTCTCAGTTATTTCTAATTAATGTGTTTAAGATTAGAACCTTTCATATTAATGGCAATTGTATTCAAGTTAACAAATACATTGACTTCCAAATTAAGTACATGTGTATTAAGATGATTCTAAAAATAAGGACATAAGAATAGTGTGTTATATTTCAAGGTCATGAATGTTTAAGCAGATTTTATAATGTCTATCACGCATAAGAAATTTTGAAAAATATAGAACAGGCAGTATTTTACAGTGGAAGATATACAGAAAATATGCACACATGCCGTGACAACTTTGAAAATTGCCCTATTATGTGTACATGATTTTGTAAAATATAATTTAACACAGTGGTGCTTACACAGTAAATTACAACATCAAAAAAAAACAAAGCAAAAGCATAGTAGGGCCGAGAGTATGCCCTCTTAATCAGTATGACTAATCTTTGTTGTTTCTTGTCCCAGAAATTAAAATGTATGCCTTGTGATGTAAAAATTGTGGGAGGTAATGCCGCAACTCCTTTTTATTCTTACCACATTTTTCAAAGTTTTCTATTTTATTTTTTGTGTACAATAAGTACAGATATAAAGTAAACAATTATGTAGCACAGTTTTCCTCTGCTGCATCATGTGTGCTTTATAATATCACTTAAACCTTTATTCATCAATTTTTTTGATGGCTGACATTGCTTGATCCTTTCAGATCCTCCTTTCCCATACTTATCCCATATGGTAAATATTAAATATCTCTCTTCCTCCCCAGTTTCTCATTAACGGTAATGTAATTTCATTGTATTTTTGTATGTGTGTTGGGCTGTGGTGTGCTATTACTTGTAGTTCCACTGTACTTACACTATATACTTACTTGCCTCCCAGCTCACTTTCTTATCTTTACTTTGAGTTATCATACTATAACCATTTGGAGAGTTCGCTGATTGTATACCCAATTAGGGTTTTTAAAAGTGTTTTTAACTTTGTTCAATAAAGATTTTTGCTTATACACACATCTGCTTTTCTTCCATTAATATTAAATATTAAATATGAAACATATTAAGTACAAAAATATTTAGATTTTTGCACTTAAGCTTAAAAATATATATTTATTCATGTTGAAGTAAATACACGTCCCCAGTTTTTTTGAGAATTGCCTTAGATGTTCTTGGCTATGGCGGTTTGGCTGTTTCTGTTCCATTACACCTAACATACGTTTCAGCAATTATTACTTAGCAAATAGTAGAACAAGGAAATATTATTAGAAAGTAATAGACTCCAAAAAAAATAAGAAGCTGAACACTAGGCTTTTAATACTCTTGTATATGTCACCATTTCAATAAATCTTTTAAATGAGAGAATAAATGTTACATTCTACATGTCCAGTGATGGGTTATTTAGTTGCCTAGAGGCAATTGTTTGGGAGATATATTTGTTGTACCTTGTACCATGAACTGTGCATTATTATTATATGTCTTTATTGATTTAATGTTATCTTTCTTGCACCCCTTTTGGCAAAATATTAAACATAGGGTAGGAGTTATACAAATTAAAATTTTTTTACAAACAGATAGCATTAACCCTATGGAATAAATATTTTAAAGAGGTTGCCCGAACAAACAGGGGCACAGAAGTAGCACTGCGTTTAGCTTCTGGACGGCCAAGGTGACTGGCCAGACCCACATGTCCCACATATACAGCGCTGGGAATAGGATCAGTGAGCGTGGCCAGCCACCTCGGCCAGCCGGAAGCTGAGTACAGCCTCCCCCCACTAAACAAATGCCCAGCAGCCTCCCCTCACTAACCAAATGCCCAGCAACCTTCCCCAGTAATGAAATGTCCAGCAGCCTCCTCCAGTAATAAAATGGCCAATGTAGCCTTCCCCAGTAATGTAATGTCGAGCTGCCTCCCTCAGTAATTAAATGGCCCATGCATCCTTTCCAGTATACAAATGCCCCATGCAGCTACCTCCAGTAATGAAATGCCCCATGCAGTCTCCCTCAGTAATGAAATACCCCATGAAACCTCCCCCAGTACTTAAATGCCCATGCAGCCTTTCCTAGTAAAAAAAAAATCTTGATGCATCCCCCTCTCCAGTAATGAAATGCTTTGCAGCAAGCTCCTCTAGTATTAAAATGTCCCAGGCAGCCTCCCCCAGTAAAGAAATGCCCCATGCAGCAGCTCCCCCAGTAATGAAATGCTCTGCAGCAGCCTTCCTGATTTATGAAATGCTCCATGTAGCTCACCCTCAGTGACAAAATACGATGCAGCAATGCACCGCCCCTGCTTTCCGTAATGAAATGGACTAAAGCAGCCCCTCATTGTATAAAAAATAAACTTACATACTTACCTTCCGGCACTCGCTGGGGCTCCTCTTCCCTCTGGTCTTCATGCAGGCAGAAACGTGTCCATGCCCTCTGTCCGTGCACACACTATGACGCGGGGATGTCACCACTGATGACATCATAGTGTTTGCGCAGGCAGAGCCCATAGATGCGTCTCTGTCTACACTGTTACATCAAGACCATAGGGAAGAGAAGTTGCAGGGAGCGTCGGAGGGTAAGTATTTGAGTTCATTTTTTTATACACTTATGTATGAGCCAAGTTGGATTTTTCAGCCCAGATTTTTTGTACTGAAAAGCTCGGATTATACACAAATATATATGGTATTAATTTGTTTCATTTAAATCTATTTTTATTACTCATCATCTTACATATATAGATAAGACACATACACAATATATTACAATATTACAATCAATATTCAATATATGACTTAATACACATATTAAAATTACATAATGTCTTTAGTTTAACCATAATCTTTACATTTTCTCCCTAAAACCCACCCACTCACATGCTGCATGTCCAGCATCTGACTGCTTCAGCAGTATCCAATAAGTGACTGAGCATATGACGCATTCTGACCAAGTAGTTATACTGTGTCTTTGCTCTTAAATACTTTCTGGGTTTAATTTTCATGGGATGTATTATTTTTCCATAAACAAGAATGTACATTTATTGTTATACAAAAAATAGACATTTATTAATATCTTGTATTCACGTAACCACATACATTATCATTAACATCTGAATTCCATCAGGAAAGTCTAGTGACTCTATTTCCATGTACGACAAACTGTGGTACATTTAACAATCGTGGTATTTATGAACAAAAAGCTAAATTTTTTAATTAAGGACCATAATGTGAACAACTTTTGTGACATCATTATAACTCTTCAAACTCTGAATTTCCTGCTGAGTTTCTTGTGACTCTATTCCTATTGAACTTATTTGCATATTTTCCCAGAATCCCCCAGTGGAGCGTAAATGGTTATGCCTTACAAGGTAGCAAAAGAGGCATGGTTTTCCTTAACCCATTCTGGAAAACGTATTTCCATATTTTCCCAGAATCCTCTAGTGGAGTGTCAATGGCTATAAGTCTTAATTGACAAAGTCTTAATTGACCTTAATTGACAAAGTCTCCATAAGGAGAGCTGTTTCTTTCCTATCCTAGTATAACTAACCTGAATACCCGTTAACCCCTTAACGCTCTACGGCGCAGAAGTATAAGGAGTGTATGAAGAGGGCTCACAGGCTGAGTCCTCTTCATACAAAGGTGGGGGTTTTTGCATTTTACAGAAAACCCCCACCGCTAATAACCAGCAAGCACCGACCGCGGTTATTAACCCTCTCAACGCCGCCGGCAAAGTCGCCGGTGGCGTTTAAAAGACGGTGGCGCGCGGGTGCCGCCATCTTTATTGCGATTGCCGCGCCCCCGAACGTCATCGGGGGGTGGCGATCGGTTGCCATGGTAGTCTCGGGTCTTCTTTTGACAGTGGCTCATTGTAATGAATGACCTGCAAAAATGCCATATATTGCAATACAGAAGCGATGCAAAAATGTGGAAAGACCAGCGCTTCAGGAAACAGTAGTGGTATGGATAAAAAGATTCTTTTATTCGTTCCTCTTTAAAATCATGTCACGGCAGTGTGCACATACAAGGATACACGGGGTAAATCCAACGCGTTTCGCTCAGATGAGCTTAGTCATGGATACATTTACAAGAAGATCTTACCTCTATTTAAACCTCGTGGGGCTGTTGGGCGTGTGACGTCAAGACCACGTGACCGGACCACATGACGGGCACAGACCGTGACAGCCACGTGATCAGATCACATGATCGAGACGATTGACATCCCAACAAAAGAACCGCGAGGTAAGTAAAAACATAATCAAGTTAATTAAAACCAACCTAGAAAGGGTAAAGTAAGGAGAAACACCAATGTGTACTTGTGTTACACTAATACATATTATATATTATCCAATATCAAACATAAGAAAAAGTATATGTGTATATGCATAACACATTAACTCCAGGAACCTCATAACATGTATGTTGTAACTAGACATAGATCGCTCTCAGTGCCCTATTACTTATTGTTTAAAGAAGAATACATATGCAATAGAATGTGTATATGATTGATGTTTTTGGTCTAGAAGGCACCGTCTCATGCTCAAATATTCAAAAATGAAGGGGATTACAATAGATAGCACCACAAATATTTCAACAGCGACCTAGTGGCGGGGATTATGAAGAATGCCATTATAGAATGCAACCCATTGAAACTAGATATAATGTAACATTAATATGTACAGACAAGTTTTGACTCTGAATTACATTTAACATGTATAATGCTGATTAACAGGATAGTACATTGTGAATACTTGTATCCAAACCCAGACGTACACAGCTTAGTAATTTACCGATCCTGTTATGACATTAAGCTAACATATGTTATTCGAAAATTTAGCAAAAAGAGATGTGAAAAGATACCAAGTAATATTTCTGGACCTTTTAATAGCACAGGATTAAATCCTGTCTTAGGTTCAGTCCGAACGGTTGTGTAGTTTTTAAAATAAACATCCAATAGGTTTCCCTATTCATCAGTTTTTTCTTATGATCTCCACCCCTAGTCGGTCTTTTCACCTTTTCTATACCCATCCATTTAAAGGAACTAGTGTCCCCATGGTGAGTATCTCGGAAATGTTTGGAAGCCGCAGAGATATTAGTTAGATTGACATTTCTAACGTCCGAAAGATGTTTTCTGATCCTTACTTTAAGTGGGTTTGTGGTGCATCCTACATACTGTTTCTTGCAAATGATGCATGTAATGAGATATACCATGTAGGAAGTATTGCAATTAATGTATGTTTGTATTTTGTAACTTGTATTTGTTACACATGATGAAAACGTGTCAGTTGTTGATAAAAAGCCACATGATAGGCATCGCGTGTGACCACATTTGTGGTTGCCCACATGGTGCAACCAAGAGTAATTGTTAGCATTTATCTCAGTGTATGTAGAGGCTTGGGGACACCATTGACCCAATGGTGGGGGCTTTTTTGGAGATGAACCGTACTCCTCGATCAAGACAGGTTTTTAGATCATTATCCTGTTCCAAAATGGGAAGGTATTTGTTGACAACCTTTTTGATTTGATGGAACTGATTGCTGTATGTGGTAATGAATGAAATAGGGGTCACAACCTCTCCTCTTTTTTGTAATGCATTGTGTGGTTTTGTCTTTCAAGATGGATGGGTATAGAAAAGGTGAAAAGACCGACTAGGGGTGGAGATCATAAGAAAAAACTGATGAATAGGGAAACCTATTGGATGTTTATTTTAAAAACTACACAACCGTTCGGACTGAACCTAAGACAGGATTTAATCCTGTGCTATTAAAAGGTCCAGAAATATTACTTGGTATCTTTTCACATCTCTTTTTGCTAAATTTTCGAATAACATATGTTAGCTTAATGTCATAACAGGATCGGTAAATTACTAAGCTGTGTACGTCTGGGTTTGGATACAAGTATTCACAATGTACTATCCTGTTAATCAGCATTATACATGTTAAATGTAATTCAGAGTCAAAACTTGTCTGTACATATTAATGTTACATTATATCTAGTTTCAATGGGTTGCATTCTATAATGGCATTCTTCATAATCCCCGCCACTAGGTCGCTGTTGAAATATTTGTGGTGCTATCTATTGTAATCCCCTTCATTTTTGAATATTTGAGCATGAGACGGTGCCTTCTAGACCAAAAACATCAATCATATACACATTCTATTGCATATGTATTCTTCTTTAAACAATAAGTAATAGGGCACTGAGAGCGATCTATGTCTAGTTACAACATACATGTTATGAGGTTCCTGGAGTTAATGTGTTATGCATATACACATATACTTTTTCTTATGTTTGATATTGGATAATATATAATATGTATTAGTGTAACACAAGTACACATTGGTGTTTCTCCTTACTTTACCCTTTCTAGGTTGGTTTTAATTAACTTGATTATGTTTTTACTTACCTCGCGGTTCTTTTGTTGGGATGTCAATCGTCTCGATCATGTGATCTGATCACGTGGCTGTCACGGTCTGTGCCCGTCATGTGGTCCGGTCACGTGGTCTTGACGTCACACGCCCAACAGCCCCGCGAGGTTTAAATAGAGGTAAGATCTTCTTGTAAATGTATCCATGACTAAGCTCATCTGAGCGAAACGCGTTGGATTTACCCCGTGTATCCTTGTATGTGCACACTGCCGTGACATGATTTTAAAGAGGAACGAATAAAAGAATCTTTTTATCCATACCACTACTGTTTCCTGAAGCGCTGGTCTTTCCACATTTTTGCATCGCTGCCTTGTGTCTATGGGGATCCTCTTGTACCCGTGCGCTGGTCACAGATCAAAGGATTGGTGAGCTGGATTTATTTCATTTTTTCTATTTGCATTGCAATACAGAAGTATTGCAGTATATGGTAGGAGCAATCTGACCATCTAGGGTTAATGGACCCTAGATGGTCTAAGAAATAGTGGAAAAAAAAAGAAAAAAAAAGTTTAAAAAATAAAAAAAATTAATAAAATATTAAAAATTCAAAACACCCCCTTTCCCTAGAACTTATATAAAACATATTAAACAGTAAAAATCACAAACATATTAGGTATCGCCGCTTCCCAAAATGCCCGATCTATCAAAATATAAAAACGGTTACAGCCGGCGGTGACCGCCGAGACAGGAAATGGCGCCCAAATGTCCGAAATGCGACTTTTACACCTTTTTACATCACATAAAAAATTAAATAAAAAATTATCAAAATGTCGCACAGACCTCAAAATGGTAGCAATGTAAAGGTTGGCTCATTTAGCAAAAAATGACACCTCAAACAGCTCCGTGCGCCAAAGTATGAAAAAGTTATTAGCTTCAGAAGATGACAAAATTTTTTTTTTCTTTTTTGTACACATTCGTTTAATTTTTGAAAATGTATTAAAACACAATAAAACCTATATAAATTTGGTATCACCGTGATCGCACCAAACCAAAGAATAAATTAGGCGTGTTATTTGGAGCGAAGAGTGAAAGTCGTAAAAACTGAGCCCACAAGAACGTGACCTTTTTTTTCAATTTTTCCACATTTGGAATTTTTTTTCAGCTTCGCAGTACACGGCATGTTAAAATAAATAACATGACGGGAAAGTAAAATTTGTTACGCACAAAATAAGCCCTCACACAGGTCTGTACACCTAAAAATGAAAAAGTTATGGATTTTTGAAGTTGGAGAGCGAGAAATGAGCGGAAAAACCCTGCGTCCTTAAGGGGTTAATTAAACAACGTTTAATCTAAAGTTTTCTTTACAAAGCCTGAATATTCTTTAGTAGAACTTTTCACCATTTGACCAGTAAACATACATTGTGTGCATTTGAACTTTCATGTTTGTTTGTGATTATGTTAAATTAATAATGAACAATTTCTTTCTATTTTGAGGATATTATCCTCTCATTGCCACTTACTGGTGTGAATAATTTAAGCAGATGAAGACACAGCAGGTTTCATTTATTCTATTTGCCTTTTACTACATTGTAATCAGTTCATTAATTTGTTTCATTCTAACCTCCCTTGTACCTTGTCATTCACACAGCAGTACACTTGCTAAAAAATGAAGCAGCAACTTATTAACATTCATTATACATGGAAAGAATTTTTATGCATATAATTATATATACTATTTTCTGTAAATATTTCACTAATGTATCTAAAATGTAGCATTTTTTGCAGAATAAATTGCCAGAAATAAAAGCAACGATTAGTTCACAATTTTTTTTAAAGGAATAATATTTTTTTAAAAACTGTAGTTCTAAAACAACATCTCATGGCAGAAAGTTCCACAGTCTCAATTCTCCCGTAGTAAAGAATCCCTGTGTATAGGTGTCCCCTTGTCCTTGCCACAGAAAAAAAAAGATATTTGGAGAGAACCTTATACTACCCATTCAGGTATTTGTCCAGTATAATGAGTTCTCCCCTAGGTCATCTTTTTTCTAAGCTGAACAACCTCTCGTTTAGTAATTTGACATTGTATTATAGGGCACCCATTCCCCTAATAATTTTGGTTGCTCCCATTCTGTACCCATTCCAGTTCTATGTCCTTTAAGTAAACTGGTCCCCAAAATTGTACACAATTTCCCATGTGTCGTCAGTGATTTGTATAAATGCAAAACTATGTCTAACTATATAGCATCGCAACAACTGATGATAGACTAACAGGTCTGCAGTTTCAGGGATCGCTGTTTGACCCATGTAAAACCATCTAGAAAATTCATGGTGTCACAATTCCAGATCATTTTGTCATATTTCTAATATTACTATATTCCATTTACTTTTTTTTATTTCACAGGCTTTGTTACTGAATACCTGTTGTATTATTTTCCATAATTTTTGCAATACTGTATATATAATGATATTTAAACATTTGCTATGTAAGAAGAAAAAATATCATTATATATTACTGGAAATAAGAATATAAGATACAATTTAATTAGAAAATGGTTCCCTAGTTCACTCAAATCTCTACCATCACGTTTCTGGGCAACTGTGACTTAAACCAATCAAATAGATTTCCTCTTTACAGTCTGTGCTCATTTATATCCCTCCAGCAACTGTTCATTACTGGCTCTTTTCCTGAGCTTCCTTCTGCAAATGGCAGCTGAATGCAATTACTTAAGAGGTTTGTAATTTTGTTGAAGTGTGTTAATATGTATTCTTAAAATAATGATGAAAAATAAATGGTATAGGTAATATATTCTTACATGTTTCAGGGGATTCCTTTCCTTTTCCATTTCCATATTTATGAGGAGGGTTAAAATGTAGACAGAGAAAAAAAAGGAAAAAAGTTGTCTCACATACCCATATTGAGGCGATCTTGAGATAGTGGGAGGTTGCTTGGGAGTGCTCGGCGTCTTGCTGGCTCATATATCCAAATAGATCCAAAAAAGAAAAAGGAGGTAGACGCGGCACATCCAATAAAAAATGACTTTTATTCTTCTCACATTAAAAGAATTGTGTGGTGTATATGTAGGCGAGCCACCTACGCGTTTCGGCTTGTACCTAAGCCATGAGTAAGGCTTAGGTACAAGCCGAAACATGTAGGTTAAAGTAGAACAGTTCCCATCACTCCTCCCAACTACCAATATTTTCTTTCCCACACACTGTGAATACTGCTGGTCTATTTTTGCCTGTAAATGAATGTTCATAGAAGATAAGTAAAATGACTCCTTATGGAGACTTTGCCACTTAAGGCCATCTCTGTAGGCGTGTAGAGACTTACAGGTGTTACTGCTCCACTGGGGGATTTTGGGAAATATGTTATTACGTTTTCCTGGATGTGATAAGGAAAACATTGTCCTTAAAATCAAGCATGACTTTCAGGAAGCCTAATGACATTATGCAGGATAATGACATGATGTGGGTTTTCCATACCTCATCCTAGAAGATGAATATTTCCTAGAAGGTAGCAGATGATACAGAGCAGTGGGAGATAGTTAGACCAGCCTATAGATTTTTTACTTTGCTGCATGTGACATTAGAAAACATGTATGTGTGCTAACAAACAAAGATGACATTTTTTATGGCCTCATTAAATTATGTCCATTTCTGTCATTGACATTTACTTATGCCCAAATAGGTAATAACAAAGGTTCCATAAGCAAACATTTCATATAGAAAAGTGAGGCAAGCATAATATTCCATTAATTTCAAAATCAATGGCACAAACTGCAATATTAAATTAGCACACTTTGACATTTAAAAGGTGACATGACGTATATTGGTTAAGAGGCAACCACTTTAAATCTCCTTTATGTACAACTAGGGTAATTTAACCCTAGGTTGTCTGATTGATCCTACCAGTATGGCAGTATATGGAGTTTGGTCATCTTTCATCATTCATTCATGTGTAAATCGTAATGAAATAGTTAAATTCAAACAGCCTCAGATCTTTGTGTTTCCCAAGGCTGTTACGTGACCAGATCATCGCCAACATGGCAGCGCCTATGCTAGCACTGATCGTGGGTGTGACCGGTGAGCCCTCTCTAAACATGGCCAGACAACGTGTGACGTACTAATACATTGCATGTTGTTAAGAGGTTAAAAAAGAAGAACTTAACATATAAACTGGCTGTGTCCTAAAGGAGAATGAAAGTGGAATGAAGAAAAACAGACAGGTAAGTATCCAAACAATGCATCTACAAATACTGTATAGCAACATAACTTTTAATTTAAAGTTAAAAGTTAAAGACAAAGAAGAGGGGAATGGCCAGGCGGTTTAGATCACCCAAAATGGTCCATGTGGCATTAAATGGATTAGCTAGTACAGCCATAAAGATGCCGTATTAAAGTTCCAAAGTAACCCCCACTGACCACACTAGAGACCTCATTTAATACATACACGTTAGTGGTTCCTGCACATATTCCCCTATGTAAGGATCATAGAAGTGTTCTGAGATGAGCAGTAGGATAGGGCTGGAGGTTTCCCTTGCTAACTGGATAGTAAGCAACATAAAAATTGTTGTTGAAGCTACTCCAAAATCATATCTGCCATTGCATGTCCAATCTATTAACCCCTTCCCGCCACGGCCCTTTTTCATTTTTGCTCTTTCATTTTTCGCTCCCCATCTTCAAAAATAACTTTTTTATTTTGCCATGAAAGAGCTGTAGGAGGGCTTGTTTCCTGCATAACAAATTGCTCTTTATAGTGATGGTATTAAATATTCCATGTCATGTACTGGAAAGCAGGAAAAAATTTCCAAATTCATAGAAAAAACGCATTTGCGCCATTTTCTTGTAGGGTTGGATTTTACAGATTTCACTGTGCGCCCAAAAAGACATGTCTACTTTTTTCTTTGGGTCGATATGATTACGGAGATCAAATTTGTATAGGTTTTACGGTATAATTTTTACATACATTTGCAAGAATTAAAACCTCCTGTACAAATTTTTTTTTTATCATAACTTTTTTATACTTCAGTGTACTGAGCTGTGGGGGTATTATAAAATATATCCCATTTTACCATATATTGTAATAACATGAAGCATATTAATGTTGGAGATTAGGTACATCATTGGTTACAAAGATTATGAAGTTACTGTCAAAAATTTCTCTGACCTTCAATTTTAATCAAACTCAACTGAGTTTTGTGACTGATGCTCACCTTTTGTATTGGTTAAATGTTTTGATACTATTAATTTCTTGTTGAGAGATGCTTGAAGCTTCTCAGTGTGTCCTAGTGTATGATCTAGAGGGCACAGAGTCACTGGCCGAATAATGAGCTTGAATTAGGGCATTGGAATAATGTAGGATATTAGTTAAGAATGAACCAAGATACAAGTGTAGGCGGCACAGTGAGATCAATAGGATTGTAATCCATTGTGGGTGCAAGCTCAAGGGTCATGTGAATCTATATATATACATCTATATACGAATCTAATGTTTATATCACATGACTGTTAATGATGTCATATCCTGCTGGGCTATTTAAACCCGTCATGTAACCCTGTTCACATTGCTTGAAGATGGCTACATTGAGCTAGCTGAAACATTACACTGTATTTTCCACTTATGAAGAAACACTGAATACCACAGAGTGCTGCTCTTCCGCCAGCAATTTTTAGGTAAGAATGAACTGTTTTAACCCCTTAAGGATGCAGCCACTTTATAGATTAAGGCTCAGACTCATTTTTTGGATTCTGACTTGTGTCGTGTTATATGGTTATAACTTTTGAACACTGTTACTTATCAAAATGATTCTGAGATTGTTTTTTCCCCATATGTTGTACTTTATATTAGTGGTAAACTTTGTCTGATAAGTTTTGTGTTTATTTACAAAAAAAAAGAAAAAAGGATGAATTTTTTGAAAAATTTGCCATTTTTGAAATTCGAAATCATCCTGTTTTCAAGCAGATCGATATACCACCTAAATAAGTTGCTGAATAACCTTTCCCTTATGTCTACTTTACATTTTTATAATTTTTGAAATGTCTGGATAATTTATTTTGATGTCACACGGCTTACAAATTGAATATCAATTTTCCGTATTTTTAGAATTTACTATTTTGGGGGAAAATGCTGTTTTGAATGAAATTTTAAATATTTAGCATTAAAAACATCAACCCATTTTCAAATCTGCACCCCTCAAACTATCAGAAACAGTTTTTAGGAAGATTGTTAACCCCTTGATTTCTTCATAGTAATTAAATCAAAATGGAGGTGAAATTTAGAATGGTCAACTTTTCTCAGTTTACACACTTCCAAAACATAAAAAGAGAAAACCCATCTTAAAATTTGTTATACAATTTCTCCCGAGTACAGAGACTCCCCACATGTGCCCGTTACTTATTTTGTGTGTGCACAGAGAGATTTAGAAGGGTAGGTAGCTTTTTCATTATTGGGGTCATGTGATGGCATTTTTTTTAGTAGTAGTAGAAAAGCATCAATTCTGTACTGGATCTTTTACTTTTTTTTTGGTGTATAGCCTAATAAGCATGTTATCTTTTTTCTATGGGTCAATTACAGGGATACCATACATGAATATTTTTTCTTATGTTTTACTAAATTTACCAAATAAAACCCTAATCCATTGTTGCAGCCGCGGCAGGGCCCCTGACTTCATGGGGGGGCGTGGTTTTGCTCCGCCTCCCAGTGACGTCACGGACTCTCCCTCGTCCGCTCGCAGACTGCGGCTTCACGGCACTTACCCTTACTCTTGCCTGCATCGCTCCTCCTGCCCATGTGTTAGTGGGTGTGATTCCTGCATTCCATTGGCCAATGCTATCTTACCCTCTTGCGGCTGTTAATTTCTTCCCCGCCTCGTTTGCTGACGTTCAACGTATGCACATGTGCCTCACTCACAGGTGTGTTTTGTTTATTATTAAGCTTTCATCATCTATTGGTTCCACTCTGTATATATGCCAGTCTCTTATTTCCTGGCGTCATCCCTTTACAAAGACCTGCTGCGATTGAAACGCGCGTCAGGGTGCACGCCAGGTAATAGCATGTCCTTCCCTTTGTCACATTAGCTCTTACTTCGTTTCCATTCCATTCGTTTGTTTATCACTGGTTGTGGTTTTGCTTTTGTGACCCTTACACTTACACTGTTGTGTGTGTAAGCTATATATTGGTTTCACACCATCATTACTGTATCCCTACCTCTGTTGAGAATTGTTTACTATACTTATGGGTCTTTATCACTATACACTATTTGCTTAGATCATGTGTTACAGGACTTATTATATGGTGTGCTTTTTGTATCCTTTATGAGATGCATTTCAGTCTGTGTTTATACATTTTACTGTTGTCCATTAATAAAGATTTATATTTTGCGTAATTGTATTGAAGCCTTGTCTTCCATTTCCTCTTTCTGTCTCCTTTTTGGTATTTGCTGTGCATCACTAAGAAGCTTTCACTTGGCTGTACTGGTTTACATCACAGTCACTAGACCTATCTATTATCATATTGGGGCAGATTTACTTACCCGGTCCATTCGCGATCCAGCGGCGCGTTCTCTGCGGTGGATTCGGGTTCGGCCTGGATTCACTAAGGCAGTTTCTCTGATGTCCACCAGGTGTCGCTGCTGCGCTGAAGAGCAACGGAACGCACCGGAGTTCACCGAGCCATCGTGGGTGAAGGTAGGCGTGTGTCCCGCGACACTTTTTATTAAAAAAATGTGCCGGTTTTTCCAAATCCGTCAGGTTTTCGTTCGGCCACGCCCCCCGATTTCCGTCGCTTGCATGCCAGTGCCGATGTGCCACAATCCGATCGCGTGCGCCAAAATCCCGTGGCAATTCAGGGAAAATCGGCGCATATCGGAAATATTCGGGTAACACGTCTGGAAAACGCGAATCAGGCCCTTAGTAAATGACCCCCATTGTGTTTTTTCTTGGTTATGTATGCACATGCATAGGCTGTCACTGTGCCTTTAAGATGATGTCACTGATGCCGATCACAGCCCAGGGCTCCCATAGCAACCATCGGTGAAATCGTGGTGGAATTTAAAGGTAAGGTAATTTAAATGCTGAGGTCGCGCTGACCACGGCATTTAACGGGTTAAACACCCGCAAACGGAGCCCACTGCGAACGCGGGTGTTACCCAGGTATGTCAGCAGTAGATTACCACTGACATCCCATGACTCCCGATGCCTGTTCGGTTTGGCGCCAATAGAGGGAGCCCGCGCAGTACTTGTACGGTGCAGAGCGCTAAGGGGTTAAAGGATATTTAAGTTGTAGGGCATCTGAAGGGGATTCTCATACTTCATTGACCATCTAATAACAGTAGATGACAAGTCTGTAGATTCTAGTGCCGTTTTTCAGGGTGACAGGTCCTCTTTAAATTGGAATCTACAATTTTTATAGTCATGAAAATACAGAAAACTCTTTGAATGAGAAGATGTGTCCAAACTTTTGGGATTTACTGTATATATATGTGTATTTGCTGTATGTGTGTATATATACTATGTGTATGATGTCTATATACTGCATGTATCTGTGTGTATATGCCGTATGTTTTTTTATGGTGTGTCTGTGTGTCTGTATCTGCTGTATGTTTGTGTGTATGCTGTTTATATACAGTATATGCGTAAACATATATCTATATATACTGTTTATATATTTAGAAAGATATATATATACATATATATATATATATATATATATATATATATATATATATATATATATATAAGAAAGAGACGAGGATGTAGGGCTGGAGCTCTTCGGAGAACCAGGAGGAGACGTCATAGACCTGTTCTACCCTCCATCATTATGAGCAACGTAAGATCTCTCTCAAATAAGATGGAAGAACTGTCGGCGCTGACCCGGTATCAACAGGAGTTTCGGGAGTGCAGCATGATGCTGTTTACAGAGACTTGGCTTACTGGACTTACTCCGAGCACACTCGTCTCCTTGGGAGGGAAGAGCAGATCACAACATTGTGCACCTATTCCCTGTGTACCTACCCCTTGTACAGAGAGAACCAGTTGCTATCCGCACAGCGAGGATATGGTCTGCAGAAGCTGAAGAGGCTTTGAGGGATTGTTTCAATACAACTGCATGGGAAGTCCTGCAGGATTCTTATGGGGATGACATTGATGACCTAACACACTGCATAACGGACTATATTAACTTCTGTACAGAGAACACGGTACCCACAAAAATGGTGAGGTGCTTCTCCAACTACAAACCTTGGATTAACCCTGATATAAAAGCTCTTCATAAAGAGAAAAAGAGATTTTTTAGATTAGGTGACAGGGAAAACCTGAGGATTGTTCAAAAGGAGCTGAAGCTACAAATAAGGGAGGGAAAATCCAGATACAAGAGCAAGATAGAGGAGCAGATGCAACAGGAAAACATCTTTGGGGTCTGGAAAAGCCTCAAATCAATATCTGATTACAGACAGCCTGTCTCTCAGGTTACAGCAGATAAGGAGTGGGTTAATGAACTTAATCTATTCTTCAATAGGTTTGATCACACACCTGCCCCTCCTACCTCACAGGCTTCCCTCCTGAGACAACATGAGTCCATGTCATCAGGAAACCATTCTATTGTCTCCTCCACACTCAATGTCTCCCACACTAGATCCCCTGCTGTTAGCCCTCATCCCCAGATCCCCTGCTGTTAGCCCTCATCCCCAGATCAGTCAAACCAGCTTTCAGTCATCAAGCTACAATTTGATCCTTACAAGTGCCCAGGTGAGAAAAGAGCTGAAAAGACTCAAAGTGGGCAAGGCTACAGGACCAGATGGTATCAGTGCAAGATTAATCAAGACCTGTGGTGATCAGCTTTGTGGTATCATTGCACATATGTTCAACATGAGCCTGGAGTTGGGAAGGGTACCACAACTGTGGAAAACATCTTGTGTGGTACCAGTTTCAAAAACACTTCACCCATCGGACCTCAACAGCTACAGACCGGTGGCATTAAAATCCCATTTGATGAAGGTCTTCGAGAGGTTGGTTCTCGCACATCTCCGCCCTGTAGTGAGCTCATCTATGGATGCCCTACAGTTTGCTTATCGGCCAGGCATTGGTGTAGATGATGCCATCATACACCTACTACATCGAAATCTTTCTCACTTGGAGAAACCTGGGAACACTGTGAGAATAATGTTCTTTGATTTCTCCAGTGCTTTCAATACCATACAGCCAGGGCTACTAAGGGATAAACTGGATCTGGCTGGAGTGGACCACCATCTCTCTAGTTGGATCCTAGACTACCTCACAAACCGACCTCAGTATGTGAGAGCCCGGGACTGTGTGTCGGACACTGTGATGAGTAGTACAGGTGCACCTCAGGGTACGGTTCTGGCTCCCTTCCTCTTCACATTGTACACAGCAGACTTCAGGTACAATTCATGTAGCTGCTACCTCCAGAAGTTCTCTGATGACTCTGCAATAGTCGGCCTCATTACAGGTGAGAACGACAGAGAGTACAAAGAACTGATCCGGAAATTTGTGGACTGGTGCCAGCGAAACCACCTTAGAATTAATGCTGGGAAGACCAAGGAGATGGTGGTGGACTTTCGTAAGCACAGTCCTCCTTCTCAACCGGTGGTTATCCATGGGACAGACATTGAGGCAGTGAAGTCCTATAAGTACTTGGGTGTCCTCCTCAACAATAAACTGGAGTGGGCAAAGAACATAAACGCACTTCACAGGAGTCAGAGCAGGCTACACCTGCTGAGAAGGCTGAGGGCATTCGGAGTGCGAGGGCTCTTCTTAAGACCTTCTTCAACTCTGTAGTGGCACCAGCCATCTTCTTTGGTGTAGTCTGTTGGGGAAGCAGCATCTCAGCTAGAGAGAGGAGTAGACTGGACAAACTGATTAGGAAAGCCAGTTCTGTCCTGGGGGGTCCTCTTGACACAGTGCAGGTGGTAGCTGAGAGGAGGACACTGTGTAAGTTGAAGTCTATTCTGGAGAATAGCTCCCATCCCTTGCATGAGACTGTGGTGGCATTGGGGAGCACATTCTGTGACCGACTGCTTCACCCCAAATGTGAAAGGGAGCGTTATCGTAAGTCATTCCTCCCTGCTGCCATCGGGCTGTTGAACAAACAAGGCCCAAACAGAAGTAACCTGCGCCCCCCACCTAACCAGTCCCTGCAAGTCCCATCCACAGAATAAACATCAAACTGCCGATCATTGCTTGTCACTTTTTTTGTCTTTTTATCCCCCTTTTCTTTTTGTTCATTTATCCCTAATATTATTGTTGTCATAGTTGCTGCTGCTGTAACGCTGTGAATTTCCCCACTGTGGGACTAATAAAGGATTATCTCATCTTATCTTATACACTGTATATGTGTAAATGTATGTATGATTACGCAATTGTACTCAAGATGAGGACTTTTACAAGAATGCAAGGGTTCTGACACAACGGTTCAGATCCAGAAGTTACCCAAAGCAGGTTATATCAAATGCCTTCTGGCATTTATTCCTTGCATTTGTATTTGTTCCAACACTTAAAGTTATGGGATGTATCAAGAGAGGAATAGATTCTCATGATGAGGACATAATTTTGCCCTTACACAAATCCCTGGTCAGACCACACATGGAATATTGTGTACAGTTTTGGGCACCAGTGTATAAAAAGGACATAGTAGAGCTGGAACGGGTGCAGAGGAGAGCAACCAGGATTATTAGGGGAATGGGGGGACTAGAATACAATGACAGATTACAAAATTTGGGATTATTCAGTTTAGAAAAAAGACGACAGAGGGGAGACCTCATTAGAATGTACAAATACCTGAACGGACAGTACAAGGATCTCTACAAAGATCTTTTTATACCTAGGCCTGTAACCAGGACAAGGGGGCATCCTCTACGCCTGGAGGAGAGGCGATTTTACCATCAACATAGACAAAGGTTCTTTACTGTACGAGCAGTGAGACTATGGAAGTCTCTGCCGCAGGAGGTTGTTATGGTAGATTCTATGTACATGTTCAAGAGAGGCCTGGATGCCTTTCTGGAGAAAATATTACGGGTTATGGGGATAAAACATTTATTTAATTCTTAAAGGTTGGACTTGATGGACTTGTGTCTTTTTCCAGCCTTATATACTATGATACTTGTGGTTAGGGGTGGTGGATGGATTAACCCCTTAATGCCGCAGCTCTTTTTCGTTTTTTGTGTTTTCATTTTTCACTCCCCACCTTCAAAAATCTGTAACTTTTTTTATTTTTCCATGTACAGAGCTGTGTAATGGCTTATTTTCTGTGTAACAAATGAAACTTCAAAATGTTGGTATTTAATATTCCATGCCGTGTACTGGGAAGCAGGGAAAAATTCCAAATGCAGTGAAATTGGTAAAAAAAACGCATTTGTGCCGTATTCTTGTGGGCTTGGATTTTACGGATTTCACTGTACGTCCCAAATGACATGTCTACTTTATTCTTTGGGTCGGTAAGATTGCGGGGATAACAAATTTATATAGGTTTTATAATGGTTTCAGACATTTAAAAAAATTAAAACCTCAAGTACAATTTTTTGGGGGGGGGGATTTTTCCATTTTCTAGTGCTAATTACTGTACAACCTTTTGATCACTTTTTATAGAATTTTTTATTTTTTTCAAAATGGCAAAAAAGTGCCATTTTCGACTTTGGGCACGTATTTCCGTTACGGGGATAAACGCAGTGAAAAACCGTTATAATATTTTGATAGATCGGGCATTTTCGGACGTGGCGATACCTAATGTGTTTAAGTATTTTTGCTGTTAATTTATATTTATATCAGTTCTAGGGAAAGGGGGGTGAGTTTTTAGGTTCTTTTATTATATATATTTTTTTTAAACTTTTTTTTTATTTTTACTATTTTTCAGACTCCGTCGGGTACTTTAACCCTAGGTTGTCTGTAAGAGCCTATCATATACTGCTATACTATTGTATAGCAGTATATGGTGATTTTACTCCTCATACATTACAATGTAATGCAGACAACCTAGGGTTAAAGTAATGCAAGGGTTAACCCGAAGTATCCTCGGGTCTTCGTGAGACCCGAAGGCTACCATGGCGATGGATCATCACTGGGAGGGACGATCCCCGGAAAGATGGCAATCTCCCGGCGGCGATCAGCAGGAAAATAACCGCGGTGGTTACCGGTAAGCCTTTGCTGCAGTATGCAGTATGCATCCGGACCCGGCATGTGACGTAATACTACGTCACATGTCGGTAAGGGGTTAAAGCTATCGTGCTTTATCTATCCAGTGTGTTTTCTTTGTACTTATGTACTTTTAATTGATTTTAATTCTTGTGTAGTTGTAAAGTTGATGTATTAATAAAGATAGAATTATACAATATTTTGGTCCATGGTAGCACACTTCTTTTTCAATTTCTAGTTTTCTCAATTGTTGGTGTGTGGACCTTCTCATACTATAGCTGTGCACTCCCCAACTGTCTTTTTTGGTGTTGACATAAATGTGTGCATATGAGTGTATACATGTATTTATGTGTGTAAGAGTGTATAAATTTGGGTGTATGAATGTAGAACTTTATGTGTTTCTACACTCACCTGCCACTTTATTAGGTACACCATGCTAGTAATGGCTTGGACCCCATTTTGCCTTCAGAACTGCCTCAATTCTTTGTGGCATAGATTCAACAAGGTGTTGGAAGCATTCCTCAGAGATTTTGGTCCATATTGACATGATGGCATCACACAGTTGCCGCAGATTTGATGGCTGCACATCCATGATGCGAATCTCCTGTTCCACCACATCCCAAAGATGCTCTATTGGATTGAGATCTGGTGACTGTGGAGGCCATTTGAGTACAGTGAACTCATTGTCATGTTCAAGAAACCAGTCTGAGATGATTCCAGCTTTATGACATGGCGCATTATCCTGCTGAAAGTAGCCATCAGATGTTGGGTACATTGTGGTCATAAAGGGATGGACATGGTCAGCAACAATACTCAGGTAGGCTGTGGCGTTGCAACTCAACTGGTACCAAGGGGCCCAAAGCGTGCCCAAAAATATTCTGCACACCATGACACCACCACCACCAGCCTGAACCGTTGATACAAGGCAGGATGGATCCATGCTTTCATGTTGTTGACGCCAAATTCTGACCCTACCATCCGAATGTCGCAGCAGAAATCGAGACTCATCAGACCAGGCAACGTTTTTCCAATCTGTCCAATTTCGATGAGCTTGTGCAAATTGTAGCCTCAGTTTCCTGTTCTTAGCTGAAAGGAGTGGCACCCGGTGTGGTCTTCTGCTGCTGTAGCCCATCTGCCTCAAAGTTCGACGTACTGTGCGTTCAGAGATGCTCTTCTGCCTTTCTTGGTTGTAACGGGTGGCGATTTGAGTCACTGTTGCCTTTCTATCAGCTCGAACCAGTCTGCCCATTCTCCTCTGACCTCTGGCATCAACAACGCATTTCCGCCCCCCCGGACCTGCCGCTCACTGGATGTTTTTTATTTTTCGGACCATTCTCTGTAAACCCTAGAGATGGTTGTGCGTGAAAATCCCAGCAGATCAGCAGTTTCTGAAATACTCAGACCAGCCCTTCTGGCACCAACAACCATGCCACGTTCAAAGGCACTCAAATCACCTTTCTTCCCCATACTGAGGCTCGGTTTGAACTGCAGGAGATTGTCTTGACCATGTCTACATGCCTAAATGCACTGAGTTGCCGCCATGTGATTGGCTGATTAGAAATTAAGTGTTAACGAGCAGTTGGACAGGTGTACCTAATAAAAAGGCCGGTGAGTGTAGTACTACACTAGTAGATTCACTGAATCATTTTATGGTGATTTTCCAAGAATAGTGTGGGCAGAAAATAAAATATATAAAACATTCAAACATTTCAATTGTTTGAAATCCAATTGAAGGTTGTATGATTCAAACTTTAGGGTAGGTAATATAAATTTTACCACCAAAAACTGGGAAACCCTATTGATTCAAGTATAAAATGAGGATGTACTATACAGCCAGCCAACCCCCATGTAGTATACAGCCAGCCCCATGTATTATACAGCCACAAGCCCCCTGTAATATACAGACAGCACCATGTACTATACAGCCAGCCCCAGTAGTATAGAGCCAGCCCTCTGTAGTATACAGAAAGCCAGTTCCCTGTAGTATACAGTCCAGCCCCATGTAGTATACAGCCAGCCCATGTAGTATACAGCCAACGTCATGTACTATACAGCCAGCCCCATGTAATATACAGCAAGCCCCCTGTAGTATACAGCCAGCCCCATGTAGTATACAGCCATCCAGCTCCCTGCAGTATACAGCCAGCCGGATATAGTATACAGCCAGCCGGCACTCTGTATGCCAAGTACATTAAAAAAAGCAACTTAACACTCACCCTCCGGCGATACTCACTCACCCCAGATGCTCAACGTGGATCCCGATCCTCATCGGGGGTTCCCGGCAGTTCCTCTTCTCTCTTCTTTTTTCTCTTTCTTCTCTAGCCGGCAGAGTCGTGTCCATGTGATCTGCTGGCGGGCGCACACTATGATGCGGCGGTGTCAACGTTGATGATACTGCCGCATCATAGTGTGTGCCGCCGGGAGCCGTGCCGAAGATCAGGAGCCACGGATAAGCATCAAGGCGCCGGAGGGTGAGTATTAAGTTTATTTTTAATTGACTCGTGTATAAGCTGAGGTGAGGTTTTTCAGCACATTTTTTGAAAAAATAAAAGTTAAAGTTTATAGCACATCATACAAATCCATTATTTGTCTTATATGCTACTGATGTCCTGATGTCATTTAACTTTTAAAAACATTCCTAAAAGCTTACATGAAAGGCAGTTATACACATGTTATTACTGTTTATATGTCAGAGACTTCAATCACTGTTATATTTTAAAGAGGACCTTATTGTGATTTTTGGACCTAAACTATCTAAAGGTCCATATGCACCTGTTGGTTTGTTATCCAAAACGACCTATATATAAGCTTTGTGTGGCTTAAATAGAAAAAATAAACATTTGTACTCACCTAGATGTGAGTTCAGTGAGGCACATAGGACTCACATACAGAGATACCACCTCGGCACTTCCTCTCATGTTGCAGTATGCACTGTACCTATGGCTGAGGTGTACTATGTCAGCTTCACTTACTGCCACGTGCATAAACCTGGACTTGCCCTCTATGGGCATGGCTGTGATTGACCAGGCAGGCAGGCAGATGACCCTGCTGTATAATTAGCAAGGTCACATATAACTGTGCCATTACAGAGATGAAGAAATCAGGCGATACCTTTTTGAGGATAACTGAGTATATTTGGTGAGCTTCTCTTCGTCAGACATCTGGCACAGCAGAAAGAAGACTAAAGAGGACCCGCGGCGAGCATCGAGAATGCTGGAAGGTGAGTATGTAAGTTTATTTTTTTATGCGGGCTGACTATATACTAAACAGGGCTGGCTGTATACTTAAGGGGGCTGGCTGTATACTTAAGGGGGCTGGCTGGCTGTATACTTAAGGGGGCTGGCTGGCTATATACTACTGGGGGCTGGCTATATACTTCTGAGGGCTGGCCGGCTATATACTACTGGGGGCTGGCTATATACTACTGGAGGCTGGCTATATATATACTACAGGGGGCAGGTGGGATGTATACTTCAGGGGGCAGACGGGTTGTATACTACATGGGGCTGGCGGGCTGTATATTACATGGGGCTGGAAGGCTATATACTACAGGGGGCTGGCAGGCTATATACTACAGAGGCTGACAGGCTATATACCACTGGAGGCTGGCTATATACTATAGGGGGCTGGCAGGCTATATACTACAGGGGACTAGCTGGCTATATACTGGGAGGCAGTGGCGTAACTAGGAGACAGGGCCCCCTAGCAGGCTACTGCATGGGGCCCCCCTTCCCGCTTAAAAATATACATATTAGTATACTAACACATGCAAATCACATATAAATACACTCATGTGCATATACACATACATTCAGTGCCATATGCAACATACTCACATACAGTGTATACAGCCACCATATCACCATACACATCACAGATACTGGATATATACATCACAGTATATGTTATATACATATTATGCTGGACATGTGCAGTACAATATAGATATAATGGTGCACATCCTCCATTCTTTATTGTGTCAGGTCAGATGACGGGGCCCCCTGACACTGCGGGCCCCATAGCGGCTGCTATGGCTGCTACCGCTGTAGTTACGCCCCTGCTGGGAGGCTTTGACCAATGTTTTTGGTGGTAAAATTAGGGGCCTCAGCCTATACTTGGGTCGGCTTATACGGTATATTCATTATAAAAAAAATTATACATTTATTAAAAACATTAACTTTTTTTGTTCTATGGGACACGAACAAGCAATCATTCAATTGCTTGTTCATTATAATACCCTGCAATACTGAGGAATGCTGCATGATGCTGTAAATGCAAGTAGTACTAAGACGGGCCCTGCACTATAGCAGCCTATGAGTAGTAACATGAAGTTACTCAGACTACCTTAAAATGGCAATTATTTCAGATTTCCACCTGTCCCTTATAACAGTAGCCTCCTCTCCCTACCTTACTGCACTGAAAAGGGCAAGTGATCATTTTTAGATCGTTTTTACTTAGTCCCTGCCTGTGTGACTGACCCTTTCTCAATCAGCAACTTCTTCCTATCCTAGCTCTCTCTCATCTCTGTAATGGTATTACAAAAAAGGTTGTGGATGCTTTATGGATACCGGAGCCTATGATTTCAACTCTATATTTGTTGCCCAAAATCCACAAAAATCGGACAAATCCACCTGGCAGACCGATAATATCGGGGTGTGGAAATTTAACAGATAATTTCTTTAAATATATTGATTTTTTTCTTAGACCAATGGTTGAATCATTGCCATCATATCTGCGTGATTCGGCAAATTTGTTACTTAAACTTGAAGGCATCCATGTGGCTGAGGACATGTTACTGGCCACATGTGATGTTGAGTCCTTGTACACAAGAATTCGACATTCGGATGGCCTAAGGATTGTGAGTTTCTTTTTGAGAATGGCCAATTTGGATAATGACTTGGCACACTTTTTGTATATTGATGGAAATTGTATTATGACATAACTTTTTCACCTTTAAGGGGTCCTTCTTCCTGCAGCTCCAGGGAAAAGCTATGGGGGCGGAATGTGCACCCTCATACACCAATCTGTTCCTGGGGCTTTGGGAGAGTGACCTCTTCCTTTCAGATTGTCTGCCATCGGTGAATCATGTCCTATTTTGGGCACGTTTCATGAACGACATATTTTTGATCTGGCAGGGTTCTAAATCTGTATTGGATCAGTTCTTGACATCCTTAAACAAAAATAATGTTAATCTCAAATTGACTTGGAAATCTGATTCTAATCAGATAGAATTTCTGGACATTCTTGCTAAAAATGTTGAAACAACTATACTTTTTTTTTTTTAAAAAGGATTTTATTGGTTAACACAATATATACATAGTATCAATTCGTACAAAAAATTATTTTCTGTCTTTTCTCTTTCCCTTAGGTAACAACCTAGTAACTTAGCCATCATTATTGAGTTGTCACCTCCAGACCTTCCATATTGAAACAGTCAAACAGTGTTTTTACAATTTTAACTATATAATTCAGACCGTACATGAATCAAACAGTTTCTCAAGAGAATACCTTGTAAACGTATATCAAATGTGGTGGCATATTTTACCATATATAACATAACAATTCCTTAACCCCCCCCCCCCCCCCATCCCCACCCAAAAAAAAAAAAAAAAGGAAAAAATTTAAATAAACAAAATAAAAATTTCTGTGTCTCCTCTCCTCCCTCTCTCTCCCTGCTGTACCACCATCCCCATAAGCGTATGTCTCATCTTAATATTGCACATTCCTCCCTACTAAAATTTTGATTGATCCAAGATTGCCATGAGAGCTTAAACCTTTCATATCCTCTTTTACTTCCCTTCAATTTCATTTGAGCCTCTGCCAGAATCGTGTTATTAACCACTCTTTTCCATAACATAACATTGGGGGGGTCTTTTGACATCCATTTTTTAATAACACTAAATCTTGCCAAGGATAACAATTTCTTTATGACATATGCCTTGTTATGTAATGTTACATTTTCCAAAAGGCCCAGAATGCACCCGTGGAAAGAAAATGGTAAATCTACCTCCATGTATTTATTAATTTCAGCAATGACGGAGCCCCAGAATTTATGTGTCTGTGTGCAAAACCACAAAATATGAATGTCATCGGTTTCTCGCATACCACACTTATTGCAACTATACACCTTTGGACCGAACTTAGATAGTATTTTAGGGGTGAAATAGAGTCTATGTAGTATAAATATATGGGATAACCGCTGAGCCGGTATCTTGAATAACTTATTTACATCCCCCATAATTATGTTCCATTGAGATTCACTCAGTTCCCCCACTACTTCTGTCCACTTATGCATGATTCTTTTTTTGTTGTCTCTTTTTTCGGATATTGGCCAGAACCGGAGTAAATTTTTACTCTTAAACTTGGTCCCCATCATTGTCTGCATCGCTATCAACAATGGTGGGAGTGGCTGCATAACTTTTTGCGACTTCTCCACTGTTTGCCACCAGTGGAGAATATGTAGGTATGTATAAAGACATGAATCATCTAACCCAAATTGCTCCTGTATACTGTTAAAAGTTTTTAACCGTCCATTATCGAAAATCTGATACATGTATTTAATACCTTTATCTATCCATTTTATATAATTAACCACCGGAACCCGCCATTTCCTATTTTCCCACATAGGAGTATACTGATTATACCCCTTCATATTTGTTATCTTCTGGAGCTCCCTCCAGACTTGAAGCATTAATTGGAAGGTATATTTAGGGGAACCCCTTTTAGATACTTCCCAGTGTTCCGCCTCTAGAGTTTCCCAGGTATCATAATTGAGGTTAGAATGGGACTTTTTACCCACAAGACTATGGGGGTTTGAATCCCATATAGACAGATATTTAGCTTGAGCTATTATATAATGGGCTCGCATATCCGGGATTCCAAATCCCCCTTTTCCTATGGGCAACGTCATTCTTTCCATCTTTAGGCGTGGTTGCTTCCCCCTCCAAGCCAGCTCTGCAAACAAACTTTCTATGATTTTAAAAATCTTATCTGGAACTATTATTGGAGATGCTGATAAAACATAGAGTAACTTCGGAAGTAGTATCATATTAATGAGAGCAATTCTCCCTAGCATGTTAATCGGTAACTTTTTCCACAACTGAACTTTTTTCTTAATCTCACCTATAATTGGGATAATGTTTTTATCTATAAATTCCGTAATGTCCTCTGAAATATTAATCCCTAAATACCTGGTACTTTCCCCCTTACTGATATTTACTACATTCTTTGGAGCAAAGGAACCTGGATGGTCAATGGGGAGCCAGGCGGATTTATGCCAATTTATGCCCAGGCCAGAGAATCGCCCATACTCCTCAAAAATCCCGAATACTTTATCAATTGAACCATGGGTTCCCAGGTAAAGAAGGACGTCGTCCGCGTACAAGGAAATTTTTTCTTGGGTATCCCCCAGTCTGAAGCCTACAACACTTTGATTCTGTCTGATCTTGCAAGCCAGTGGTTCCATAGCAATAGCAAATAGGAGAGGGGATAACGGGCATCCCTGTCTGGAACCTCTTCCAAGCCTAAATGGCCTTGAAATTTCCCCATTTACTAAGACCCGTGCCAATGGCTCCTCATACAAAAGTTTTACCCATGAGATAAATTGGGCTCCACAGCCCATTTTCTCCAGTGTATACCAGAGAAAGGACCATTCGAGGGTGTCAAAAGCTCGGGAGGCATCCAAAAACAACAGGGACCTATGACCAGGGCCAGATGGTTCCATCTGCATATTTAAAAATAACCTCCTTATATTATCAAATGTCGAACCTCCAGGCATAAAACCTTTTTGGTCCGGATGAATAATCTCTCCAATTATTTTTTTTTAGTCTTTCTGCCAGTACCTTGGCAAGCAGTTTGTTATCAACATTTATTAACGAGATGGGACGATATGAGTCCACTTTTCGCTTGTCTTTATCTGGTTTTTTAATTAAGACTATCAATGCCTCCCTCATAGATGAAGGGAGGGATCCACTTTGAAGAGAATGATTCCAAATCTCAATCAAGTGGTCCAGCAATTCCTCCTTATATAACAAATAAAATTCAAACGGGATCCCATCCAGCCCTGGTACACTGCCCCCCGCTGCTCGCGATAATACCCCCAGCACTTCCAATCGCGATATTTCCTGGTCCAATAGATCTTTCCCTATCTCTGAGATCTTGGGAATTATAATATCCCCGAAATAACTCTCCAAATCCGCTCGTGAATTAGTACTTTTTGAGGTATACAATTCTTCATAGTATTTTATAAAATGTTCTAGGATCTGAACTGGGTCATCCGTCATACTCCCATCAGATCTTTCAATGATGGTAATAAGTTCTTTTTCCTTATCTGCTTTGACTAATTTAGCCAACATCTTACCCGATACATTAGCTTCCAGATACCCTCTTCTGGCCTGTGCAGAAACCCTTCGATCCGCCTGTAATTTAGTCAGGTCCGTATAACACAATTGGGCCTCTTCCCAAGCCCGTCTGTTCTCATCAGAGGGGTTATTAATAAATGAGTTTTCCAATCTTTCTGCCTGTGCTTCCAACTCCCGCATCACCTTGTTTTCCTTCTTTTTATAGTAGCACACCTGGGATTTATATTCTCCTCTCATAAAGGCCTTAGCTGTGTCCCATATCATTTCCTCCGTGGCTGTGCCCTTATTGGAACTAAAAAACCTGTTTATTTCATTCACAAACTGATCCTGTTTCCCTAATAAATTTAACCAAAAAGGAGATATCCTAATACCCCTAGAACTTCGTGATTTATCTTTTTCTAGTGTTATGACTAAAGGTGAATGGTCAGAGACCCCCCTTTTCCCATACACCACCTTCTTAACTAACTGTGCCGCCTTACTATTTAAAAAGGCCATATCCAGACGTGAAAAAACCATGTGCGAACCCGAGAAACAAGAATATACACGTTTATTAGGATTATGTGCCCGCCAGGCCTCAATCCATTTAAAATTTTCCACCAATCCTGACAGTGTTGAGTTCCTGTGTGAAGACCTACATCCTTGTGTAACCTGAAATGTATCTAGGTGATAATCCAAAACAGTGTTAAAATCCCCTATCATCAAAGTAAGTGGATCCTCCCATACAGAGCAAAAAGTGTAAAATTTTGTTATTATATTTGATGAGTATGGTGGAGGGATATATATATTTGCAATAGCCCATTTTCTCCCTTCTAATGTCCCATAAATAAAAATATATCTACCTTCCGTGTCTATTGTGACCTTTTCTTGTTCAAAGTGACAATCTCTGTGAAATAAAAGGGATACCCCTCTAGAATAAGCAGAGCAAACGGAGTGATAACCTATCCCTATGCAGCTTTTTTTAATTACATCCACCTTGTCCTGTACAAGGTGTGTTTCTTGAAGGGCTATTATATCAGGACGATGGCAATTAATTAAGTCCCAGACTGCTACCCGTTTTTGTGGGGATCCTAAACCTCTGACATTTCAAGATAATATTTTCATGGACTTATACATTTCTTAGTCTGTAAATCATAAGGAGTAACCAGGGGGAGGAGGAAGGCCAGATTGTGTCAGCTTTAGAGAGTACCATAAAGGAGAATATCCATCCCACCTGGGAGATCAAAATGGGGACCGCCAGCGAGGGGGAGGAGGGAGAGACAGCAAAAAAAAAAAAAAAAAAGAAAAAAATAGTAATAGTAATAATGCCCCCCCCTACCATCCGTCTCCTCTGCCTTCTGCACCCTGAGGAACAGGGCAAAGCTGAGACTCTCAACCTATGCATCCCTAAGCCCCTCCCCGCCCCAACCAGAGCATTAATTTCTTAATTCCTAATTCCTAATTCCCCCCAAGAACAATTCAACTAATATTGTGATTAAACCAATCCAACGCTTCGTCAGGTGCATCAAAAAATAACGTTTTGTCTTTCCATATAATTCGGAGTCTAGCTGGAAATAATACTGAATATGCAATATTCTTCTGTCTTAATTTATTTTTTATCTCCATGAAGCCCTTTCTCATCTTTTGAGTCTCATTAGCGTAGTCCGGGAAGATTTTTACCAGATGACCCTTGAATTCTAATTTCTCTGTCTTTCTTAGTTTACGCAGGATGAGGTCCCTATCTTTTGAGACGATCAACTTTAATAGTATTGGGCGGGGGTAACCCCCCACCACTGGGACTCTCCCGGGTACTCTGTGGGCCCTTTCAATGTAGGAGGGGAAGGTGGCAAAACCCTCTCCTAGTAGCTCATTAAACCAGTTTTCCATAAATTTAATGGGGTCTTCCCCTTCTACCCCTTCCGGGAATCCTAAGCATCTAAGGTTTGCTCGACGAGAGCGATTCTCCAAATCGATAATTTTCTTTTTTTGCTCTTCACACCTAGATTTTAATATTCGCATTTCCGTTTTCATCTCATTCTGTGCATCTTCTAGGTCAGAGACTCTAGTTTCTACTTGGTCAAATCGTGCCTCATGCCTACGTAAATCCGAACTCATCCGGACCAGCTCCTCTTGGAACTGGCCCACATCCTTTGTTAAGACCCTTATTGCCCTATTACACTGCATAATTGCCTCATAGATTTCAGTCTGAGACGGGGGTAGTGGATCCCCACTAACCCCCACCATTTCTAGGCCCTCTGGCTGCTCCTGAGTATGAGATTTTCCCGTACCCGTACTATCATCATCCATCAGAACTGAAGCTTTCTCCTGTTGAGCGGTCTCTATTAGGGCCATATTTTCTATGTCACACCTCTCTTCGTCACACCCTTCCCCCTCCTTAATGCTCTTTTTTGTACCTGTCAATGCACTCCCACCACTTTTTGGAGATAGAACGAATTTATCTAGTTTCCTTAAGGCATTTTCCCTTACTTTTTCTACTCTATTCTGATTTTTGGGGGTTTTTATTGGGGAGGACACCGGAGTACTACTCGCACCCTTTTTTTTACATTAGGTCGTGTCATCTTGGCTAGGAGGGTGTACTGATCTTACCAAGAAAAATGTATATCTTTAATCAACGTTTTAAGACAGATTATCTTGGCAGAAAAACTTGTACTTCCACAATGCCCTGTTTTAGAGCTCAGCTCTTGTAATAAGATTTAAGTGATTACACCGGGACGTGTTTCACACAGGTTCACCCCCGTCTAACCTAGTTGGTACATAATCATAAGACTGGCAGAGAGATAGTGGTCTATCATAGGCAATTCAGACACGGGAATTACAGTTAACAATCAAGTAGTTGCTGCAAAAAATAGTACATAAACATTAGCAGTCAAAACATTGCAGGGTTTAGTAGAGACAAAAGCAGAAAATTGAGAAGTGCCACAGCGCTAGTATGTAAGTGAATTAGTGCATCAAGAGACTCTGTCCACACCTACAGGGAATGAAAACAACCTTGTTTGAAGACCAACAGCGGGATAATGTCCTAGTCATTCGACTAGACAGCTGAAAAAAAATAAGCAATACACTGGTATTTCAATTTTATCAATCCAGGTGTTTGCCACAGGCCTACTGGGCCCCGAGCAATGAGTCCAGAGAGGTACAGTGAATAGCAAGCATTTTCTCTTTTTCTTCTTTTTTCCTTCTTCCTCTTCCCTCCTCCCCCAGGCAATAATGCGAAAGCGAAGCAATATCCCACTAAACAATTTTTGGCTAGTGTAATGCTTTTTTAATCTGCACCAAAAAGTGGACAAACAAACTGCCACAGTGGGAGAGGGGGTCTGTATTAGATGGTTAGTCAGGGAAAATGCTTTAAGCAGTTAGGAGTCAGCTGCGGTTTTTCTTCTTGAGCTTAAGTGTAGCCACATGGCTAATTAGAATTAAAGCGTTTGTTATAATATCAAAGCCAGGAGCGAGTTAGTAACTGCAGGTGTAATTCAAATATATAGTATGCCAAGAAGCAAGAAGACAAGGATTCATACGACCTGTTTAGGGCGAGGAACACCCCAGTAGATCTCATTGACCCCAGCGGATCCGGGCCGATCCTCAGGACAAAGCCCTCAAACCTCCTCTTCAGGACGATGACGGCTATCCTGTCAGGCCTCCACCGGTCTCCCGGAGTCTCTCCACGACGTGTTGGAACAGGGAGATCCTCGCCAATCCTTTCTCTGCTGGGCTTGCAGACAATCTGTCCAGGTCCTTCAGTTCCTCCAGCTCCTGCCACCACAGTATGACGCCCCGCTGGCTGCCCGGTGCTGCGGCTCCTCTCTCTCTGCGCAGCGCCGGAACCACCTCTCGTGCGCCGGAACCACCTCTCGTGCGCTTGAAGCTCTGGGCCTCCGGACCCCTGTCACATCGTCAACGGGGGATGCTCAACCAAGCCGGGACGCCGGCATCAGCGTGCTCTGATTGCGGGCGGGAGTAGCGGGGCGGCGTGAAACACGTCCGCTCACATGCTCCTCCTCCCTGAAACAACTATACTTAGAGGCTCTTGTCACGGGTGGTCCCGCGACACGGCCTAGCTCCATGTGTGCGCGTCCCGTATTTTAGGGCGCCATTAATTGGCACTGGCCATTTCCCATGAGGCTATTTATATCTGCCTCTCCCATCTCACCCTGCCGGATCTTTGTGTCTCACAGCCTTAGAGAAAGCTCTATTGCGATTTTCCTGCAGTCCAGTGTCTCCTGCGTTCCAGTGTCTCCTGCGTACCTGTGTCTCTTGCGTTCCTGAGTCCCGCCGTGTTCCTGTGTTACCTGACCTCCTCCATCTTCCCGTGTACCAGTGTCCCTCCGTGCTGCTTTCCTGTGTTGCTGACCCCGGATTGGACTCTGATGTTACATCTTTGCCGCCTGCCCTGACCCTGTGCCTGGACTGTGACCTCGAGATTGACTGCTGTTTCTGTACCTCAATCTTGCAGACAAGTCACGCCTGATGAACAACCTGGTGGTACCACACCGCAGCTTGTCTAACCCGCTTTGCGGAGGGCTCTGGTGAAACCCAGGTACCACTTAGACTCCGGTCCCAGGTAGTGGCTTGAGTCATCGTCTGCAGTGGTCCAGAGGATCCACAACCCGCAAGTCTGACAGCTCTCTTATGAAGAAACTAGAACAGATGGAAGCTAAATGGGGGGAGGCTGTGAAATTTGTGTATCTGAACTTTTCAGGGCTTTAGATACAGTGCCATATGAAAGGTTGCTACATAAAATAATACTTATGGGGCTAGAGGAGAATCTGTGTACATGGATTTGCAAATGCCTTAGTGATAGAAAACAGAGTGTTATCACAAATGGCTGTGGAAAAGGAGGAGACACCTCCCACCAAGGACCGCTTGTGGATGCCTCTCGGCAGCCTTGCACGCATGAGCCATTACATGATGGAGTGCCAGTGCAACAACACCCAAGTTAATCTCAAAATCAACAGTGCCAAATACTGGATGGCCAACCTGCTGGATCCCTGTTACAAGGAGAGTGTGATATCCTTTATTCCACATGGCCAGAGCTTGCCCTCTATGCCTTGGAAATGCTGTGACACCCAGCGACAAGTTTGCCGCTAGAGTGTGTTCAGCACCGCTGAAGAGTCATAGCTGACAAGAGGATGGACATCGTGGACATCTGCATATTCTTTGATGATCCCACGTGAATCTGCTTTGCCAGCGCCTGATTGAGTGGTTAGAGAGTCCGGTTAAGTCAAATTCTACATTTGCTGGATTCAAAATTGTCAAATTGTGCATTTGCCAATTTCAAAATTCAAATTGTCAAATTTCACATTTGCTGGATTAAAGATGTGAATGGACAATTTCAACATTTTTGAAATTGGCAAGTGCAATATTCACTGGATAAAAAATTTAAATTGTTTCATTCTGTCTCAGTTGATTTCAAAATCTTAATTGTCAAGTATTGTAGTAGCTGGATATTAATTGCAGTGAGAGGAAGGGTTTGTGGTTTTCCCATTGTTTCTTTTAACACTAAGGAAAAAACTAGGTCTGAACTCCCAGTGTAGCTCCCTCTTTTATATGTGCATATAAAAGAAGCACTTCTTCATACTGCTGCTTGAAGTAGCTTAGTTCAGATGGATACATATATAAATGCAAGTAGATGTGCTTGTATATATACAGATGTAGAAAACAGTGTAACTCCTAGGTTGATGGATAATATTGAAATGAGTGCTATGTAACCGGTAAGTTTATAGAGGTGTGTGTGAATATACCAATATACCCATATTAGTACATAAAGTATAGGGGGGACATTATGCAAAAGCAACATAGACCTGAAACTACTACAGTAAAATCTGTCCCTTTAACCCCTAGAGAAAGAAATGTGGCGGGAAAAGTGATGATTAATTGAAAAAAAAACCTAATTGATGAGTAATTGTAAAATGCTACATACACCTTGCCTTGAAGGTTGTAGAATATTGGGTCTCTCTTTTAGGGTTTTTACTGAATTTCCGGGGCTTTCCAAATATCTCATACAGTAGCAATCTAGTCCAGCAAAATCTGCCTCCAAAATCCCAAATGCACGTCTTTCCTTCCAGGCCCCAACGTGTGCCATCAGTTTCTGGTCCCATGTAGGGTATTTCTGTATTGAGGAATGATTGTGTACCAAACTGTGGCAATAAATTGCAGTGTGCCGGCTACAGCTTAAACCTCCTTCAGTAGTTGGTGCATGGCTACCAACACCACATCACTTTCAGTCTCTAAATAACAACAGCAGCAAGTGGTAATGGCCAGCACCAAAGCTAGATGGGAGTGCCTGACAGGGTAAGTATCTGTTGTTTATTATTGTATTACCCTCTCAGAGCCATATATATATGTGATAAAAATGAATCCCAAAAAACTAATTTCAGAGAAATGACAAAAAGATCCAGTTTGTTGTGAAAAATTACATTTTAACCTCTCTCCTGACAACCCACAAGCTTCACCATTGACAATATCCAAGCCCCCCCTTCCTTACTGAAAACACACATACTCCCCCCTTTCCACTGAAAACCTTCAAACTTCCGCTCACTGACAATACATACCACTCGCCCACTGGCAACATTGAAGCACCCTCTCCACAATAACGCACAAACACCCTCCCTAATAACAACACAATCTCCCCCCGCCCTTCTGCACTGCAACACACACAATCCCCCTTGCCTACTGACAACATAAACATCCCTGACCCCTAAGTGCAACATCCAAGCTTCCCCTAACTGACAACACACACCACTCCCCCACGGACAACAGATTCCCCCACCCTCACTAACAACAGACACATCCCCCCACTTCCAATGACAACACACACTCCCACCTTCCTTATTGACTATACACATGTCACTTGCCTTCTGTTTCCTGTTCTTCTCCACTCTGTATCTCCGAGTAAGCAGCACATTTTGGGTCTCTTGTAGCTGGAAGTGGGGTTGTTACCTCTCCAGCTGTACACAAAGATGCTGCCACAGGAATTTAGGGGCGGAGCTGGCAGCACAGGACTAAGCATAGGACAATCTTCAACCCCAGCTGTCGGCTCCCACCCCCTGCCCCACTCCTAGGAAGTCCAGAGATGGTGTCCTAGGTCAGTGGTGGCGAACCTATGGAACGAGTGCCAGAGGTGGCACTCAGAGCCCTTTCTGTGGGCACTCAGGCCATTGATCCCAAGACAAAGCTCACCAAACAGTACCAAATTCACCAAATCTTCCTGCAGACCCAGGCAATTTAAGAGATGCTACAATCAGTGCTATTTTAAAACGACACTTCATTGAATGTTGGGAACTACTGTAAAAGTGAGAAAGTGTTGATAGAACTGCAGCATCTTTGTAGATCATCCTACATTCTTACTGTACAGAGAGACCCTGGTGATAAGCTACAATGATAGTCTGAATGTCCCCTCCTTCTTTCAACTGTATTAGTGGCCTCAAGGGGCTGATACGATTGATAAATGTTGAAGAGCAGGTAGCAATAAGTTACTGCTTAAAATTCAATGTTGGCACTTTGCGGTAATCAAGTGGATTTTGGTAATTGTTTTGGCACTTGGTCTCTTAAAGGTTCGCCATCACTGTCCTAGGTGATCACCATCCTTTGTCTTGGCCTTGCCCTTACCGCAAACAGATTAAATAGTTTATAGCGGTGGTGGCGACCCTATGGCACGGGTGTTGGAGGTGGCACTTTAAGCCCTCTCTATGGGCACCCAGGCCATCACCCAGCACAAAGGTCACCATTCAGGACTCAAGACCTCCTCCTGCAGTCAGAGGCAGCCCATTGCATTCCATGTTCCTATACTTTCTTTTCACATCTCTGCCTTTCTCCTATCTGCCTTTAATGGCTTTCTGAACTTTTTGCACTGTTCTGGGTCCTTGTCTTCCTGTTTGTATTTCTGTTCATGCATCCTCTTTGTGTATGTATTGTCTAGTTATTAATGTATGTGCTTATTGGACATTTGCTTTTAAACATATAATAGGGACTGATTAAACAGTGAATTAAATATAGACTTTTATGGACTATTAGGCCTTGATCTCCAAAACTTTTGTAAGATTTTTTGGGGGAGGTGCTGTTGTGGAGGGAGAGGGGTGGTAAGACATTTAGTGCATCTATGACAGTAACTCCTAAATGCCCACACCCATCTTTAAAATCTATATATGGTCTTACCATGTGTGCATATTAATTGTTCAGTGTTTCCAATGTAATTCCCAAGTGTGAGTGTAACTTATTTGGACATATGTGACAAAACAGCAGAATTGATGAATTGAGAATGATGTTGAAGATAATCCTAGTGACAGCTGCACCCAGCATTTGGATGTGGTCCAACATACAGATCAACAAAAGGAAGAAGCAACTCACAGACCATGCAAACACATGCTCTAATTATGCATTACATTAAAGAAACAACTTATTATTAAATAAAAAAGTCATAAAAGGCAAGTTTTGTGGAACCTTTAACATTTACTGACATTGTTCTTGCATTCCCTGATAATTGATATCTTCATCATTATAAAAAATACATGGAATAACCATTATAAGGGCAAACTTATCAATTTGAACTGGCACAATGTAATACCACATTTTCTCTACTGTGGATTCCCCAGGAGACTTGGCACCACTCTAGAAATTATATGGAATTAGTGGTGATAAAACAATAACATGCTGTGAACCTTCATTTGAGATACTATTTATATTGTGTTGGGGGGAGTTTTGTGAACATTTTTATTATGTATGTTATTAACAAATTCTGTTCCTCAAATGACGGTTACTTCAATTTGTTTCCAACACATCAGTCTGTAGCTTTTGACCTTCAATTCCCTCTGTATGCCCCAAATTCTAAACACTAGATTATAATTACTTTTTACAAAAATATGTTTCCTTAAAGGGACACTCCAGAAAAAAAAACGTTTTTTTTCCATCCCTGCACTCCTTACCTGAGATATAAGAAATGCAATGTATGATAAACATATTACCAATGATGTATAAAGAGAGAATCACATAATCACCTACATACTCACTATTCTCTCCTACAAATTGTAAGAGACAAAATGCATACATTCAGGAGGCTGCATTGTCACCTCCGTCATTATTACTTTAACCTCTCTCATGACAGCAGGAGCTATAAGTTGTTTCTTCCACTCTGTGGTGAGTCTCTGTGGGGTGCTTCACCAGCAGGAAGTAAGAGAGACTAACAAATCCCAGTGAAGTGAGATCACATGACCTAAATGATAAGAAATTGTCTGAAAGCAATTTGAAAAATTGACTTGGGATTATCCTTCAACTTGCACCTTGACAGATCTTAAGATCTTTTTTCCTGTTTTTTGGTTAATACACCATGGGAGACTTCTTTTGCTTGCTCATTCCTACTAGAATTTAGGCTGAATGGACTTTATCAACAATTTACCTGAGCAGTGGTGGATAACTTGTATGAAATGGCTAACTTTGTACGGTTTCTGATCTGCCCTCATCTTTTTCATCAGTTTAGATATTTTTCTGGGCATAATTTATTTCTGTTATATGAGCTCATTCTGCTTCTCATCAGAGAACATTTTTTGTGTAAGGCTTAGAGGATCTCCCTAGACACCATGGATCAACCAGATCCTTGAGTAATACCTCTGAACTTATGCTACATGCATAATGAATTTTAAGTGCAAATTACTTCAGTTCTTATATTTACTGGGCTTTTTCCTTTACATTGCATTTGCGTTTATGTTTGTGTTTACAATACGTTAATGTTTGTGTTTACTGTTACATTGTGTTTGTGTTTATGTCAGGGTTTGCTTGTCTGCATAATCTGGTGTATAGATTACTATATGCAGCCAAAATAGATGTATGAGTATAACACGGTGCCCACACACACGGTTATTGTATCGAACAATGTAGTACAACAGTATTTTGGGTGACTCAACTACTTTGCTCATCCTATGTACTACCACTAAAGGTCCTATGCTACCCAACAAAACAACCTGAATCAACACACTTTTTATGCTCATGCCATAACTGGAGTAAAACTGTTTTATTTGTAAAACTGTTTCTCTTTTAATAAAAAGTAAGGTGAAAAAAAAGAAAGACATTTCAAAGTGCTCCTAAATCTATGAAGTAGCTTCTATAGAATGGCATGTGAATCTTCACATGTGTGAGGTGGTGAAAGGTCTACTTTAACCCTTGCAGGAGTAAACCCTGTATCGTTCTTGCGTTACTCCAATCATTTAAAAAGTTATAACTCTTTTGTTTTTATGTAAATAGAGATATTTCAGAGCTTATTAGCTGCGGGAAAAATTGTATTTTTTAGTGGCACCATGCAATATTTAATGCATTGTACTGGAAAGCTGGAAGTGCTTTGAAATTTGCAAAATAAACACAATTGCAGGGTTTTCTTGTGGACTCGGTTTTTACAGCTTTCTTTGTGTGCTCCAAATGACAACTCTTTATTCTTCGGCTTGGTACGATCACAGGGATACCAAATTTATATATGTTTTATTAGTTTTTAGTAGATTTTAAAACATTCCAATATTTTGTACAATTTTTTTTTTGCCATTTTGGCAAAATTTTGAGGCCAATAAACTGGAGGTACCACAAAAACAGTGTACGTTCCTCTGTTTTTGTGGTAACTCCTGACGTTTTAATTTATATCAATTCGTGACCTATATGAACATTTGATCATTTTTTAATAAAAATATTTATGAATGGAAAAATGGCAAAAAAAGTGTCAATTCAGGGCAGTATTTTCCATTATGGTGTTCACAGTCGGGAATAATCTTTTTGATTTTGGGATGTGGCAATACCTAACATGTTTATGAATTTTACTGTTTATTTTTATATGTGGTCTAGGGAAAGGGGGTTAAACTTTTTTTTTCTATTATTTCAAACCCGCTAGGGTACTTTTCCTCTGGATGCTCTGATTACTAATACTATATACTACAATACTACTGTCTTGTAGTGTATTGTAATTTTATTGCTGATCTTTAATAGCCTGCCATCGGCTCTATCAGACTGTAGACTGCCATGGCAACTCATCTGCACCCTCTGATGATGTTACGGTGGGTGCTGACCAGCAATCCAAGATGGCGGCGCCCATCAGCACTGCTTAACAGGCTAACTGTTGCCATCGGTGCCAGCACCGACGGCAGTACTTTGAGGTATCACTTGTGTTATGCAGCTACTACCTCTGAACTACTGCGAATATCTCATGAAATCCATATTGGATCAAAACTAAAAATATATGTGTCAAATATTTTTGAACAATTTCTATAGTCACAGTGGATCTAAGAGTAAGTGTCCCTGGTTTATCCATGCTTGATTATGATGGTAGATTTGACGGCAAATTTACAACACATACCAAATAATGTATAGTCTAAAAAGCGCAGAATGGTAGGAGCAATTTCAAAACAAAATAGTGCATATGGAGGGGCCCCAACATCAACTTTGGGGATGATATGTGTACCTTCTCTCTATGTGGAAAAGATGGAAGATTTTAATAGAGGGGACTCTTCAAGATTATATCCTGTATCAAGGTGTTGCCTTTTAGTATATCATGTTATCTTTGGGAGTCAAGTTAAAGGGGATGTCCCATTTCAACAAATTAATTTAATTGTTTTTATTATAGAAAGTTATACAACTTTCTAATATATTTTCTGTATCCATTCCTCATGGTTTCCTAGATCTCTGCTTGCTGTTCTGCTATAGAAAGCTTCTATGTTTACTTTGAGTGGACAGAAATCTTAACATGGTCACACAGGTGCACAGATAGTATCAGACAGTAATCAGAGCTGTGGGTTGTAATGAGCCGTGCACCTGTGACCATGGTAAGATTTCTGTCCACTGGAAGTAAACATCAGAGCTTTCTATAGCGGGAAAGAGATCTAGAAAACCATGAGGAATTGATTCAGAAAGTATATTGGAAAATGGGATAACTTTTTGTAATTCATACAATAACATTAATTTGCTGAAACGGGAATACCCCTTTAATTCTACCTGTACTGAAGACACAATTATTAATCATGGTTTTTATATTTATACTATGGATAGTTTACAATCTGAAAATGAGCTGAAATACTATTATCTGTGCATTTAACCCCTTGTCCCTGGATATCAAAATGTAAGAGCAGTTTTCAACCATTTTTGTATTTAGCTCATTACTACATGATGCTCTGTTGGTCATCTTTACACTTATCACCACTTTCTGGGTCTTGCAATATTGTGTCATGTCTGTCCTTGGGACAATGAAGGGCATAGCCTTACACAGGATGAGATATATCCTCACATGTGCCAGAAATCCTGCTAACACCTTCTCCTTCTCAGCCTGATTCTATCTTTGACAGTTGCAGCTTCCTAGCCCTCTAGTGGCCAATTTCAGCTTAATTTTTTGCTAATGTATCACTCAGCTGCCTTTGGTCTTGCTTCAGTTGTGCTCCAGCTTTTGTTCACTGAACCCTGCGCTGCTGCTGCTTCTACTAATAGCTGCTGCCACATTTGCTTTTATCATCTGTGCTACTGGATGGAAAATATATCAAATCCTCATATGATTCTCATCTCATTTACGGATTACCGGTAAGAAGATGGATATATTAGCTTAACAATTGTTGGCAGATAATCAAACAGTGACAGATCATTTCATTCTACAAGTCAGAGTCCTTCAAGATGTGAAACATCTCATCCTTTGGATCACTCAGCAGGGTCCTGAGATCCGTAATGACCATGCAGGAGGGCGCTGTCTGCAGGTGCTGCTCATCCCTAGGTAACAGACTTATGTATGTTTGTGGCCGAATTGGTTTAACAGTAAAAAACCTGGATCATATAATTCTCAGCATAGCATTTGTGTTGCCAAATTGAGGTCATTGGTATTATTGGGAAGATTTTTTTAAAGAAGCTAATAGTTAATTTTCCATCTTATATTTTTCATTTTCTTGAGCAACAAGCAACATACTGTACAATGGTATACTATAGCATTCATGCAGCAGATATGATTTTTTGACTGTGTAGTAATAGGAGAAGATTAGTTGTATGTATTTTTACATTGACTTCGGGTGAACTGTTGGTGCTGGAACTAAAGGGATTTAAAACAATTCACAAACAGAGCTCCAAAAGTTAGATGAAGTAAGATCACTACATTTATCATTGTATTATAAACAGGTAAGGCTTCCTATATTTTACAGTATTTAAATACGCAGATCATAACAGACAAATCAACAAGTTCTAATAGTTTCTAAAAGACCCAGTCTGATATCAAAGTGAACAATTTTCATCAGATCTCTTTATAATTAAGATTCATGATTATCTTTATTCTTGTTATTCGTGGCACTAGCTGCTAGAAAAACAGATGAAAAGTGATAGAAACTGATGTCAAACAGGTGTCAACTCCACTTGCTTAGAAATTCTTTCAGCAATACTTAAAATAATGCAAACTGAGTTTAAAGCTTCAATAAAATTCAAGTCAACTTCTTTTGTCAATTTTGGCAATATTTACAAAGCAATATTTTGTTCAGTATATTGTATCAAAAATTTTTATGTGTGTGTTGTATCAGAATTTTCGCTCCAAATTTTTAGTATATAGTTTAGCTTCCGATACCCTCACATTTCATTTTAAAAAGGCAATAATTTATAGATTATTTGTAAGATATTGTAACACATATATATTATCTATTCACAACAATAAAAATATAAATAAAATAAAATGTTATCTATGTGGTTATATTTTTGTTTTAAAATAATTCATAGATTTTTTCATATTAGACATTTATAGTTTATCCACTTACCTATCTGAGAGTAAAGGTCATGTGGCCTTCATTCCCTGAGTCCCTGCCCTCCTCACATAATGCTATGGATATGCCAAATAATTTTATTTTACTTGTTTAAGCACACAAATACACAAAGCTCAAATTAGTGAGGTTTTAACAGCATTCCAAACGTTACAGAAGGCTGGAGTCCCCAATTCAGTGATTTGTACAGCAAATTTGTTTGTGTGAACATATCCTTCTTTTTTCTAATAGATCATACATTTAAAGGAAATCTACCATAAAAATCAAGTATGATAAATTAGGGACACCAGGCTCCATGACTGTGGTAATCTTCTTATATATGTTATCCATAGCTTCCTTCTAAAATCAACTTTTAAAATTATACTAATGAGCCACCAGGGCAGGTAGAGAGAGAGCGGGGAGGTGTAGAGGGAGACCTCTAGAGCTTTTTAGGTTCATTAGCAAAATTAGAAGGAAGGAAGCCATGGATACGAAATATACAAAGATCATCACTGTCACAGTGCCTGGATCTATGAGTAAGTGTTCCTGGCTTATCTTGCTTGATTTTGTTGGTAGATTTCCTTTAACCACTTCCCGACATGTGTCGTAATAGTACAGCACATGTTGGTTGCGGATGCTTTGAGAGGGCTCATAGCAGGTAAGTCTTTGCGGTTAACCCGCCCATTGCTGCCGGCAGAGCTGCTGGCAGATTCCTAGAGATGGAGGCGCATCCCAAGACTTGAGGCTATCTGGATTTAACCTATTCATTACAATGTGCGATTTGCGCATTGTAATGAATGAGGAGGAAAATCCCCATATACTGCCATACTGTAGTACGGCAGTATATGGTAGGATCAATCAGACAACCTAGGGTTAAAATACCATAGAGGGTCTGAAAATAGTAAAAATAAAAGAAAGTTTAAAAAATGATATTAAAAAACCCCTAAAAATTCTATTCACTCCCCTTTCCCTAGAAGTCATATAAATAAACAGTATTCCCAAAAGGCCCGATCTATTAACCCCTTAAGGACGCAGCCAGTTTATAGCTTAAGGCTCAGCCCCACTTTTTGTATTCTTCGCTTTATATGGTTATAACTTTTAAACACTGTTACTTATCAAAACGATTCTGAGATTGTTTTTCCCCCACATGTTGTACTTCATTTTAGTGGGAAATTTTGGCTGTTGAGTTTTGCGTTTATTTACAAAAAAAAGAAAAATGTAGAATTTTTTTGAAAAATTTGTGAAATTTGAAATCATTACGTTTTCAGGCAGATAGATTGATCATCTAAATAAGTTGCTGAATAACATTTCCTATACGTCTACTTTACATTTCATAAATTTTCATTTTTAAAATGTCTGGATAATTTATTTTGATGTCACGCGGCTTACAAATCGAATATCGGTTATCCGTATTTTCAGAATTGACTATTTTGGGGATAAATACTGTTTTGAATGAAATTTTACATATTTAACATAAAAAACCCCTATATAATCAACCCATTTTCAAATCTGCACCTGCAACCTATTAGAAATAGCTTCTAGGAAGATTGTTAACCCCTTCATAGTAATTTAATCAAAATGGAGGTGAAATTTAGTCAAATTTTGTCGGTTATACGTTCATTTAGCCCTAAAATTTACACATTTCTAAAAGATAAAAAGAGGAAACCCACCTTACAATTTGTTCTGCAATGTCTCCCGAGTACAGAGACCTCCCACTTGTGGCTGTTTCTTGTTTTATGGGTGCACGGCGAGGCGCAGAAGGGAAGGAGCGTCCTGCAGCTGCCAGTATTTTAGTTTTCTCATTGGCCCCTTTTGTAGGCTATAAAAAATTAGCTTTTTCATTATTGGGGCCATGTGACAGCATTTTTTTTGCGGAATGAGATGCTTTTTCCTGTATTACCATTTTGGGGTTGTATCCCCTACTGTTGAAAATTTTGGAACATTTTTTAGAGGGCAGGAGTAGAAAAGCAACAATTCTGTACTGGATTTTTACTTTTTTTTTGGTGTTCACCTTATAGCCTAATCATGTTATCTTTATTCTATGGGTTGATACGATTTCTTATGTTTTACTAAATTTGCCAAATAAAATGCTAATGTGGGGAAAAAAATTTCATTTGTGCATCACCATCTTCCAAGTGGCATAACATTTTTACTTTTTTGGCTATGGTTGATGGCTTGTTTTTTGCGGGATGTGTTGTACTTTGCAATAGTATATTTCTGGAGTATATATATTCGTCTGTTCACTTTTTATTTCATTTTTGTGGGATTCAATAGATAAAAATCATAATTTTTGGTGGGTTTTTAAAAGTTTTTTTAGCGGTGTTCATCGTGTGGGTTCAATAATTTTTTACTTTTATTCTACGGGTTGTTGTTCTACGGACATGGTGTTACTATATATGTGAGGTTTGTGTTATGATTTAGACTGTTTGTTGCGTTATATGTCTCTTTATATGTTATGGAGATTATGGGCCTTTTTATTGATTTATAGCTTTATTTTTTATTGAAAAACATTTTTACTATTTCCACTGTGGGACATGAACAAGCAATCATCTAATTGCTTGTTCATGATAATAGTCTGCAATACTGATGTATTGCAGGGTACTAGCAGTGTCAGCCTATCCACATGCATAGGCTGACACTGTGGGGCACATTTACTTACCCGGTCCAGTCGCGATCCAGCGGCGGGTCCTCCAACGCTGATTCGGGTTCTGCCGGGATTCACTAAGGTCTGTGCGCCGATATTCACCAGGTGTCGCTGCTGCGCCGAGGTCCGCCGGAGTTCACTTGCTTTTTTCTGGTGTATGTGAGTGCTTGATCTTGCGACACAAATGGCTTTTTAAATTCTGCGGTTTTTCCGAATCCTTCGGGTTGTCCGGTGGCCACGCCCCCCGATTTCTGTCGCGCGAAAGTCGGCGCGATTGCGCCAAAAATCGATCGCGTGCGCCACAATCCCGTGAAATACAGCGCAAAGCGGAAATATTCGGGAAAAACCCGACAGATTCGCGGCTGCGGACCCTTAGTAAATGTGCCCCTGTGTCTTTAAGATGACGTCAGAGATGCCCTCTTTCAGGCAGTGGCTGCAGGAAAGTCTGGGGTCTTGATCCGCGCCCCCCCAAAGACGGCACGGGGCGGGGTATCAATCGTGGGGGAAAGACCCCCGGAAGGCATGTTTGACAGGTTAAACACCGGCGATCCGAGCCGACCACTACGACCAGGGGTGTTAGTTAAAGCCGTTAGTTAAAGCCGACACCCTGAGTATCCCAATGCCGGTTATGCTCCGATCCAGAGCTGAGCCGGCATCAGCTCTGCGGCGGATATATCTGCTGCAGAGTAGGAAGGGGTTAAAATATAATAAAGTTTTTTCACAGCGTTTAACCATGTAATGGAAAATAGCCCCTGAATTTGAAAATGGCACTTTTTTGCCGTTTTGAAAAATATTAAAAAAATCTATAAAAAGTGATCAAATGGCTGTACAGTCCTAAAAATAAAATCATTGAAAACATCATCAAAAGTTGCAAAAAATGACACCACCCACAGCCTTGTATACCAAAATAAGAAAAAGTTATTAGCGCCAGAAGATGGCAAAATAAAAAAAGAAGGTTTGTACAGGAAGTTTTAATTTTTGTAAATGTATAAAAACATTATAAAACCTATACAAATTTGGTATCCCCGTGATCGAACCGACCTAAAGAATAAAGTAAACAGTGAAAGCCGTAAAATCCAAGCCCACAAGAAAATGGCGCATATGCGTTTTTTCACCAATTTGGAATTTTTTTTCCCGCTTCCCAGTACATGGCATAAAATATTAAATACCATCAATATGAAGTGCAATTTGTTACACAGCCGTCACACAGCTCTTTGCATGTAAAAGTAAAAAAGTTATAGATTTTCATGGTAGGGAGTGAAAAATGGAAAAACAAAAACGGGCCAAGTCGTTCAGGGTTTAAAATACCATTATTATTTTATAACATTGTATCATAAATAATTGTGAAATTATGATGATGATGACAAGAACAGGAAGATGACAAGAGTTTCATGCCTTCAGTCGTCAAGGAATCCTCATGTGCCTGAAAATCTTGTTAGAGGAAATACCTGTGTTAGTTCCTGATGTAGTGGCACTAATTAAATCAAGTATGCTATATTAAGCAATTCCTCAAAAGATGGACTCGTGGGAATACTGGGAACTGGAATCAGCAAAAACCTGCAAAAGATGAATGCTGATTAGTAATAATACATTCAGCTGTCAATAATGGGCAAATTTTGTATTACCGTAGTCCATCTATACAGGAGGAAACGTCTGTCAACACATTTGGAATCAAACATCAAAACTACAGATTGTTACATTCCATGTGTTCAAACACCAGTAAGACTGTTGTCAAAATATTTGTTTTCATGTTAATATATTTCTTACATTTTCAATCTGAAATTGATATGGATAAGGTATAAAGATGTGCAAAGATTTTGTCATTAATGAAAGGCTTCTTAGGTAATAATCTGGCAGGACATTACACCGGTGCACCAGAGGGATTCAATTCAGACTACAATCCTAAAATATAAACACATTGGGGGATATTTATCACACGCTGGCGCTCGTGCGCCAGCGTATGATAGCCCCGCCGCTGCAAATTCGCAGCCCGATACATGAAGAGGCTTCTGTCTCTTGATGTATCGGGCTGCCAGTTGCGCAACATCTATCCTACGCCAGGCAGGGCCTGGCGTAGAAAAATACGCAGCGCCGCTCGGCCGGCCGCGCCCCCCCTTCACGCCCCACTGGCGTGAAGGTGGCAGATTGGGGAAAATAATCGCAAAAGCTAGCAATAAGCTAGCATTTGCGATTATTTCATGGCCTCTGTGCCACTGGCGGTGCACAGAGGTCCTGATAAATATCCCCCATTATTTATATTATTTATACCAGTATTAGTACTAGTACTAATAACACATGCAATTGTATGATTACGCAGCTCTCAATGGCTCAACTATCTGCAGCTTCCTAATGGTAAACACATCTGGTAGAATCCTTTTAAGAAACACCATCAGGGGAAGGTGGGCAGTGAAAAAGGGAAATGCAAAAACAAAAAAGGGCCAGATCATTAACTGTTTCTGTGCTGACATACTATACTGGTATAATATATACAGTAGAGTCATCTTTAAAGGCCAGTAGGTTTAAGATATTTTTTTTAAAAAGTAGAAGTCAGGATTAGAATAGTTTTTGAAAAAAAACCAAAAAATAAAATAATGCCACAATTGGTAATTCCAATAAACACATTTTTGTACAATTAACTAGAAAAATTTCACTAGTGCATAACTTAGTTTTGGCATCCCTTGTATCATACAGTAACACTTTTTTTTACGGTGATTAGCAAATATCAAAGACGCTTTTCTATATGAAAACCAAACAGGTTATTGCAAAAAAGACCCTTTTCAGCTTTGTCGCATCTCAAATTAATTATTGCTGCTATAGCAATCACTAGAAAAAGTCTTCATCAGGCTTCTGAACTATGTTTAGTGTATAGGTATATAGCAAAAAAGGTCACAATGGCATAATGCACCAAACTAATCATGTATTATACTATAACAAAACATGGAAGCCACAATCACTTATGGGTGATGGCACACATGTCACAGTCTATATATGAATACCCAAGGAGATTTCAAGGTCACAGAGGAAATGGGCAGCACCCTAGCCATAGGATGTAAAATAGGCTGTGATGAGCAGATTTGTCAAAATTCAAGTTAGACAATTTCTGCTCAACCCCGGGAAAAGATTTGGTTTTAGACCTGTATTTTAGCCTGAACTTGAACCCTTTATATTAAACCCCATCATCAATCAATTAATTTTAACATCCAAAATATCTGTAAAATTGGAGTAGTAAAGGTTTGACAGCTGCAAAATGTGGATCATAATAGGGCAGTTGCCCTGCCAGTAGAAGGCTAGGGAAAGTACTTCAAATAATAACATAATTAGTGATGAGCTGCCACTGACTGCTGGTGTGTACTCTTACATGCCACCTGTTGTTATTGTAGGAATCAAATTTTTTTTTAGGTTTTTAACTCGGCTAGAGACTGGAGACCCAAGGTAGAAGGGAGATGCTGTTTATTACCGCTTCTTCCTTCTCCGATCCTCACACCGCTGAAGCAGCAGGACCACAGTATATTAGTCAAAAACATAATATCCGAAGCAGTAAAAACTTTGAATCTTTATTTGTACATGACATGGCAATCAAAAACATTAATATTAAAATCATTACATAAAATCCACAAAAACAACAGACAACAGTGGTGGTGGTCAATTCATAATGCATAAATCCGCCACAATAGCCATAGAAACAAATCCAGGGAGAAAATATGCTATGTTTTGCCATTGGTGTCACTCCCTTGAGGAAGCGACAGCAAAACATACGTCGGGGTGCTTTGGTGGTGGTCCGGGAGGTTATGTATTGCTGGTAAGCACTGTATGTATATAACACCCTTATGGGCAAGGATGCTGTCTGAATTCTTAGCATACTTTTCTTCCTGGATTTCTTCCTATGCCCATTGTGGAGGATATATAAATTATGACTTGACCACCACCACTGTTGTCTGTTGTTTTTGTGGATTTTATGTGATGATTTTAATATTAATGTTTTTGATTGCCATGTCATGTACAAATAAAGATTCAAAGTTTTTACTGCATCGGATATTATGTTTTTGACTAATATACTGTGATCCTGTATACTATTATTGATATTTATAATTAACCCAAAACACCTGCAAGGCTTCGTAAGCATTTTGAAAGCTTCCTTAGTCTGGTTGAGTAGGCAAAACAATCATGGGGAAGACTTCTGACTTGACAGATGTCCAAAAGGCTGTCAGTGACACACTCTACAAGGAGGTAGGCCACAAAGGTTGTTGCTAAAGAAGCTGGCTATTCACAGAGTGCTGCATCAAAGAACATTTATGGAAGGTTGAGTAGAAGGGAAATGTGTGGTAGAAAAAGGTGCACAAGTAACCCAGGATATTTGCAGCCAGGATTAGTAAGAAAAGGCCATTCAAAAATTCAGGGGAGATTCACAAGAAGTGGACTGCTGCTGACAAGTGCTTCAAATGTAACCAGACGTATCCAGGACAAGTACCGTATTTTCCGGACTATAAGGCGCACTTAAAAGCCTTGGATTTCCAAAGTGCGCCTTATAGTCCGGTGCGCCCTATGTATGGCACAGGGCAGCTTGACCATACTTACATAGGTCCCCGCTACCGGAGACCGGAGACAGCAGATCTCCAGCGGGAACTGCAGACCACGCGGCACGAACAACTTCTGCCGCGTGGTCTGCAGTTCCCGCTGGAGATCTGCTGTCTCCGGTAGCGGGGACCTATGTAAGTATGGTCCGCTGCCCTCCTCCACCTCCCCCTCACCTTCCCCACTCACCTTCCCCGCGTCGCCGCGTCTCTTCTCTTCTCCGCGTCGCGTCCCGTCGGGTCTCCGCTCCACCCCCGGACCTCCGCCACGCCCCCGACCCTGAGCCTTATAGTCCGATGCGCCTTAAATATGGAATTATTACATATATAAGGCGCATCGGACTAATGCGCCTTATATTCCGGTGCGCCTTATGGCCCGGAAAATACGGGAGTTCTCTCCATGTGTCAAACCTTTCCTGAGCAATAGACATGACCAAAAGCGACATACCTGGGCCAAAGGAGAAAAAGAACTGGACTGTTGCTCAGTGGCCAAAGGTGGGTTTTTTTCAGATAGAAGAAAATTGTGCATTTCTTTTGGGTATCAAGGTCCCAGAGCCTTGGGGAAGAATGGAGAGGCACACAATCAAAGCTGCCCAATGTCTGATGGTGATGGTTTGGGGAGGTATGTTATCTGCTGTCTATGTCCACTGTATTTTATCATAACCAAAGTCAGCACAGCCATCTACCAGGAAATTTTAAGGAACTTAATGCTTCCTTTTTCCAATAAGCTTTTTGGAGATGGAATGTTGATTTTCCATCAGAACTTAGCACTTGTCCACACTGCAAAAAGTACCAATACATGGTTTAATAGCCACATTATCACTGTGTTTGACCGGCAAACTCACCTGACCTTAACCCCATCATTTTTGGGGTATTCTTGATGAAGATGAGAGGAACCAGACCCAACAATTCAGACAAGCTTTCAAAGCAACCTGGTCTTCCATAACACCTCTGCAGTGCTATCAGCTGATCGCCTCCATGCAACACCATAATGATGCGGTCATTCATGCAAAAGGAGCCCCGACAAAGTATTTAGTGCACTTACTCTACATACTTTTCATTTGGCCACCATTTCTGTGTTCAAAAATTGTTATACAGTTGGTGTTATATAATATCCTCATTTTCTGTGATACAGATTTTGGGGTTTTCCTTAGATGGAAGCCATAATCATCAACATTAACATAAATAAACATTTGAAAAAGTTTCATGTTTTGAATTGAATTATTGAAAAACAAACTTTTTTGCTGATATTTCAGCAAAAAGCCCAATGATAAACCAAAAAAACACAGGGTATATAGGTGGCTGTGTTTAATTCATGGGCACGGTTTAATTACACCCCTATAAATCTTTAGCTAAGCCTACATGCATGTGAACATTGTGTTTGGTTGTGTGCTAGCTGTTGTTTCAACATCTAGCACATGTCCCCGTATCTTTCTATCGGCTCACACACATAGCTGTAGTTTCTATAGCCCCCTTTATGAGCTGACTGTCTGGGCTACAAATTATGAAGCATGTTCTTTTTCCAACCCAAGCGGCTCAGGCAATCCTCTTCCACTGTCATTTGCATGTGAGTGTAGCTCAATCACCGATGTCACACTGGCCAAAAACATTGGACCATGGGACCATTGTTTGCGAATTGTTAAAAGAGCATGTTTGCATGCAGTAACCTTAGGTTGATTTTGAGGGCGACGGGACATCGCCGCGCTCAGTATGTGAAAAACAGACCGTGTACTGGCCAAATCTCACAGACCAACCACAGTACAGGGAATAAGTCTCTGTGCACCATGGCCTAACAGTGTAAATTTTGTAAAAGGCAATTAAAGGTTACCAAGTACCATACAAGTACAGGGCAATTGTACATTATTTTGGAGTTCAGCTATTGTTAAGGCATAGCTTTCCTTCCAACACCTAGCGTTCATCTATCTAGATAATCTTTATATATATTTTTATTTGTATAATCTTTATTTCTATAATCTATATATTATCTACCTAAATAATATGGCCAAGAACAACCTTATAAGGGGAAAATGCTGTAGTATTGGCGGACAAGTCTAAAACCTTACACTCGGTTTTTTCCAACATTTATCTGATAGGAAGATTTAATTTTATTGGTCTGTGAAGGTAAGAGGAGGTAATATCTGAGTGCAATTTGAAATACGGTTTCCGAGTGATTCACATAATTAGATATTTAATTGACCCTTTGATATTCATATTTAAAACCTGTTCTGTTTCCACTTTAGTATGTAAGAGGGTTTGACATTGCTGCAGGGACAAATAAATCTTATGTTTCTTAACGGCAAGTATTTATGAAAAACTCTATTATGAATGTTAAATTCAACCTTAAGGTTGTTAAATGAATTCATATCTGGGTCATTTAGAAGTTGTTTCAACTGGTGTTGTGTTAGTCTTGAAAGTCTACCCAGGGGTGCATGCTGCAATACATTTCAAGAAAAGATCAAGATATTGTGCCTACTCTTGTTCCATTTTGTCAGAATATATGACTTTAATGACACATGAGGGTCAATTATCTTTATTTTTCTTCCTGTTTTTTTCTGTCTTTTTAAATAATTTTTTGGCAAAACCATGTTTAAAGAGAACCTGTCACCACATTTGCACATATACAGCCAGTGACAGGTTCCTATAGAGCTCTATTAACTCACGCCCTTCTTTTAGCTAAAAATTGTTTTGCTTACATCCACATAAATCACCTTTTATCTTATATTAGCTGGAATCAGAGGGGGACATGTCCGGCTCATCCGACCCCTCCCATCTACTCCTCCCCATGCCTTATGCTTCCTTACTGGTCACAATTCATGTTATATGACCACAGTGACATCATCTCAGGTATTTTAACTTCTTAATAATAGCAAACTCTACCTCATGCATGTATCTGACCACATGATGTCACAGCAGGCTACATGGATTTCATGTAATCACATACATGGTATAAAGTTTGCTATTCTTAGAAGGCTGAAGGACCTGCGATGATGTCCCTGTTCAAATGTCATGAATGTAACACAATGCACCATGTAAAAATTGACACAATATTTCTCATCTGTACATAGAGCTTTATATGTCTGTAGTTGAATATTAGCAGACGGTCCCTAAGTACAAGGAGGCCGAGCAGTGATTTGAAGATACACAGAGCTGTCAGTCAGAATAATGGGGTGTGGTTCACTGCCAGCCTGAGAGAGAGATATGACTGAGATGAGTCAAAATAGCTTATTTGCATATCAGAAAAATGTCTGTAATTAAGGTACAGAGCCTCACTGGAAGCTCATCTTAGGTGAGAGGAGGACTTGTAATCCTTTATCAGCAGGCATTGTTACTCAGGGTGGTCAAAATCTGGTGACAGGTCCTCTTTAAGGAAAACTTACAAAATGGAAATGACTTGCGACATTTGTGTGACATTTTGAAACATTTGTAACAAATGTCTCAAAAAGATCTGAAAAAAAAAAAAATTTAATACAAGGAAAAAGTGAGATTGATAAATTACCAAAGTAGCAGATGGAAAAAAGACAGGCAAAAACTAGCCAAAAGTAACAGATATAAGACGAAGGACCCCCATGGATGTATTAGCTTTGTTAAAGAGTTCTAGCAACAAAAATGCTTAAACAGTATCAAAAGATGATAGCAGCTTTAAAAAAAGTACCTTTACAATGTCTATCATAGTATCATAGTTTATACGGTTGAAAAAAGACACTTGCATGCAGAAGGGATTTAGGGGAAACAATTCTATATAACATAACCATAAATGTTATTTAGGTGTAAAAAGGCATCTAGACCCTTCTTGAAGCTCTCTGCTGTCCCTGCTGTGACCAGCGCCTGAGGCAGGCTATTCCACAGATTGACAGTTCTCATAGTAAAAAAGCCATCTTGCCTCCGGTGATTAAACCTTGATTTCTCCAAATGGAGACAGTGCCCCCTCGTCTTTTGATTCTATATGGAATCTGGCTATGGATTGAAAAACTATTTTATAATATTATCAATAAAACATTATTTTGTATTACTCCCATCTACAATTATTTAAGTTGGCTTAAGCTGGAAATGATAATTACACATTACTCATCTTCAAGTAGATGTTCGGTATCTCGTGAAGTGGGTGTAGCACTGCCTAATAAAACAAACTTTAAAGTGACATTCCATTTGAGAGCTTAAAATGTAATAAAAGTGATACTACCCTGCTATTTCTAAGATCTCACTGCTTGACTGATTTTTGTCTCAGATCCATTAGGTCAAGACAATGATATATGACTACAATTTAGATAAAGTGTACATATGGAATATAAGGTAGTCTGAAACCTCCTGTCTCATCAGTGGTTGAGGCTGCTGCCATCTCCTGCACCACTATATTAGCTATTCCTCTCCAGATTGGCTACTGATTAAACACAAGCCTATCCCAAACTGATTGGAGAGCCTGTTCCATTTCAACTAGATAATTGTCACACTATTGCCCTGCATATTAGTTTTGATAAGATTAGCCTGAAAATCAACTTTCATTTACTTGTCTGTACCTATTTCTACTCCAGATTTTAATATGCTGTCCTTGTGTTTTTTGTGAAAACCTGTGCTCAAGTGTCAGAACAGTTTGTTAAAGAAAGACATTGCTCAGGCTAAAAAAAGCTTTAAAAGTTTGTGTCAAATACCGCATATAAAGCTTATTTTTTCATTTCTGTAAGTTTTAGTAAAATGATTCACATGTCTTTGTGTCTATAAATTATATACAAAATGATGTAGCCAACCTTCTGCATTCTGATACCAATCTGCTGTATGCTTAGTTACTATAGCAACCTTCCCTTAATTTGTCTTGGAAGGATATTGCTACAATGCAAATGTTTAATGAAGATTAAAGAAATAAAGAGTACATAGATACCAGACACTATCTAAAAAATTTCTTTCACCATTCCCTAGGATGCGCAGTTGTTTAGGAGCTTAATTTTATTTTTGTCTTTACAAATAATTTGTTAATGTAAAACTTGATTTTAGTGTAGGAATTAAAGGATTAGGGGGGCAAAAGTTTGGTTGTCAGCTTAGAGCCTATTAAAAACATCGGTATAGGGGGGGATAATAGAACACCTGTAACATATCATTATTATGCAGTGTAGGAATTAAAAGAATAGGAGGCAGCAAAAGTGCAGATTTTTTATATAAATTGTATGCAAGGGGAAAATGATGGAGTAGAGCCCTGCATCATATTTTGCGGGTGCTGGCTTTGTTGTACAGCTGAAACCCACCTGTCATTATTCCCTTTTATATCAAAGGAGTTAACGTTTGGTTGCCAGCTGGGCAAATAAATTTTCAAGTCCTCTACATTGGGGACATTGGTACTGGCTGACTAGGCCTTGCACTAGCCCAAGGAATGATAAATTTGTTGGTTAGTGATCTTAAGTTTGTTTTGCAAGTTGTTGGTGGCAAAAGCGTGCAAAGATGTGACTTATTTCCTGAACCACAATGACAAATCTACATATAAGTCATTATATGCTTGTGTCTCCAGTTCTGTAGCTCACAGAACCTACTACCGTATGAAAGATGAGATTCTTATCTTCAATATGACACCAAAATGCTCCCCCTTCAGCCCTTAAAAGTGACTTATCGGAGGTAATACATCACTCTTCTCACCTGATTTTCATACAACCTTGGGCCACATTTATCACTTTTGTGCGCCTAAGTGTAGTAGTTGCGCCTAAATTCTGGCGCACTGTTTTGCCAGAATTATCACCAACTGTGATAAGGTAATTTTCTGCCTCTTATTAATCACTTTACTTTAACACAGTTTAGGCGCAATTTTGGCGCAGTTTAGGCGCAATGTTAGATTCAGGCACTTACATGTGATCCTGCTACAAGCTCCTCTCTGCTTCTGCCACATCCCAGCATGAAGATAACACTCACAGCAGCACCCAGGTGTGTGACACCCAGCACCCAATGATCTCCTCAGCAGGGGCTTCTCCTGGAGGGGATCCCCCAGTGCTGATCTTCTGCTGCTTCCCTGTAATTCTGCACAGTATCCACCTCAGACACACTGGTGATACTGTGCAGAATTACATAGGGGACACTTGTCTGTAGTATCTGCAACATTCTGAAAAGTTTTCAGCTCTTGCTTTGAGCTCAGGGTTTTGCAGAATGTTTTGTAAATAGAAGGTGATGAACTGTAAATAGAGTCTGCAGCTCCTGTCTGCAGAGCATCTCATGTCTGTATGATCTGTACTAGTGTCTGCAGAGCATCTAATGTCTGTAATATATGTTCTAGTGTCTGGCTGAGCTTTGCTGCTAGAAAGAAGCTGTTCTGCAGTGCTACTTCTTAGTTTACGCCACCTTCGGGCTGGAGTGTTTTTGCGCCCGTTTATGCGCCTTAATGAAAAAGTTGCAAGTGATGAATATCATTAGTCGCAGCAAAACATCTGGATTGGTAAGATAAATGAGGGAAATCTGGTTATTTTTGCTGCGCGGCTAGTTTGGTGTTTAAAGGGGTATTCCGGGAATATGAATGTCTGATACAAAACCCCATAATGCTATAAATAAATGAATGTAACAAAACTCAATGTCATTAGTCACAAAGTGGAGCTTAAATAGTTTGATTTTATGATTCACAAAATTTTATGGCCTCCCTAGAGTTATCACCAAGATGGCTGCCACTGGATGCTACAAGTCCCAAGATCCTTTAGTTCTCAGTAACTCCTCCCACCTCTTATGCTCTGCTCCCAGTGATGATCTAACAGACTTTCTTGCTCTGTTACCATAGTAATGATGTGTAACTCCCATCACCACAACACTGGCAATACTGGATGCACTGCAACCAACTGACTACATCCAAACATAGAGGTGATCACATGACCTAGCCAGGACATGTGATGTGGACACGTGACCAGCGGCCATCTTCTATCCTGTGTATGCTCTGCAACGGACCGCGCGGAGGAAATTAACGGACTGATTAAAGGGCAAGTCGCATTTTAATTCTTCATTACAGTCTATGTCACCAGCATTTTCTGCTAATGGGAGCAAAATTTTAAATAAACTAATTACATATAAGCTTATATTTTAAGGACCCATTTATATATGAATTATGCTGATTCCTGGAATACCCCTTTAATCGCAAAAACAGTGCGCCAGTACGAAAAGGCATAAAAATAACAGAAAAAACGAGTAATACATGTGGCACCTTGTCTTCTCTTTACAGAAATCAAAATGTTATGCTTATCAAACAACCACCCAAATTAGTTACTAATAAATATTTATTGTATGTTTGTTTCATGTTGACACTATTTGTTAATTTTATTTTATTTTAATAGGACATTAGAATGCTTACAAATTGAATTGTAATTTTCCACCTGAGTGAAGTTGGCCCCCCCACCTTGTTCAAATCAAACAAAATTGGTGTCAAACGTTTGTGCTACGTTTGTGCTGGTTTGTGCAGCAGAAATTTTCATTTGTGCCGCTATCGTTTTTAAGATATTAATGAGAGTTTCCAGAGGTCATCAGAGGTCAACCAGTCCCCCCACATTGTCCAAACCAAACAAAACTGGTGCCTAACAATTCTGCTACGTTTGTGCTGCTCAAATTTTTGTTTGTGCTGCTTTTGTTTTGAATATATGAACAAAAAATGAAAGGTCAAAAGTTCAAGCAGCCCCCCACATTAACCAAATCGAACAAAAATGCTGTCAAACGTTAGTGCTCCATTTGTGCTGGTTTGTGCAGCAAAAATTTTCGTTTGTGCTGCTATAATTTTTAATATATTCATACTTTTTTCCAGAGGTCATCAGAGTTCATTTCTTCCAAAGTACAATGTGTTTGCTAGCTCCCCCTGGTGATCAAACTAGGGAAGTGTCACTAAGTTTGTTTTTTACCAGTTCATCCTAAACACCTTTAACCTATGTAAACACCTGAACATACCGTAAAAATGATAGCGGCACAAACGAAAATTTTTGCTGCACAAATGTAGCACTAACGTTTGACACCAGTTTTGTTTGATTCGGTTAATGTGGGGGGGGCAGCTTGAACTTTAATTTTTTGTTCATTTATTCAAAACAAACGCAGCACAAACAAAAATTTAAGCAGCACAAACCAGCACAAACGTAGCAGAATTGTTTGGCACCAGTTTGGTTTGGTTTGGGCAAGGTGGGGGGGCTGGTTGACCTCTGATGACCTCTGGAAACTCTCATTAATATCTTAAAAACGATAGCGGCACAAATGAAAATTTCTGCTGCACAAACCAGCACAAACGTTTGACACCATTTTTGTTTGATTTGAACAAGGTGGGGGGGCCACTTCACTTTGTTAAAGGAATTGTCTAGGATTATTTTTTTTCTTCCTGTTTTTTCTTCCTTTTTTGAGACATTTTTTGGCGCATTGAAATTTTTGCAACTTTTGGGGACATTTTGAAATCTCTGCTGGACGTTTTTTGTCAGTATGACACATTTATCTTCTATTCCAGATGTGCTGAATGTGGCAAATGACATTTATCATTTCAAATTGTCTAATATTTGTGCCATTTTTTGGTGCAAAAAAAGTCCCAAACAAAACCATACTTAAGGCAACATTTTTGCGACATTTGTAACAAATATCTCAAAAAGAGATCTGAAAAAAAAAAAACATTTAACACAAAGAAGTATTGGGATCGATAAATTACCAAAGAAGCAGACGGAAAAATGAAAAATGCAAAAACTATCCAAGACAAACAGAGATAAGAGAAATGACCCCCATAATCACCTCTCTCCAACGCTCCAGCGCAGTGCGGCACATCTGCATCACTGCGGGCACCTGTCTCTGTGCAGCATTGTCTAGACAACTAGTGATTCTAGATGTGGCCCAATAGTTCTTCCCCGTACATGAGAAACTAGGGGGACTTTAATGCCAGTCACAGGCCACCACTGTGCTTTAGCGATTTTTTTTATATCTGAACTCTTGGTTAGATTAACTAATGGGCAACTAACTGAGGAGTCAAGAAATTGATGAAATGTGAAAAATATAGGTCATTATAGGGCCAGAATAGCCACCACTAGGGACAGATGCTGGGTACGGTCCTTGTCAGTACAGGAGTCACTGGGGATGTAAGTGCACAGACGTTGATCCCTGGTGTATACGGCTTTCCTGAGGTTCCTGGTCTGGTGGTTATTGTACAATCTGCGTTAAGATCAATCTACAGGAGGGAAATGGCACACAGACCTTTTGATGTATGTTTGTTTATGTTTAATGTAAATGTGAATTTTATAATGTAAGAAGTAAATGTAAGTTTTATTATTCAGTGTACCCTGCCTTTACATAAAACTGATTATCCTTCAGATTATCCTGATATCTATTGCTCCATTCCACATATGGGAAGCAAGTTATTGGCTTTTTTTAAGGTGTAGTTAGTTTATTCCATCTAGCTCTTAAAGGGGCAGAGGACCTGGTGATTGCTCACACATCCATGCAACTATCCACCGCCACTTGTCACTTGGGGTGACTACATTAGCGGGTCTCTTCTCTCACACCATTAAAGTTAGGTCATGGTCTACTTGCACCCCCAGCAAGGTTGGAGGCAGATTTCCTTAGTAATCGGATGCTTTGTGGCTCTCCTGACAGTTCCCTCTCGGCTCTGGAGTCTCAGGAGTGCTCATGGGTGTATGTTGGTGCTTGGGTGGATGTACTAGGTATGATTGGATCAAGGGTAATTGGATGGATTTCACAAACTCCCTCTGCTATTATCAATACTGATGCACACATCCATACTGTTTACCATATATTGTATTTAAAAATACATTGAGTATATGGAGCTAGAAGCTCATAAGTTCCTTTCCTAGACCGTTTACAAATATTTCAGCAATTGAGGGAAAGTGGAGCAAAGCTTAGTCTTATTACACACATGATACGCCTATAAGTTGATACCAATTATGGCCTTTCTACTGTGATACAGTTCAGCCTGTGATACAACAGAGCCATCTGTTCTTTGTTTTATGTGGTGATGGTGAGACACACAATGCATATACTGGGGGAGTTTTTGATATGTAATTTAACAAAGCATAATAAAAACTAAATTTTAGCAACCTTCCTTGTTCCAAAATGTGGTCAATTATTTGGGGTCTTTGCAGTTGTTAGCAAATTTTGTTTAACTTTCTGATTTAATAGTCAAGATAGTACTTCTTCAATTGTGAGCCTGTAGTATTTTCAGGAACAACCAGGAAACACATAACTGACCTTCTTACTGGCATTAGCTTGGTACAATATACTGGGGATCAAAATGATGTTTATTGAATTTTCGATTTCCATTGTGCATAACTTTATAAAATTAACCTTGGGGGAAAATGCTTCATAAATCCCTTCAGAGGAATAGGTTCCAAAATGAGGTCAAAGTAGCATTACTTCCCATTCTAACCCCGCTGTGCCCTTACTGCATTTTATGAAGAATGTGGTGTTCATTTTTCCAAAGAACAGAGTAACAATCTGTAGGGTTAATTTTCTACTTGAACTAATTAAAAATTTAGGTACAAAGCAACATTTATTAGGGGGGAAATTATTCATTTTCACAGCTAATGTTAGTTATTTTATTGAACTCCGTTCAATCAAAACCCAAAAACTCAATGTCACTTATTCCATTTATGTCCCAATATGTATCTAAACAGAACTTTGCATCTGTGGTGTTTATGTACTTGAGAAATTATAAGATGTGTCTTCTACTTTTATTCTTAATGTGAGTATGTAAATTGTAGGGCTAAATAAAAGTATTATTTTAAAATTCCAAATTTACCTCAAATTTGTTGTCAACTTTTCATTTTTAAAATAAATAAATGCAAAATGCATCAAACAAAAATCTAAAAAATAAGACTTGGCCCCTTATAGTAAATTGCATATTATATCTTAAAGAATCTGCCCCTGTGATTTACAAGTTTCATACATTTGGTCTGTTATGTCCTAAATGCCTCAGTAATTATAATTTGATGGCAGTTATTAATTATTGGAACTTTTTACCTCTCCATAGCTATTATGTATGTAATATCTTAATTATTGTTCTTTGCTATATAGTAGTTAAGCTTTGCAACATAATTATAATGCTTCTTTTGTTAGATTATAATGCCATATATGGCACACAATAGAACATGTGGGTTTGCATCAAAGGTGAACTTTGAATAACAGAACTTGTCAAAAAAGTTTGTTATAATATAAAGGCTGGTTGTAAAGGCAACATCTATTAAAAGTTCTGCACTGATTTCTGGATATGTAAAGTGAAGACTCCTGTCTTTTACCTCATCAGCCAGACATTACTGTCCATAAAATGGCAGCAGGTGGAGGGTCATGTGATCTCTAACTGTTCATATGCAATCGACAAAACCTTATATGTATTCATGAATACAAGGTTATGGTCTTGGCAGGTCAATTGCCCTACATTTACAGACACATTACAAAAAACATGAGTTAAATTAGCCAACCTCTTTAAAAGGGTTGTCTGGTATTTTAAAAAAATCTATACATGGCTTGGGGGGAAATTATAAAATGCTCCCATTGAGTATATAGTATATACATGAATGAAAATAAATTAAAACAATAAATATCTTATACCTCCTCTGTTACCCCTGTTCACCCACAGCACCGTATATAAGTGCCAGGCCTCTGTTTGTTTACAGCCTCAAAATAATGATGTAGCAGGTGCATGCAGGGCCGGGGTATGGGGATGGCAAACTGTGCATTTGCCCAGGATCTTTTATCCTAAAGGGGCCCCCTGCATGTGGACTTTTGTGGGCAGAGGATGTATTGCTGCTTTAATACCCTTGGTTGAATGCCCGGGTGAAGATGCTTATCTATCTCTAGGAAATTAGGCTATTTCCCATCAATATATCTGTCTGTCTAACCATTTATCTATCTAGGTTATTGTCTGACTATTTATCTACATATCTTCTACAAATCTATCTCCTATCTCTATCTATTACCTATCATAAATATCTCCCATCTATTATTTATCATATCTATCTCCTATCTATTATCTATCCATCTATCAATCAATCTCCTATCTCGTCTACTGTATCTATCTTTCTCTCATATCTATGTTCTATCATCTATCTAAGCTATATGGCAAATATTTACAATACCCTTGCCGGTGCACAGCAGGCCGAGGCTACTAAGAGGTTCCGGAGAGCATGCCAGGTCAGACTTCACAGAGATTTCAGCTAAAGCCTCCACCGGCGGAAACATAGTTTGCTATATGGTTCTGGCAAACAGGGCATTATAAATCTCCCCCCATTATATTTATTGATCCAGTGCATATGTTGCTATAGGACCCAGCAGCTTTAAGTTACGCTTATAAAGTTAGAGAGTATTTGGCTGCAAATAAAATTGGTAAATTTCAATATTTTTTTCCTTAATTTTTTGAAACTTCTTCAATAGATTCATTATGTATTTATTGACTAACATAAATTTGTAGAAGGTTTTGAATGTCATATTGTTGCCAGGATGGTATAATCAATTACTGTACATAATACAAACTATTATTATTACGTACAAGTATTAAGTATAACAAAGATTGAGTTAGCTTTAGGAAATTCATATATATCTTTGCAGGGCAGCAATGGGTTTCCTAGGCAACTGGAACCTAACAAAGTCTCTTTATGTACCGTAAGTATTATTTTGTAAGGGCTGCCTATACGGTCATGTCAGATCGTCTGTCAATGTTATACTAGTAGGCGAATATGTTTCACAACTTTGCAATCATAATGACCAACAGAGCATATTATAATAAAATATTTATTCCAAATGTCAAGAAAAAAACTTTGCTGTCTCTTCATTTTTAAAAATTTTTATTTCATTAAAAGATGTGTAAAGATTAGTCAATAAATACGATGTAATCTATAGGCATTATTTATAGAGCATATTGCCAGACAGTTTTGTTTACAAAGATTCAGTATGTAACAAGTTATCAGTTCAAACTGTATTTTCATCACAAGTTCCCTTTAAGGCACACAAATGTGTGAGACCACGGAAACGGACACATCTGTTACTCTCTGTCTGCTGGCCAACCTACAGTGCCGTCACTGTTAGACCTTTTTGTCTGGCCAGAAGACATGGAGTCCTTGCATCATATTTCTGTATGACTCCCGTTCTGTGCAATGTGTTCAGTCCGTGGGATCAGACCAGCATACAAGCCCAATTCACAGAATTAAACATGTTTTTGCGCTACTGGCTTAAATGTGTTTTACATTATGAGAAAATAAATGATACTGTATTTAAATAGGTACTTTTATACCTCTATCAACTCCAACTCTTTGCATCTTGTAATATCAACAGCTCTTCTGATTCCAGCAATGTTGGCATTCTTATCTAGTCCAGTTTACCCCAATGAGGTCCTAGTCTATGGACATATGTGGCATTGTTTTATGTTCATCACTGGCTGCTACAATATGTAAAAAATCTGCATTAAAAGGGGCATTAATCATTAACAACTTCTGCCACCTATCGATCTGTCAAATTGAATGGTGTTTAACAGTCAAGTTCATCTTAGATTGGCAGAACAGAGGGCTGCACAAAAGCCTTTGATGCTCTACACTGCTTTAGACACCTGCATCAGCTCATAATGTGAACTGTTGTTGAAGTTTAGTTTTTCTTAAATAAAATGTAAAAAATATATTAAAGTATATAAATTAGGTATCACTGTAATCTTAGTGATCTATATAATAATGATAACTTATTATTTTTATGGTACAATGAACAGGCCACAGCAAGACCAACCTGCTTTGCAGCAGGCTCTGGTGAACTCCAGGTGCCACTTAGATTCGGGTCCCAGGTGTCGGCTCGTGTCATGATCCGCAGTGTTCCAACAATGAACAGGCCACTGTCAGGTTCGCTAGGGAGATTGCTGGGACTTCTGGTGGTACCAGCAGCGTTCTCCGAACCCCGGCGCATATCCGCGCAAACTCCACCTCTCGTCCTGGGCAGCGGCTGCTAAGATCTCGCGCTGTCTAGGAGTGGCTGGGACTTTGAACCTCTGCTTGGTGCCTGGTTGTTTCTGCACCATGAGGGGTTAATTCCCAGATGCTGTCCAGCACCTATCAGGTTCTGGAGGTGGAGTTCTGGCTGCATAAATTGCAGCTTCACTAGTCACCTGTGCCAGTGTTTGAAAATCCCTTTCTCCACTCGCTGCTCTAGGTTGTATTGCTCAGTATCTTTATCTGTATTGTTGTTACCTCGGCTAGTTTTTGACTTTGACTCTTTGCTTACTGATTTTGCTATTGACGTACCCTCTCGTTGTGACTCCGGCTTGTTTACCATTCTTTTGTGTTTTATGTTGTCAGTCTGTTTGTGTTTTCCTTCCCACACTTATTCCAGCGTATCTCGAAGTCTTCAAGTAGTCGCCCCACGGTTTAGCGTGGGGGGGCTATAGGAAGGGACAGAGGTTGGGGCAAGCTCAGGGCTCACTATCCCCTGTCTTTTGTGTACCAATCTTAACAGAAACACTGGCCACACATAGGTCTGCATCCTGTATCCGACCTGCTACATTCTCTCCTCCCATGGAGCCTTTGTCAGCTGTGGTCACTCAGGTCCAGACCCTAACTCAGTTTGTTCAGGATCTAGCCTCCCGTCTCCAAATTCAGGAATCTATGCAGGTTCCGCGGCAGACATCACCGCAGGATCCACTGCCACCCACACCTGAACCTAAGGTTCCTCTCCCTGACGTGTTTTTTGGTGACCGTAAGAAATTTTTTTCATTTCGGGAGGGCTGTAAACTTTATTTTTCCTTACGTCCTCGTTCATCGGGCACAGAGATTCAAAGGGTGGGCGTGGTAATTTCCCTGCTGCGTGGGGATCCGCAAAATTGGGCCTTTTCTCTCCCACCTGACTCTCCATCCCGTTCTTCTCTTGACGCTTTTTTTTCTGCTTTAGGCCAGATTTATGACGAACCTGACCGCCGAGCACTTGCAGTTTCCCACCTTAGATCTCTGTGTCAGGGAAAACGGACAGCAGAAGATTATTGTGCCCAGTTCAGACAGTATGTGACTGACTCGCAATGGAATGACTGCGCCCTAAAAGACCAATTTATGTCCGGACTGTCAGACCGAGTACAGGACTTAGTCCTAGCTTATGCCGAGCCTCAGACATTAGATGATGCTATGACTCTGGTCATCCGAGTTGATCGTCGCCTAAGATCCAGGCGATCACCTCGGGTGTCCTCTGACTGTCAGCCAGCGGCCAGTCTGTCTCCAGGTAGTCCAGAATTGGAATCCATGGAGCTGGATAGCATCTCTCCTGCACAGCGGAAGCAACATCGACTGAGACGTCATCTTTGTTTCTACTGTGGAAGTCCTGATCATCTGGTCAACACCTGTTCCAAGAGGCAGCAGCAGGAAAACTTCCGCTCCTAAGCAGTAGACGGGGGGACTGCTTAGGAGCTCAGGTACTCCCAATTGTATCTAGAATGTATTTACCTTGTACAGTTAAGTTTCAGTCTGTTTCCTGCACTGGTCGCGCCTTTTTGGATTCAGGTGCTGCATCTAATTTAATCGATTATAAGTTTGTCTCTCAGTTTTGCATGTCATTGATTCCATTGTCCACTCCTATCCAGATGTCGGGTGCGGATTTGACCCCTCTACAGGCAGGGTTGATCAAATTCAGAACCCCGCAGATAAAGCTTATGGTAGGAGCTATGCATGAAGAGTGGTGTTCTTTCCTAGTTATGGAAAACTTGTCTGAAAATGTCATTCTTGGTCTACCCTGGCTCCGGATCCATAATCCGGTAATTAATTGGGAAACTCTGGAGCTGGTTCATTGGGGTCCTCACTGTAAGGATCACCTGTCCAAAGTTTCATTATGTACTGTAGTAGCGGAAGATCAGAGTCTTCCAGGTTTTCTCTCTGATTACTCAGATGTGTTTTCAAAACCCTTGTCCCAAGTCCTTCCTCCTCACAGGGAGTTTGATTGTAAAATTGACCTTCTTCCGGATGCTAGATTGCCAAAGGGTCGTATATATAACCTCTCGGTACCAGAACGGGAGGCACTGAAGAGTTATATTGATGAGAGTTTGGCAATCGGACATATCCGTCCCTCTGAGTCGCCCACTGGGGCCGGGTTCTTTTTTGTTGAGAAAAAAGATGGTGGTCTACGGCCGTGTATTGATTATCGAGAATTAAATAAGATAACGGTAAAAAACTCAGGTCCTCTCCCCTTGATCCCGGATCTCTTAAATCAGGTTTCTGGGGCCCAAGTTTTCTCTAAATTAGATCTCAGAGGGGCTTATAACCTGATTCGGATCCGAGAAAGGGATGAGTGGAAAACCGCATTTAATACACCTTTGGGGCACTTTGAATACCTGGTTATGCCCTTTGGTTTGAGTAATGCCCCAGCGGTTTTTCAAGGGTTTATGAACTCCATCTTTCATGATTACATCGGTGTGTTTATGGTGGTGTATCTAGACGATATTTTGATTTTCTCTCCTGATATGGATTCTCACCAGCAACATCTCCGCCAAGTTCTTACCAGGTTGCGCAAAAACCACCTCTTCGCTAAGCTGGAAAAGTGTGTTTTTTGCGTCCAGAAGGTTTCCTTCTTAGGTTATGTTGTGACTCCCTCTGATGTACAGATGGATCCGAGTAAGGTTCAGGCGCTCACGGACTGGGTTCGGCCTACCAATCTTAAGGCCCTACAACGTTTTTTAGGTTTCGCTAACTATTATCGGAACTTTATAAAGAGCTTTTCCGTGATCGCCAAACCCCTCACGGATCTGACCCGTAAGGGTGCTGATCCGAACAATTGGTCCCCTGCCGCTTACTCAGCGTTTGAAACTCTAAAAGCGGCATTCTCGTCAGCCCCGGTTTTGGTTCAACCTGACCTCTCTCTACCGTTTGTTGTGGAGGTTGATGCCTCCGAGGTAGGAGTAGGTGCAGTGTTGTCTCAGGGGTCTTCCACTCTCACCAGACTTAGGCCCTGTGCATATTTCTCTAGAAAATTTTCTTCTTGTGAGAGGAATTATGATATTGGTAATCGAGAGCTCCTTGCCATTAAGTGGGCATTTGAAGTCTGGCGACACATTTTGGAGGGAGCTCTTCATCCGATAACTGTGCTCACGGATCATAAGAACTTAGTATATTTGGATACTGCTAAGCGCTTGAACTCACGTCAGGCTAGGTGGGCCTTGTTTTTCTCTCGCTTTAATTTTGTGGTCACCTACCGACCTGGGTCAAAAAATGTGAAGGCTGATGCCTTGTCCCGTAGCTTCGGGACTCCTGAGCTTCCAGAGGCTGCTGACAGTAATATTTTGTCTCCAGGGGTTGTGCTGGCAGCTGTCTCCTCCCACCTCTCCTCTCAAATTTTAGCAGGACAAAGATCTGCACCTAAAGACCTTCCGGAAGGCAAATTATTTGTTCCTCCTTCTTGTCGTTTGAGAGTGTTGGAGGAGACGCATTGCTCGGTATTGGCTGGTCATCCGGGAATGCGGAGTACCTTGGATCTCTTAAAGAGAAGTTACTGGTGGCCTCACATGACTAAGGATGTGCACGCATTTGTCCAAGCCTGTCAGGTCTGTGCGCGAGGAAAGACTCCCAGGAGACGTCCTGAGGGGCCTCTTCTTCCGCTTCCAGTTCCCACCAGGCCATGGTCTAAAGTGTCTATGGACTTCGTCACTGATCTGCCAGCATCTCAAGGCTGTTCAGTGGTTTGGGTGGTAGTGGACCGTTTCTCTAAAATGGGACACTTTGTTCCATTAAAAAAGTTGCCTTCAGCTGAAGAATTGGCTGAATTGTTTATACAGAATATTGTACGCCTCCATGGTATACCAGATGATATTGTGTCAGATAGGGGCGTACAATTTGTTTCCAAATTTTGGCGAGCATTTTGTTCTAGACTGGAAGTTAATTTGTCGTTCTCGTCGGCGTTTCACCCTGAGTCTAATGGTCAGTCTGAGAGAATGAATCAGGAGATGATTCAATATCTGCGACTCTTTGTCTCGGACAGTCAGGACCAGTGGGTGAAATTCCTTCCGTTGGCAGAATTTGCTATTAATAACCACTGTAGTTCGTCCACACAGGTATCTCCATTTTTCTGCAATTATGGTTTTCATCCACGTTTCTCTTTTTCATCTGTGCCTGTCTCTAATATTCCTCGAGCGGAAGCTATTACATCCAAGTTGCGCTCGCTCTGGTCACAAGTTCGGGAGAATATTCAGAGGGCACAAAATTCTATGGTCCAACAAACTGAAAGAAGGCGCACTAAATCTGATACGTTTGTGGTGGGGGATAAAGTGTGGTTATCAACAAAAAACCTTAAATTGAAGGTCCCCTCTTTGAAGTTTGCGCCCAGGTTTGTGGGTCCGTTTGTTGTTACTCATATTGTTAACCCGGTTTCCTTCAAGATTACACTTCCAGCAGGGTGGCGGGTCCATAACACCTTCCATAAGAGTCTTCTGAAGCGCTATGTTGAGCCTGTTTTGCCTCTTTCTGACCCTCCTTCTCCATCTATTGTGGAGGGGAATCTGGAATTTGAGGTGGAAAAGGTGGTGAATTCCAGATGGGTAGGTAACTCCCTGCAGTACCTGGTCCATTGGAAAGGTTTTGGTCCTGAGGATAGGTCTTGGGTTCCGGCTAGAGATGTTCATGCTCCACGGTTACTCAGGTTATTTCATCAGACCTACCCTCAGAAGCCATCTTTAAGATCTAGGGGTCCAAAGGCCCCCCGTCAGGGGGGGGGTACTGTCAGGTTCGCTAGGGAGATTGCTGGGACTTCTGGTGGTACCAGCAGCGTTTTCCGAACCCCGGCGCATATCCGCGTAAACTCCACCTCTCGTCCTGGGCAGCGGCTGCTAAGATCTCGCGCTGTCTAGGAGTGGCTGGGACTTTGAACCTCTGCTTGGTGCCTGGTTGTTTCTGCACCATAATTCCCAGATGCTGTCCAGCACCTATCAGGTTCTGGAGGTGGAGTTCTGGCTGCATAAATTGCAGCTTCACTAGTCACCTGTGCCAGTGTTTGAAAATCCCTTTCTCCACTCGCTGCTCTAGGTTGTATTGCTCAGTATCTTTATCTGTATTGTTGTTACCTCGGCTAGTTTTTGACTTTGACTCTTTGCTTACTGATTTTGCTATTGACGTACCCTCTCGTTGTGACTCCGGCTTGTTTACCATTCTTTTGTGTTTTATGTTGTCAGTCTGTTTGTGTTTTCCTTCCCACACTTATTCCAGCGTATCTCGAAGTCTTCAAGTAGTCGCCCCACGGTTTAGCGTGGGGGGGCTATAGGAAGGGACAGAGGTTGGGGCAAGCTCAGGGCTCACTATCCCCTGTCTTTTGTGTACCAATCTTAACAGCCACAGCAAGACCAACCTGCTTTGCAGCAGGCTCTGGTGAACACCAGGTGCCACTTAGATTCGGGTCCCAGGTGTCGGCTCGTGTCATGATCCGTGGTGTTCCAGGGGGTTCACTGACCTGAGTCTTGACAGTAAGATGCGGCTATGGACCCCGCAAAGGTGCCGCTTTAAAAACTGGCTGATCTTATCTCCGTTGTGGTCCAGCAGTCTCAGCAGATTGCTGTGCACGGAGAAAAGTTAGCCCAAGTCACCGCCATGCTGCAACAGCTGCTTGCCACTCAGCCTCAGCATCAGATTCCTGCAACTGCTCCTGCAACTTCTGCTACCCCAGTTTGTCTACCTGCCTCTGAACCTAGGCTAAGACTATCTATGCCTGATTAGTATGATGGGGACCCCAAGCTGCGCAGGTACTTAGGTACCCAGTGCTCCCTGCACATTGAACTCATGCCGTCTCAGTTTGTTATGGAATGATCCAACGTGGCATTCATCATCAGCCTCATCTCTGCCTGGGCTCCCCCTCTTTGGGACAGAGATGATCCGGTCGAGGCTACTCCCATGGTATTCCTGGTGGAATTCCGGCCCGTGTTCGAAGAACCTGCATTTGCCTACTCTGTCAAGACTGCGTTGCTGAACCTGTGCCAAGCGACTCATCAGTGGGAGAATATGCAGTTCAGTTCCGCACCCTGGCCTCCGAACTTTCCTGGAACGATGCAGCCCTGATTGGCACCTTTAAAGAAACGACTTTCAGCTTTCTGCATGTTACCATACGTCTACTCTGAATGGTCTCATCACACTGGCCACTCGGATTGACTTGCGGTTTAAGGAGCACGACGAAGAGTTATGTCACAAGCAACCCCAAGTCAGTCCTCTGGTCACACCATCTGCAGAGGAGCCTATGCAGGTGGACAGGGCCAGACTCTCCTCCCAGGATCCTACCAGAAGACATCTGGAGAACCTCTGCCTTCGTGAATGTCACTCTGTCTCCCGAAACCACATCCCTGTGGTCCTTCTAGAAAAGCCACTGGTCATCTCCTCTTTCAGCTGACAAACTCTCTCCAATCCGGTCTGGAATCGCACTAAGCCAATTTCCCTGCAAGTCGGGGCTCTGCATAAGGAGAGATTGTTCTTCTACATGCTGCCATGCTGTACCTTGTCCCTCCTGCTGTGCCTTCCATGGTTGCAGCTCCATGCACCTGTCCTGCATGATGGGGCAAATTCTTATTTGGGGTCCAGAGTGTCAGTCCCGCTGTATGGTGGCATCTCTACCAGTACCCGTCTTGGCCTCCTCCGTGACTCTCAAGCCTTTGGAGGGCCTACGAATGGAGGGCCTACCAATCGGGACTTTGCCGATGTGTTCTCCAAGAAGCAGGCAGAGACATTGCCACCACATCGTCCCTACGACTCTCCTCCCTGGGGTCGGGTGTACTGGTTCAGGTTTTTTTGTGACCAAGAAGGATGGGTCACTCCACCCTTGCGTTGATTATCTTGGGCTTAACAAGATTACGGTTAAGAACCACTACACTCTGCCGTTAATTACAGAGCTCTTTGACCGCCTGCGCGGCTCCAAGGTCATTCTCCAAGCTGGACCTTTATGGGGGTCTACAACTAGAGATGGGCGAATTTGTTAAAATTCGTTTCTTCCCGATTTGCCGAATTTTTCGAAAAAATTTGATTCATCCTGAATCGAATCAAAACGAATCACGTTAAAAAACAGGCATTTCCTGGCTGCAGAGAGCCTGTAGGGTGTTGTAGAACGATGTGCCATGCTTAAATATGCAGAGCAAGCGTGGTTTGGTCTTCAAACAATGCTGTGTTTTAGTATGACACACACATGACAGCCGCGGCTCTTAGAATCGCTTCACTCTTCACTTCCATGTGCACTTACATAGGCCAACTTCCCCAAATAAGCGAAGCGGGAACGCAGCCTGTCAAGGTAACGTCTGTGCCAGCTCAAAAGGACCGAGCTGAGGGCCAAGATCCCACTATAACATCAAAGAGTGCACTCTTTTTACACTGACATCAGATGATTCCGATTCCATAGATTACGACAGAACCTGTTCTGTTAAACGCGGATACATGTGGAAAGCCCCCCAAAAGAGTGCAGAGGATGTCGGCAGTAATTTTGCATTGACGTCACTGATCATTTTGCCCTTCTTTTCACGTGTCAATGTCCTCTTTCAATCGGTCAATAATCCCTCAGTATTGCTAAAGCCAAAAACAAACAGAAGTTGATCCAGAATAGAGATGAGCAGCAAATGGGATACTTGGCTATCAATCCTGAAGCTTTTCATCCTTCTGACAGATGAAATGAAGGGGAAAACCAAACATAGTGGCAACGTCATAGAGTGATGGAGGGTGAAAACAGCATTATGGATATCACAGGGTGTTCCAGGGAGACAGGGGTCAGTTGGCAGCAGCATGAGTAGGCTGCAGAGTGGCAAAATGACATATTATGGAGGTGGCGGAAACATGGTAGGCCACAAAGTGGCACAATGATAAGAGTGTGGAGGTGGCAGCAGCAGAAGCAGCAGCAGGAGCCCACAGGTGGCAGCAACATGGTGGCAGCAACAGGGATAGCCACAGAGTGGCCAATGATTTAGTGTGGAGGTGGCATCAGCAGCAGGATCCCACAGGTGGCAGCAACATGGTGGCAGTAACAGGGAAAGCCACAGAGTGGCACAATTATATAGTGTGGAGGTGGCATCAGCAGCATCAGCAACAGGAGGCCACAAAGTGGCACAATGATAAGAGTGTGGAGGTGGCGACAGAACAAGCAGCAGCAGGAGTCCACAGGTGTCAGCAACATGGTGGCAGCAACAGGGAAAGCCACAGAGTGGCAAAATGATATAGTGTGAAGGTGGCATCAGAAGCAGCAGGTGCCTGTAGAGTGGCACAATGATATAATGTGAAGGTGGTATCAGAAGCAGCAGGAGCCTGAAGAGTGGCACAATGATATAGTGTGAAGGTGGCATCAGAAGCAGCAAGAGCCCGCAGAGTGGCAAAATGATATAGTGTGAAGGTGGCATCAGAAGCAGTAGGAGCCTGCATTGTGGAACAATGATATAGTGTGTTGGTGGCATCAGTAGCAGCAGGTGCCTGCAGAGTGGCACAATGATATAGTGTGTAGGTGGCATCAGAAGCAGCAGGAGCCTGCAGAGTGGCACAATGATATAGTGTGAAGGTGGCATCAGAAGCAGTAGGAGCCCACAGAGTGGCACAATGATATAGTGTGAAGGTGGCATCAGAAGCAGCAGGAGCCTGCATTGTGGCACAATGATATAGTGTGTTGGTGGCATCAGTAGCAGCAGCAGGAGCCCGCAGAGTGGCACAATAATATAGCGAGAAGGTGGATTCAGTAGCAGCAGCAGCAGGAGGAGCCCACAGAGTGGCACAATGATATAGTGTGTTGGTGGCATTAAAAGCAGCAAGAGCTGCAGAGTGGCACAATGATATAGTGTGTTGGTGACATCAAAAACAGCAGCAGCAGGAGACCGCAGAGTGGCACAATGATATAGTGTGAAGGTGGCATCAGTAGCAGCAAGAGCGGCAGAGTGGCACAATGATATAGTGTGTTGGTGACATCAAAAGCAGCAGCAGCAGGAGCCCGCAGAGTGGCACAATGATATAGTGTGAAGGTGGCATCAGTAGCAGCAGCAGCAGGAGGAGCCCACAGAGTGGCACAATAATATAGTGTGTTGGTGGCATCAGAAGCAGCAGGAGACCGCAGAGTGGCACAATAATATAGTGTGAAGTTGGCATCAGAAGCAGCAAGAGCGGCAGAGTGGCACAATGATATAGTGTGAAGGTGGCATCAGAAGCAGCAAGAGCGGCAGAGTGGCACAATGATATAGTGTGTTGGTGGCATCAGAAGCAGCAGCAGCAGGAGCCCACAAAGTGGCACAATGATATAGTGTGAAGGCGGCATCAGAAGCTGCAGCAGCAGGAGCCCGCAGAGTGGCACAATGATATAGTGTGAAGGTGGCATCAGAAGCAGCAGCAGGAGCCCGCAGAGTGGCACAATGATATAGTGTGAAGGTGGCATCAGTAGCAGCAGCAGGGGGAGCCCACAGAGTGGCACAATGATATAGTGTGTTGGTGGCATCAGAAGCAGAAGGATCCCACAGAGTGGCACAATGGTATAGTGTGAAGGTGGCATCAGAAGCAGTAGGAGCCCGCAGAGTGGCACAATGATATAGTGTGTTGGTGGCATCAGAAGCAGCAGCATCAGGAGCCTGCAGAGTGGCACAATCATATAGTGTGAAGGTGGCATCAGAAGCAGCAGCAGGAGCCCGCAGAGTGGCACAATGATATAGTGTGAAGGTGGCATCAGTAGCAGCAGCAGGGGGAGCCCACAGAGTGGCACAATGATATAGTGTGTTGGTGGCATCAGAAGCAGAAGGATCCCACAGAGTGGCACAATGGTATAGTGTGAAGGTGGCATCAGAAGCAGTAGGAGCCCGCAGAGTGGCACAATGATATAGTGTGTTGGTGGCATCAGAAGCAGCAGCATCAGGAGCCTGCAGAGTGGCACAATCATATAGTTTGAAGGCGGCATCAGAAGCAGCAGCAGCAGGAGCCCGCAGAGTGGAACAATCATATAGTGTGAAGGTGGCATCAGAAGCAGCAGCAGCAGGAGCCCGCAGAGTGGCACAATGATATAGTGTGAAGGTGGCATCAGCAGCAGCAGCAGGAGGAGCCCGCAGAGTGGTACAATGATATAGTGTGAAGGTGGCATCAGAAGCAGTAGGAGCCTGCAGAGTGGCACAATGATATAGTGTGAAGGTGGCATCAGTAGCAGCAGCAGCAGGAGGAGCCCGCAGAGTGGCACAATGATATAGTGTGAAGGTGGCATCAGAAGCAGTAGGAGCCTGCAGAGTGGCACAATGATATAGTGTGTTGGTGGCATCAGAAGCAGCAGCAGGAGCCCGCAGAGTGGCACAATCATATAGTGTGAAGGCGGCATTAGAAGCAGCAGCAGCTGGAACCCGCAGAGTGGCACAATCATATAGTGTGAAGGTGGCATCAGAAGCAGCAGCAGGAGCCCGCAGAGTGGCACAATGATATAGTGTGAAGGTGGCATCAGTAGCAGCAGCAGCAGCAGGAGGAGCCCACAGAGTGGCACAATGATATAGTGTGTTGGTGGCATCAGAAGCAGCAGCATCAGGAGCCTGCAGAGTGGCACAATCATATAGTGTGAAGGCGGCATCAGAAGCAGCAGCAGCAGGAGCCCGCAGAGTGGAACAATCATATAGTGTGAAGGTGGCATCAGAAGCAGCAGCAGCAGGAGCCCGCAGAGTGGCACAATGATATAGTGTGAAGGTGGCATCAGAAGCAGTAGGAGCCTGCAGAGTGGCACAATGATATAGTGTGAAGGTGGCATCAGTAGCAGCAGCAGCAGGAGGAGCCCGCAGAGTGGCACAATGATATAGTGTGAAGGTGGCATCAGAAGCAGTAGGAGCCTGCAGAGTGGCACAATGATATAGTGTGTTGGTGGCATCAGAAGCAGCAGCAGGAGCCCGCAGAGTAGCACAATCATATAGTGTGAAGGCGGCATCAGAAGCAGCAGCAGCAGGAACCCGCAGAGTGGCACAATCATATAGTGTGAAGGCGGCATTAGAAGCAGCAGCAGCTGGAACCCGCAGAGTGGCACAATCATATAGTGTGAAGGTGGCATCAGAAGCAGCAGCAGGAGCCCGCAGAGTGGCACAATGATATAGTGTGAAGGTGGCATCAGTAGCAGCAGCAGCAGGAGGAGCCCACAGAGTGGCACAATGATATAGTGTGTTGGTGGCATCAGAAGCAGCAGGAGCCCGCAGAGTGGCACAATGATATAGTGTGAAGGCGGTATCAGATGCAGCAGCAGCAGCAGGAGCCCGCAGAGTGGCACAATGATATAGTGTGAAGGTGGCATCAGAAGAAGCAGGAGGATGCAGAGTGGCACCATGATATAGTGTGGAGGCGGCGGACAATTCCAGTCCCTAGTAAAGATGGTAGGAGGCAGATGGTGCAAATAGCAGCAGATGTGTGGCATCAGGCGGGTGGCAGCATCATAATATTAGCTGAGGCAGGTAGTTAGAACCCCGACTCATTTCTTAACGTTTGGAGGAGGCGTCATGGCTGATCTAATCTGATGCATTAGGCATTGGTGAGTTGAAATCCTGGCCGATCCAAGCCTGATTCATCTTGACAAAAGTCAGTCTCTACACATTACGGGTGGACAAGCGGGTTCTCCTTGGGGTAGCGATGGCCCCCGCCGCACTGAACACCCACTCTGATGCCACACTACTGACCGGGCATTAGTTCTCTGAAGGGTGCAGAGTCCACGACTTGGAAAGGGAGAGACTGCAGTACCAACAACTTTGACAAGAGCACGGTCAGCTTCTGCACCTTAGGATGGCTGGACGCATAGAGTTGTCTTTTTGTAATCGCCTCACTTAACGACTGCTGGCACCATGCGTAGCGAGGAGCAGGAGCATCTGGATCGGGAGATGATGTCAAAGACAAACAGCTCCCTTCAGTAGAGGTGCTGGAGCCTTGACTTGCTGAAACAGCATGTGTGCCACTAGGTGCTGCTGCTGTTGCTGCGCCTGCAGGATGGACCGTATCTGACACCCGTTTCTCCCAGGCCATTGGAAGGTGACGCTGCATGTGATGGCACAGCTGCTGACTGTCCTCATACACATCGTCCTCGCTGAATAGTGGCGCTGAGCCCAGACCACCTAGTAGCTCTCTGGCTGCGGGAAAGGAACAGGACAGAGCCTGGTTGAGGACAGGTGAGGGCCGCCGACCTTCTCCTGGGCCATGCCAACTACCTGTTGTATCAGAGGAACCTACGGACTCTTGGCTGGGGTTGTCAGTTGTTATATTTGAGGAATTGGATGACCTAGTCAACGATTCAACAACCTTTGGGTTGTTGATCAACACACTGCCATTAGATGACAACGGCAGTTCTGGCCTCACAGAGTCCCCCCTGCTGCGACATCCCCTTACTGTGCTGCCAACTCTGCCTGCTCCACCTGCCACCTTTCTGTCTGACATAGTGGTTTATAAACTATGTGGATTTGACACGTAAATCTGGCTGTAAACTAGAGCTCCCAAAGGTATTGCAATGTGCGTTATACAGATACCCCACAACTGACAGTGTAATTTCAGCAAAAATCACTGTACAAACTACGTGGATTTCACACGTGAATCTGGCTGTAAACTAGAGCCCCCAAAAGGTATTGCAATGTGCGTTATACAGATACCCCACAACTGACAGTGTAATTTCAGCAAAAATCACTGTATAAACTATGTGGATTTGACACGTAAATCTGGCTGTAAACTAGAGCCCCCAAAAGGTATTGCAATGTGCGTTATACAGATAACCCACAACTGACTGCTCACTACTGCAGATGCATGAATGTCAAACAGATTTCTTCCTATTCGATTTTGTCACTAAATAGAACTGCTATTTGGGGTATACAGATCCCCCTTAAAGAACAACCAGGGATTGGTCCACCAATCGCTACTGCAGATGCATGAAAGTCAAACAGATTTCTTCCTATTCGATTTTGTCACTAAATAGAACAACTATTTGGGGTATATAGAACCCCCATAGAGAACAGCGAGGGATTGCAGCAAGAATCGCACAGTACAATAGCAGCAGCTGGACGCTACAACATGAAGTGTGAAGTGCTGAGATAGAAAATGGCTGGGTTTTATAGGGCTGTGTAAAACCTGCCAGTCGCTGATTGGCTTACAGGTCTGCAGATGTCATTGGGGTGTTCCTTTCTCCTTCCCGGAGTTCTCTGCCCCATGTAACACGTTGTTCTCACGCCCATTTAGCAGAAACATGAGGGGAAAAAAACAACTTCGTTCAGTATAAACTTCGGCTTCATGGCGAATCTAATTTTTCCTGAAATTCTAACCAAAGTTAGAATCATTAGAATCGATTCGCCCATCTCCACTTACAACCTTATCCGGATCCGCAAAGGTGACGAGTGGAATACAGCGTTTACACTCATGATGGACATTTAGAGTACCTTGTGATGCCATTTGGTCTTTGTAATGCTCCAGCTGTCTTCCAGGAATTCAACAATGACATCTTCAGAGATCTGCTGTACACGTGTGTCGTGGTCTAACTAGACAACATCTTGGTGTTCTACCCAGACCTTAAGACCCACCAGTCTCATGTACGGCAAGTTCTTGGCCGCCTATGTGCTAATCGTTTCTACGCCAAGCTAGAGAAATGTCTTTTTCACCAGCAACACCTTCCTTTCCTCGGCTACCTAATCTCAGACAAAGGTCTCCAGATGAATCCTGCTAAACTGTCTGCAGTTCTGCAGTGGCCGCATCAAGAAGATCTAGGTCACTTTCTTCTCACGTTTCGACCTATTGATCCACTTTCGTCCTGCGGAGAAGAATATCAAGGCAGATGCTCTCTCTTGTGCCTGTGATGTTAGTGGGGAATTACTGGCTCCTCGGCATATCATCCCTCCTGAATGGCTGGTTGTTGCCGCTCCAGTGGATCTCCGGCAGCTCCCACCAAGCAAGACTTATGTCCGACCTGCTCTTCAATAGAAGATTTTGACTTGGGGACATCACACTTGTGTAGCTGGGCATCCTGGAGTGCAGCGTTCTATAGCCCTCATTTCCCATTACTAATGGTAGCCAGATGTGGTCCAGGATGTACAGGATTTTGTGGGTTCCTGCACCTCCAGTGCTCGTAATAAGCCATCACGCCTCAAACCCACTGGTCTCCTGATGCCGTTGCCGACACACACAGCTGCACGTGGACTCACATGGCCATGGACTATGTCACAGACCTTCCATCTTCCTCTGGGAATACCGTCATCTGGGTGGTAACCGAACAGTTCTCAAAGATGTCTCATTTTGTCCCGCTGCTGGGTTTGGCATCTGCTCCTCACTTTGCCAGCCAGTTTTTCACCCACATCTTTCGGCTGCATGGACTTTCGTTGCACATCGTTTAGGACAGAGGGGTCAACTTTGTCTCTCACTTCTGGCGATCTCTATGTAAGCAACTGCAGGTGAAAATGGACTTCTTTTTTGCATCCGCCATCTAATGGAAAGGTAGAGAGAGTTAACCAAACTCTGGGCTGTTACCTTCGTCATTTTGTCCCTGCCCGTCAGGACAGCTAGTCCACTTTGTTGCCATGGGCAGAGTTCTCTTATAACTCCCTGGACTCAGAATCTGCTGATGCAGCCCCGTTATTTATTGTTTACGGACCAATTCCACGCCCACCTCTTTCTCTTTCTCTGGCTGTTCCTGTGGTGGAAGAGTTGGTGCAGGACCTCAGGTCTATCTGGGAACAGTCTCGTCAGTCTCTACTTCGGGCGTCTGCCTGCACCAAAACCCAGGCCAATAAGAAATGGAGGCCTTCTCCAGTCTTCTCTCCGGGTGAAAAGGTGTGGCTTTTGTCCAGGTACGTTCGGTCTAAGATCCCCAGTTACAAACTGGGTCCACATTTTCTGGGACCGTTCAAGGTGTTACAGTGCATCAATCCAGTGGCATATAAGCTCTCCCTTCCTCCCACCATACGCATCCCCATTTCCTTCCACAACTCCCTGCTGAAACCCATCATCCTGAATTCCGTTTCTACCGGCAAGTACCTCCTCTGGTTCCTGAAGCTGATGCTTCTGATGTCTTTGAGGTGAAAGAGGTCCTTGATATGAAGACGGTCAGAGAGAAGCATTCTATCTTGTTAACTGGAAGGGGTTCAGCCTGGAGGAAAGGTCTTGGGAGCCCGAGGACAACATCCTGGATCTTGCTCTTCTACACAGGTTCCTCCAGTCCAAGAAGAGGGAGAGGCCGAAGAGGGGGGAGGGGTACTTTCACAGCCACGGGTGCCCCACCGACCCATATCCTGGGTTGCAGGCGCACCCATATGCCTTACTCTGCCCCTGGAGCCTGCATGCTAACTTACCTCTCCTGGCTCCAGTGGCGGCCTCCTCGCTCCCAGTGGTCCGGCGTATGCATTCCCGTCTCCTAGGGTGCTCGCCGGCTCTTTAAGATTTAAGCTGGCTGGCGGCTTGCCAAGATAAATTCCTGCCCCATCCTGTGTTCCCTGACAGATCTTTGTGCTCATGCCTAAGAGAAAGCTGTTCCCTGTGAGTTCTTTTCGTGTATTGACCTCCCGTTGTGACCTCGGACCTGTTCCTGATTACGCTCCTTCACTGCCTGCCCTGACCTATTGCTTAGTCTCTGACTTTCAACCTCTGCCGCCTGCATTGACCTATTGCCTGTCCCCGATCACGAGATTGCCTGCCGACTTTGTACCTCGACCTTGGCTCCCACCGCGGACAAGTCGCGCCTGTGGAAATACCTGGTGGTACAACGCCGCCGCAAGACCAACCTGCTTTGCGGCGGCCTCTGGTAAAGACCGGGTGCCACTTAGATTCCAGTCCCAGGTGTCGGCTTGTGTCATTGTCCGCAGTGGTCCAGGGGTTTCAATGACCCCGAGCCTTGACAAACATATTCAGCAAATATAGTTAATTGTTTTGTGTAATTTCCTGGCATGATTTCTTTTTTACCAAACTATATGTCTGCAACCTGGGATGCTGGGAAATATGTAAATAAGTTTTGCAGGATAGGAAAACCACTCCTCTTTTGCTACCTTGTAAGACAGTGAGGAATATATGTTCTGCAGGAAGATGTAGGTCCCAGAGTTGAGATCCACATCTATTAGACATTTGAGACATGTCCTGGGGATAGGGCATTATTTTCCAAGATGAGAATAACCATTTAAGCTTTTGGTGACTTCTGTTGTTTTCAGTAATAAAAATCTGGTGTAATTTAACCATGATGCATATCCACAACACATTGTATTCCTGAATTCCATGAAAAATTAGCATTTACCTAGTAGCTTTATGTAGGCAATATTTTATACATTTTTCTAAATGCATTTAATAAATTATAGAAGTGTAACTGGTAGGCAGCCGATATTGTTTCTGTGTAAAACATTTGCGTCCTTGAAATGAACAGTTTTAAACATGAGTTGACATTATATTGCATGCAGTAGCGTAGATGTTCCATGAAAATGTTAAGATCTCAAACTAATTTACGTTAAGTGTGGGTGAATGCATTCTGTAAAAGAATGCTTTCCAGTTTTGTAGGTTGCAAATTTTATATTGTTTGCATATTAACAGAATAAAATTAACATTTTATTAGTTATAACATTATAGGTAACGCAATTGATTTAGTTTAGTGTAAACATGTAATAATACATATGATGTATATGTACTGATATTGAGATTAGCTTGATTCCCCCTTTATGAGTCAGTTTATTCTGCAAGAATGCACATTCAAGGTCTTCTAGTATAGTGCCCTGTCCTCTACCTCTAACCCCTTTTATAACCTAAAAGCTATAGCCGCTATTGGTTACTCCATTCATCCAGTTTGTGTGCCGAGCATTATCATGAACAGTGGCAAGTCCTTTTTCTGATCATTTCATGTTGTCATAGTAACCGGCATAGCCTAGTGAAGCAGTCAACCATCAGGCTACTTCAACCCATTTTACAGTATTCACTGCCTGTGCTTAAGTATGTGCTTTGTAATGTTATGTATGGTCTATACCTCTGCTTTATTTTTTATTCATGATTATTGTACGAAAATATAACCATAAAATACATTAAAGATCAAATTCCAGGTCTCAAATCAACCCACAACTAAAAAAGCATCGTCCTTAGGCTTTTCAGAAATATTTTTCCTTTTTTCCATAATATAAAAATTCTGTTTTGGGAAAATCAGCTTCTTAAGTGCACAGGGGGTTGGCCACAGGAGCACCTTTTTCTTCCCATGTTCTATTTGAATGAATTTTCAAAATGTCAATCGGTCAAGAGATTGCTGATTAATGATGGGCAGCACAGATTAAAGAGAACAGGTGCACCAGCAGGCATTACCATGCCCTCAATCTGCCAAAAAACTAATTAGTATTTGTAAAGTCTGGAAAGCTTATAAAGTGCCTTACCCACTGCTGCTTTTACTTTTGGAGTAAATATAGGAGACTATAACAAAAAAAACTCTGCCAGGTCAGACCTGGTCTTAGGTCCGAACCGGCAAGTTTACACCCACATTTACTAAGAGGCCAGAGCCTTAACAATGAGAATTTTAAGGCTGGCAATTAAAACAATAGTAGTAATAAATTCCTTCAGATGACACAATAAAAGAAAATTAGAGTTTTTGTACTATATAATCTGCTCCTCCTTTACCTTTCCTTCTAATTTTGAATTATTTATATGCATTCAAATTAGCTGTATAGCAATCACTGTCTAGAAACTGTATGTCAGCATTTTTTTGGGTTACCCTATAACAGTGATGGCTAACCTATGGCACTGGTGCCAGAGGTGGCACTCAGAGCCCTTTCTGTGGGCACTCAGGCCATTACCAGAGATGACTCCGGGTATCTTCCTGCAGTCCCTGACAGCCCAGGACTTGCTGTGCACAGAGCTATTTTAAAGTGACAGCTCTCCCTGGGACTATTTTCTGCTTTATTGGTGTCCTCAGGGTGCTGGTATCAATGAAAGCTGTGACAGAGCAGGGAGTATAAATCACAAATTAAATTTCTGTATTGGCACTTAGAGATAAATAAGCGGGTCTTTGATGAAGTTTGGGCACTCGGTCTCTAGAAGGTTTGCCATCACTGCCCTATAAGCTATTTATACTTATGTGTATGCATCTGGGTGCTGTAGGAATATATTAAAATTGATTTATCCTGAAGCATTCCTATTGTTATGTTCATTTATAACTTTTCATACAGATTCAGACACCAACTGTTTAACATCCCCTTAACTCATACATTATAATTTCTGCTAAGATTGGTTGAATGTTAAAGAAAATCTACCATAAAAATCAAGCATTATAAACCGGGGTCACTTACTCATCGATCCCAGCAATATGACTGTGGTAATCTTATTATATTTTTTTACACATGGCTTCCTTATTTCTAAAATAAACTTTTAAATTATGCTAATGAGCCTGAGGGGTTCTGGTGGGTGTTTCCAGAGCTCCACGGTGATGTCTTTTCACTCGCTGTTGCAATGAGCAGAGGGGATCTCCCTTCCCCCTGCTGTTCCTGCTTCTGCTAGATTACACAGAGGGAGATGTGCGAGAGCAGGGTGAGACGTGGTCTGCTTATTGTAACAGCCTATGATTCTGCTGCATTGAAGCACTCTGGGTACACCCACCAAAGCCCCTAAGACGCAGCATAATTTTAAAATTACATTTTAGAAGTAAAAAAGTCATGAATAGCAAATATAAGAAGACTACCACAGTCATGGTGCCTCGATCTATGAGTAAGTGTCTCTGGTTTATCCATGCTTGATTTTGATTTCCTTTAAACAGGATTTCAATGAGCCTACCAAACATCTCTGATATCACTTTTCTTCTAGATTGGAACCGATTACTGCCCCCAGTAGCACAGTGCCAGCCACAATGGTCCAGTCACAGTGACCCCAGTACAGTGACCTTAAACATAAACACAGTGACATCCAGGAGCCAAAAAAATAGTCATGTTGTGACGCAGTGATGTTATCGTGTCTTCCTGCTCAGGGTCACTTGCATTAAAGGTCAAAGGCATGTGGGAAAAAAAGCAGGGACCTAGCACAGGCAGGCATGATGTGATCATGAAATTCTCATTGTGTCAGTAAAAACCCATCCAATATGCACCTCTAAAGAAATCAAACCATATATGTCCATAAATTAAATGATGTGTATTAATGAGAAATGCCAAAGGGAAAATGTATTGGCTGCTCTTTGTACAAAAGCCTTTGCTGGTTGATCTTCAAGGCATCTCCAGTATGGAGAAACTAGTCACAAGCATTGTTCAGTGTAATTTTGGCCTTTTCTTTGACACAAATGCTCTTCAAAACCTTAAACTTCTATGGGCTCTTTCTATGACTTGTGAGTTTTAGTTCCTTCTTTAGATTTTCGATTGGATTCAGGTCAGGTAATTGGCTGGGCCATTCTAGCAACTTTATTTACTTCCTCTGAAACCAAGTTACAGTTTTCTTGACTGTTGGTTTGGGATCATTCTCTTGCTGAAATATTCGCTCTGTTTTCATATTTTATGGTAAAATTATGTGTTTTACAATTCCATTTTATAGGACCCAAGTGCTCACTAGAATTTTCAGTAGTTTAGAGATTCTTCTGCAACCAATGCCATCACTATGTTTTGCAAGAAAATGTTTGTGAAGATCTTCAGACAGCCCAATGGGTTTATCCTTCATGAGATGTTTCTTGTGTGGAACCTAGATAAGAATACTCCATTTTATAGGCCATTAGTAGTGCCTTTACTTTCTATGACTTTTTGGTCTTCTCTTTCTTCACTACTGTGTAATTACTCTATATTTCACATAATTTGTGGACAATTGTTTTATTTCTTTGCTAATGTGAATTGGATGGGTTCTTATCTGGTAAGAATTTAATGTCCACAGCACCCTGGGGGTGCGTTCACACGTTGCAGTTAAAACTGCATCGCAATTAGTTTTGGGTTGGTTTTAGGTGGAATTATTTATTTTAACAAGTGATAGACATCAAATCAACAGGTCAATGAAATTTGTGGAACAGCTTCTCCTTCAGAATCAAATTCACCCATTCAGTCCATGTCTTTCACCTGTGAAATTGACAAAACTGCACCTAAAACCACCTCAAAGTTTTAACTGCAATGTGTGAACGCACCCTTAGAAATATTTTTACTTTAATTGGTGATTGGTAATTGGTGTTACATACTTATTTTACTTGTTGTATTGTAATTTTAAACAAAAACTGCACCCAGTAGAATGAGGCGTAACACATGCATAGTGCATTTGGTTTTTGGTGGTAAAACAACACTGTTACAATGTAGAAGGAAAAAGAGAACATTTTATTAGAATGATATTTTAAACCTCTGCCAAAAATAGCAGTAAGTACTATGAAGTCTTTTGTACGAATCACAGTGTACATGATTTTGCAAATGCAATGAAGCCAGCTTTTGTCTTATTCTCCTCCCTGAAGGTTATATATAATTTGCTGCTATTCTTTATCGCTGCAAGTTTCTTTTAAAGAACTATACTTCACCCTGATTACTATCATCATCTGAACCAATCACATAGAGATGGAGACAGGATTTTTTTCCAGTATCAAAACTCACTAGTTTGTAAATGTTACATTGGAGTACAGTTATCTAATATCTACTTATCAAGAAACTGGAAAATGACACAAAGATTATTGATCCTCATGACAAGATTTCTCATTATTCACTGTAGCTCTTTGCCTATGTGCTGCAGTAGTTAAGGTAGCGATGTTTCTCTAGATAGCATGCATATTAGTATTTAATATCATTCAAGGTAAGGGAATATGAAGTAGGTATGTGTAACTGCCATGAGATGCAATGTGTAGAAAGGCAGCACATTATTCTGCTCTCCAGCAACTAATAAATCGCCCAGTGTTATGTGAAAATTTGTGGATTTTTATATTTATTCTGGCCATTGATTAGATGTACAAGGGTTATATGAGGCATACCATGCGTTGATATTATTCCTTAGGATTGGATATTGGTTGTTGGCTGAATTTTGGTATCTTGTTGGAATCTTCTCAACCCACATTGTTTCAGCATTGAACCCTATATTTATTATGTAAGTCTCTGTTATATTGCTATTTGTGTTACCTTTTATTGAAAAGGGGGAAACATTTATTTAATTCTAGGGTTGTTATGCAGGGGCATAACGATCGCAGTTGCACTGTGTGCGACCGTGACAAGACCCAAAAGTGGAGGAGCCCAGATTTACCTGATGTAGGTGCGGGCCCCCTCCACCACTTAAGGAGTCAGGCATTGGAGCCAGTTTAGGTGCAAACCGACCTGCTCATTAAAGAATAAATGTCAGAGGCTATTAGAGATACCTCTGCTTGCTGCAGATATATGACTCAGACTGCTGCTTCCTCCCTTGGGTTTGTTTTAGGCAATGGTGTCTACCCATTTTACAAGATTATATAATAAATATAATTGTCATATATGTCACATCACTCAAATGCATTCCATTTCCTTGTTTAGCTATAGTTTGTATGGGCCGATGCACATGTAACAGATAAAATAGAATATCAGGGACAGGCTTTAATTCATTTTCTGTTTTCAAGATCATACAGGGGGTCCCCTACTTAAGAACACTCAACTTACATACGACCCCTAGTTACAAACAGACCTCTGGATATTGGTAATTTTCTGTACTTTAGCCTTAGACTACAATAAACAGCTGTAACAGTTATCAGAGGTGTCTGTACTGAAGCTTTAGTGTTAATCCTGGTTCTTATGACAATCCAACATTTTTAAAATCCATTTGTCACAGAGACCAAAAAAATATACAGTTCCGACTCACAAATTCAACTTAAGAACAAATCTACAGACCCTATCTTGTATGTAACCCGGGGACTGCCTGTACTGGGAAACAAAAAAAGGACATATGTGCACAATCTTATAGTGGATCATCTTTTGATAAGTTTTAAGTAAAGTTTCATTTGTGATGTATAACCACTTTGAAGTAATCATTGTAAGTAATTCTTTGAAGCATGAAGAAATCTAGCTTGTTGCTCAAACTAATATTGTTTCAAAGCTCAGGCTTTCACACCCTTTTTCATTTTGCTGTTTTATTCATAGGGGATTGGCTTCAGGCATAAAGCTATCAATAAATCTTGCACATATGAATGACTTGTATTTAGATTTCCATTGCATCAACCTCAAAGCTACATTCTCCAATAGTTGTCCAACAATTTCTTTTATGTGCTTCCCATCATACATAAAACACATTTTGGAAGGCAAATAGTTAATTAAAAATGACATTTAAAAATATCTAAAAACTAGTTACATTACTGAATATTTTACTCTTCTTGAGTAGTAAAATCAATGAGACAGGACCATTTGTTCTATAACCTGTAGGATTACAGGTATGTTCCCTGCAGGGTAATGTACTTTAGAACATATGTACTTTAATTGTCGGATTTTAGGCCAGGTGCACATGAACGTGTGCAGCCCTTGGATAAGGGCCCAATTGTTGGCCTGATTCCATGGGCTGCACACCCTGCATAGGACGTTAGTCCTTGCATTATACCGTAATATTATGCAAGGATTTCCTGTCTGCTTGCCGAATAGAAGTGCTGGCAGTGTGTTAACTGCTAGTGCCGGTGATTCAGTTTGTATACTCCTACATAGAGTAATTAACAATAACATAATTTTATAATAAAATACTTACGGTATATAAACATTTATGTTAATATCTATTTTTGCATGCAAGTGGATTGCTTATAAATGTGTTGATGGAGAATTTCTTCTGATTACTGCCTTACAACTAGACATCCTGACATTCTAAAAATAGGCTTAAAAAATGCTCTTACTGTAAAGCTTGACAAAGGTTTGCATTTTTTTAAAATAAAATGAACAGCAACAATAGCCAACTACTTTATTTAAAAAGAATATTGTATCTATTGACAATAGATCTTAAGTATACGGTATATACTCGAGTTTTTCAGCACAAAAATTGTACTTTCCGACAACCCGGGTAGGTCATTTTCTTGCTTCAGGTGCTCCGGCTCCTCTTTGGTTGCTTCAGCTCCTCTACAGGTCCCTGCGCGATGTCAGCGATGCACAAAGAATGACATTGGCAAGACGGAGCCAGAGGACCCCAAGAGGAACCAAAACACCCAAACAGAAGCTGGAGCACCCAAAGCAAGAAGAGGACCTGCAGGGGGTGGTGGAAAGGTGAGTACAGTGTTAATTTAATATTTTTTAATGTAATGGCGTGGCATACTCGGGGCAGGGGCTAGGCGGCTAAATAATGGGGATGGACTGGCTATATGCTACTGGGGCAGGGGCTGGCAGACTATATAATGATGATGGGGGTAGGGGCTGGCTGTATACTGGGGGGCAGGGGCTGGCTGTATATTGGTGGCAGGGAAGGGATATGCTGGCCAGCTATATACTGGGGGTGAAGGGCACTGACTAGCTCTATACTGGGGGTGGAAGGGGGTTGGTCAGCTTAATACAGGCTGGAGCCTGTGAGCAATGCATTTCCCACCCTAGGCTTATACTCGAGTCAATAGGTTTTCCCAGTTTTTTGTGTTAAAATTAGGTATGTTGGCTTATACTCGGGTCAGCTTATACTAGGTAATTAGTATATATGGTAATTTCTTTTTCAGAAGGTTCCTCATGACTAGCAGCCAATTTGTAAAACCACCATCAAATAATCAGTAGTTTAAAATCCCTGCAAACATTGTACACATACCTCAAATTTCAAGTACCATATACATATACTCAAGTATAAGCTGAGTTTCTCAGCACAAAAAATTAGCTGAAAAACTCAAACTTGGTTTATACTCATGTCAAGAAAAAAATAAAGTCAAAACTTACCTTACCGACCACCCCTGCAGGTCTTCTCTTCTTCAGTCCAGCAACGGTAGGTCCGTGCGCGCCGGCCAAACAGATTTTTACACCAGCCGCCGCTGTCATCATATTGGGGCTCATTTACGAAGGGTCTGAACGCCGCACTTTCTTAGGGTTTCCCGAATATTTCCATTTTGCGCTGAATCGCCCCGGGATTTTGGCACACGTGATCGGATTTTGGCTTGCACACAACAGAAATGGGGGGCGTGGTCGTCAGACAACCCGACAGATTCGGACAAACCGTGGAATTTAAAAAAGGTTTTGTGTCGCAAGATCAAGCACTTACATACACCAGGAAGAAGCAGGTGAACTCCGGCAGACCTCAGCGCAGCAGCCACACAGGAAGGAACTTGGTAGCACGATCTTAGTGAATCGCGCCGGACCCGAATCGACGTTGGACAATACACCGCTGGATCGCGCCGGGTAAGTAAATCTGCCCCATTGTGTGTGCTGGCTGGTGCGCACTCTAATGTCAGCAGCAGCTGACGTCACAGCTTGTGCTCTGGAGCATAACACGGACCTTCCAATGCCTGACTGAAGGTGAGTTTTGACTTTATTTGTTTTAGGAATTGGGCAAACGGGGGCTGGCTGACTACTTGGGCAGGGGACTGGTAAATACTGGGGCAGTGGTTTGGCTAACTACTGGGACAGGGGACTGGCTAACTACAGGAGCAGGGGGTTGGCTAACTAGTGGTGAAAGGGGCTGGCTGACTACTTGGGCAGGGGTCTGGCTAACTACTGGGGCAGGGGCTGACTGACTATTGGGGCAGGGGACTGACTAACTACTTGGGCAGGGGACTGACTAACTACTTGGGCAGGGGGTTGGCTAACTACTGGGGTAAACAGGAGCTGGCTGACTACTTGGGCAGGGGTCTGGCTAACTACTGGAGCAGGGGTCTGGCTAACTACTGGGGCAGGGGTCTGGCTAACTACTTGGGAAGGGGTCTGGCTAACTACTTCGGAAGGGGTCTGGCTAACTACTGGGGCAGGGGTCTGGCTAACTACTGTGGCAGAAGGCTGGCTATATACCAGGGCAGATGCTGGCTAATTACTGTGGCAGGGGGCTTGCTGACTACTGGGGCAGGAGGCTGGCTAACTACTGGGGCAGGGGTCTGGCTAACTACTGGGGCAGGGGTCTGGATAACTACTGGGGAAGTACATGGTGTGACATGTACTTTGAACAAGCATGTGAGACCATAACACTTATGAATAATCGCCCTAGCAATGATTTATAAACAATGATATTTATTTTGTTCAGTAAAGACTACTTGGTAATGTAGAGTTAAAAACAGGAACTAGGCAAAAAATATTCTTATAATATAATGATATAAACAGTTGTTCTGCTTTACTTTATTTTTATGTGTGCTGCCTTGCTGTTCTTATCATTGTAGAAAGTAAATTATTTAACAAAGTTTGGAGGCCTCATTTTACCAAGAAGGCTCTCATTAATGAAATCCCATCAGGCAACATTCTCCTACCAGAAATTGTCAAAGCAGTCATTCTTCATCATATATTTTAGAAAGAACAAAGACACCTTCAGTGATGTTGGCATTGCCTTTATGTGTAAGAATGTGTCCTGGAGACATTTGACAACTTCATGTTCTCTATCTTCTGTATGGCTTTCATTATGTTTTATGTGATGTGTTGGCAGTTGAATTATGTCCAATTAACCTACTGGAGGTATAAGTTGATTACATATCTTACAATTGGAAATAGGTTGTACTAAAATATGTTTTGTAGAGTTATGGGATAAGTCTTTTTAATCTCAACATTAAGTCAAATTACATATGTTGAGCTTGAAAAGAGAAACACTAAAATGACACAAAAAAAACATACCGTATATACTGTATATTTAAGCTGGGTTTTTCAGCACAAAAAATGTGCTGAAAAACCGTAACTCGGATTATACTCGAATCAATGGGAAAAAAAACCTCGGCACTCAGCTTTCCGACGACCCTGCAGATCTTCTGTCTTCAGCTTCAGCTCCATCTTCAGCTCCCTTTGCAGTCCCGCTTGCCGACATCATGGTGTGTGTGTCGCCATCGGCTATATACAAGGGGGCTGCTGGCTATATACTGGGGGCAGGGAGCTACTGGTTTTATACTAGGGGGCAGGCAAGTTATATATTGGGGAGACTGTGACCAATGCTTTTCCCACCCTCGGCTTATACTCGAGTCAATAGGTTTTCCGATTTTATTTGTGTTAAAATTAGGTACCTTGGCTTTTACTCGGATCGGCTTATACTCAATTATATATGGCAAATATATCCCACAAATCCAAGCCACCACAGTGCTACTTCAGTGAAAAAATATAAAAGGAACAAAAAAAAAAAACCTTTTGTATTTTTCGGTAAAAGGAGCTGTTTCAGTATTTGTTTTTTGTGAGATAAATTCATTATTCACCAGGTACTGTTACTTTATCAAAAGTGCAGTTTTGTACAAATCTTAAAGTAAATCTACTATCAAAATGGAACCAGTTATACCTGGAACATTCACGTATAGATTCATGCAATGTGACCGAGGTGATATTCTTTAATTTGTTATCCATGGCTTCCTTCCTTCTAAAAGCAACTTTTAAAATTAAGCTAGTGAGTCTGCAGGGCTCCGGAGGGCATTACCAGAGCCCCTACATGCACAGGTTGTTACACTGTGCAAGCACTTTGCCCCTCCCACTGTGTGAGATTATATCAGGGAAAGGGGGAATGCCAAGGGAGCAGGTGTGGGGAAAACAGTCTAATAGACTGTAAAGCTATAGCATGGAGGGGCTCTGGTAACACCCCAAGGAGCCCCTCAAGCTCATTACCATAATTTAAAAAGTTACAGAGGCGATGGATATCAATTTAAGAAGATTAACATAGTCACAATGCCTGGATCTATGAGTAAGTGTCCCTAGTTTATAATGCTTGATTTTTATGGTAGATTTACTTTCATAAAGAATAAAGTGAAAATATCATCAACATCAACATATAGAATAAGATAATATTTTAAAAACTTTCTATATCAATAGAAAACACAATAGTTATGGCACTTCAAAGGCTGGGATGGTGAAAGAAGAAAAAAGGTCACAGCTCCCTAGAAGCTCCATCGAAATTTGAGTAGTTCATTGAATTTACCCTTAGGTAAAGGAGAGATATTAGAGTGTTGTTCATAATGGTGTGTATTCAAAATATAGAACAAAAGTAGTGTGCACAGTTCTAATAGAAAGAGGGCCTAAAATTCTCATCTGTTATATGGTATAAAGAAAGATACTGTATCTCAGATGCAGTAGGTATTGAAGGACCTGAAGGTTTAGCTTCCTTTATGAAAAATCAGTTGATGACCTTGAAGAACCATGTAATGTGATTGCAAGAAACAGCCTTTATATATGTCTCAACACCAAGAAGGACGAGCTGTAAAATTTATGCAAATTAAGGAAGGAACAGCTGCTGCTAAAATCTGAAAATGATCACATTTCCAAGCTCCTACAGTAGCTACAATCCTTGACATGTGTAAAGGAAATGAAACCAGATTTTAAAAAATTAGTCATATGAGACCTGGAAATTTGGGTCATGTCTTTTAAAATGGTTATGTGATGCCTTCTGGCTGTTAGGATGGCAGTTTTTGGCACTTTTAAATAGTAACCTTCATTTCAGATGACTTTTGACATTGTGTGGGGGTGTTTGGAACATTTTTCTAATATACTTTATTAAGAAATTCTGCTTAGTTTGTGAAGAAACAGACTACTAAGTGCCCCTTAGTTACAATGTTACTTCTACATTACTATGGCAAATCTGTCTACGTGATTGAAGATGGGTCTCTCTCTCTCCTCTCCTGTTTGTTGCAAAGTTGTTAGTGCTAACTAGAGATGCGCAAATTTGTCAAAATTCGATTTGACCAGATTCACTGAATTTTTCGGAAAAATTTTATTTGACTCGAATCATGTCGAATCATGTTAAAAGACAGGTATTTCCTGGCTGCAGAGAGCCTGTATGGTGTTTTAGAATGGTGTGCCATGCTCAAACATGCACAGGGAGCGTGGTATGGTCTTCAAACAATGATGTGTTTTAGTATGACACGCACATGACAGCCGTCGTTCTTAGAATCACTTCACTCTTCAATTCCATGGGCACTCAGAGGGGCTAACTTGACAAAATAAGTGAAGCGGGAACGCAGCCTGTCAGGATAACGTCTATACCATCTAGAAAGGACTGAGCTGAGGGCCAAGATCCCACTATAACATCAGAGTGCATTCTTTTTACACTAACATCAGATGATTCCATAGATTATGACAGAACCTGTTCTGTTGAACGCGGATACATGTAGAAACCCCCCTAAAGAGTGGAGAGGGTGTCGGCAGTAATTTTGCATTGATGTCACTGATCATTTTGCCCTTCTTTTCATCTGTTAGTATTTGCTTTCAGACGGTCAATAATCCATCAGTATTGCTAAAGCCAAATACAAACAGGAGTTGATCCAAAACAGAGATGACCAGTAAATGGGATATTTGCATGTCCTGGGTTCTATTTCCACTCCTGCTTTTGGCTATCAATCATGAAGCTTTTCATTCCTTCTGACAAATGAAATGAATGGGAAAACCAAACATAGTTACGAGGGTGAAAACAGCATTATGGAAATCACAGTGTGTTCCAGGAAGACAGAGGTCAGTTGTCAGCAGCATGAGTAGGCCGCAGAGTTGCACAATAACAAATTATGGAGGTGGCGGAAACACGATAGGCCACAGAGTGGCACAATGACAGTGTGTGGAGGTGGCGGCAACATGTTAAGCCACGTAGTGGCACAATGACAGAGTGTGGAGGTGGCATTAACATGGTAAGCCACAGAGTGGCACAATGACTGAGTGTGGATGTGGAGGCAGCAGGAGCAGGTGGCCACAGAGTGGAACAATGACAAAGTGTGGAGGTGGCGGCAGCATGGGGTCAAAGAGTGGCACAATGACAAAGTATGGAGGTTGCAGCAGCAGGAGGTCAGAGAGTGGCAAAATGACAAGTTCTGGAGGTGGCAGCAGCAGCACAAGACCACATAGTGGCACAATGACAAAGTGTGGAGGAGGCAGCAGCATGAGGTCCGAGAGTGGCAAAATTATAAATTCTGGAGGTGGCAGCAGCAGCAGCATGAGGCAACATAGTGGCACAATGACAAAGTGTGGAGGTGCCAGCAGCATGAGGTCAGAGAGTGGCAAAATTACAAATTCTGGAGGTGGCAGCAGCAGCATGAGGCAACATAGTGGCACAATGACAAAGTGTGGAGGTGCCAGCAGCAGTAGCAGAAGGTCACAAAGTGGCACAATGACAGAGTGTGGAGGTGGGTGACAACTCCAGTCCCTGGTAAAGATGGTAGGAGACAGATGGAGCAACTTGCAGCAGATTTGTGGGTGGCAGCATAAGATTAGTGGCTGAGGCAGGTAGTTAGAATCCAGGCGAATCTGATGCATAAGCCATTGGTGAGTTGAAATCTTGGACGATACACGCCTGATTCATCTTGACAAAAGGTCTTTCTACATTACAGGTGGACAAGCAGGTTCTCCTAGGAGTAACGATAGCCCCCGCTGCACTGAACACCCACTCTGATGCAAAACTACTGGCCGGGCCGGACAGCTTCTCTACTGCAAACTCCGCAAGTTGCGGCCACACATCAAGTTTAGCTGCCCAGTAGTCCAGGGGATCCTTTACTGGGGTGGTGAGTGCTGTCCAAGTAGGCCACCACCTTGTGGTGCAGGGTCTGCTCCATGTCTGCTGCTGCTGGTGGCTGCTACCCTCCTCACTAGGCGGGTGAAGAAAGCTGCTCATTAAGGACTCCAGACTTTGAGCTGCTGATGGAGCTGCTACTGCTCCTACCCCCCACAGCAGCCGTGGCAGTAGTTCATGAGCGATGACTGCCAGGAATCCCCTGGTCAGATCTGACAGAGGATGGACAATGGCGCACATAGGCAGCAGCCAACGGTATGCACAGTATTTCTCTATAGTACGCCAGTTGTTCCTCCCTCTCGGCAGCTCGAAAAAAGTCACCCATTTTGGACTGGTAGTGAGGGTCCAAGAAGGTGGAGAGCCAAAAGTCATCCCTATGCTAGATGTTAACTATTCGGCTGTCACTAGTTAGGCAAAGCAGCATGCTGCAGGCCATCTGCGCAAGTGACTCTGAGGGACTCCCGGCCTCCATCTCCACTGTATACTGCCACGGTGCTTCTGGGTCATCTGCCTCGTTTTCTACCTCCCCCGGATGCTCCTGCTCCTTCTCTCCTGTCAACTGAGTAGAAAAACTCTGGTCCATTTGCATCATCAAAAAATCATAAATGGCTTTTCTCTGTTCATACAGGCGGTCTAACATACAGAGGCTGGAATTCCAACAGGTGGAAACATTGCATATCAGCCTATGTTTGGGGAGGCCGTTCTGCTGCTGCAACTGGAGGAGGGTGTGCTTGGCTTTGTAAGAATGGCTGCTGTGCATGCACAATTTCCTGGCCATTTTTAGAATGTTTTGCAGATGGGTGGAAGACTTCAGGAACCTATTAACAACCAAATTGAACACGTGCGCCATACAGGGCACATGGATCATCCCTCCTCGGCGCAGCGCAGACACCATGCTCCTCACATTGTCTGTCACCATGGTTCCGATTTGCATTTGTTGCTGAGAAAGCCACACATTTCTTCTTGCATGATGCAGAGCAGTTCCTCCCCTGTGTGACTTCGTTCGCCCAGGCAAACCAGGTGTAGAACTGCGTGACAACGCTGTGCCCTGCACATGTGGTATGATGGAGCAGGAAGAAGAATTGTGGAGGCTGAGGTGGTGGTGGAGAAGGAGGAGGAGGTGGACGTTGGCGCAAGAGCAGCAATTTGACAACGTGAAGGAGAAAGCAGCGTCTCCTGTTCAAGTTGTTGGTGTGGCTGGGTGGGAAGCACATTCACCCAGTTGACCGTAAAGGACATGTACTGGCCCTGACCGTAGTTACAGCTCCAAACGTCCGCACTGCTGTGCACCTTGGAAGAAACCGATATGCTCAAGGACTGGCACACTTTCTGTTCTACATATTTGTGAAGGGCTAGTACTACCTTTTTGGAAAATAAATTTCAGTTTGGAATTTTGGACCTCGGTTCGGCACAAGCCATTAGTTCTCTGAAAGGTGCAGAGTCCACAACTTGGAAAGGGAGGGACTGCGGTACTAACAACTTGGACAGGAGCTGGGTCAGCTGGTGCACCTTAGGATGGCTGGACGCATACAGTTGTCTCTTTGTAATCGCCTCCTTCAACGACTGCTGGCGCCATACGTAGCGGGGAGCAGGAGCATCTTGTCAAAGACAAACAACTCCCTTCAGCAGAGGTGCTGGAGCCTTGACTGGCTGAAGTGGCATGTGTGCCACTAGGTGCTGCTGCTGTTGCGGCAGGATGGACCATCACATCTGAACCACGTGGATCACGCTGCATGTGCTGACGCAGGGCCCTGGTGCCAATGTTAGCTCCCTGGCCACGCTTCACTTTTTGCCCGCAGATACTACATATACACACTCTTGGCTACTCTGGTGTCTTAACAAAATACTGCCACACCATCGAGTTGGTGATTTTACACTGAGTGACTACATACGCAGCTGCCTCACTGAGCCCCTGTGCCACTACTTACTTGGACCTGCAAAGCAGGTTTTGTACCCCATGCCTGTTTGGCTCCTGTCCTCGCACTGCTGACACCCTCTTCTCCTGACGATGCTGATGCTTCACTAAGCTCCCAAGTGCGATTGGCTACATCATCATCGATTTGTGTTTCCCTGTCATTGCTATTTTCCTCAACGGTCTCAGTGTGCACAGCCTGACTACTTGCAAGTGCAACATAACCTCCCGTACGACTCTTTACCTCTCTACTTTCCCACCTACTGCAGATGTCTGCCCCACCTCTTCACTGCCAAGCAGCTGCTGACTGTCCTCAAAGAGTTCATCCTCGCTGTATAGCGGAGCTGAGGGAAATGAACAGGACTTAGGCTGGTTGAGAACAGGTGAGGGCCGCTGAACTGCTCCTGGGCTATGCCAACTAAGTGTTGTATCTGACGAACCCATGGACTCTAGGCTGGGGTTGTCAGATGTTATTTGGGAGGAAGTAGATGACCTAGTCAACCAATTGGCAACCTTTAGGTTGTTGATCAACACACTGCCACTAGATGACAATGGCAGTTCTGGCCTCACAGACTGACCCCTGCTGCAATGTCCCATTACTGTTATGCGACCTCTGCCTGCTCCATCTGCCACTTTTCTGTCTGACACAGTGGTTAATCAACTACAAGGATTTGACATGTATTTCTTGCTCTTAACTTCAGCAACAAAAAAGAACAGCTATATAAAGATACCCCAAAACGGACACCCTGGGATTGGCGCGGAAATCACGACAGAAACTATGTGGATTTTACACAGATTTCTTCCCATTCACTTCAGCAATAAAAAAACTTGTTATTTGGGGTATACAATCTCAAGTGTAACCATCTCAATTGATTGTTACACTTTAACATAAACTCTCATTTGACCCAAGTAGGTGAGGGTAAATGAACTGCTATGTCTAATGGTATATAATATTGAAAAAAGACGCAATTCCATCCTTTAAATGTTTTTCCCCATAACCTGTGATACTTTTGTTCTCCAGAAAGTCATCCAGGCCTCTCTTAAACATGTACATAGAGTCCTCCATAGCAACCTCCTGCGGCAGAGAGGTCCATAGTCTCACTGCTTTTATAGTAAAGAATCCCTTTCTGTGGTGATGGTAGAAACACCTCTCCTCTAGGCGTAGAGGATGCCCCCTTGTCCTGGTCACAGGCCTAGGTATAAAAAGATCTTTTCAGGTTTTTGTACATTGTGATGTACAAAAGATTACAAATTTTGTAATCTGTCCTTGTAGTCTGGTCCCCCCATTCCCCTTATAATCTCAGAAAAACTAATCCACTTTTCTTGCATACTACTATTCAATGTGTGGGATATTAAATATATAAAAGTAATACTTACATTTCTTTTAATTAGCAAAAAAGAAATTTAAAAATCAAAGCTGTTACCCATATGGGTGAAAAATATCAGAATTGATGCTCTAATAACAAAAGTGTTGGCCTACAATACATGGTAAATCCATTATAATATATGTGGCTTCAGTATATACATCTATACATATATTTATAGGGCACAAATAGTTGGTGTTTGGTATTCTTGACTGTCTTGCATTTTAAAATCCCTCATTTGCTATCTGTACCATATATGTGTGTGTGTAGACAGCAGGCATGCATATTGCAATTGATGTACTGTAAATGCTAACAACTTGACCAATACTTAAGCTTTTGTTACTATATTTTTAACCCATATAGGTATTTGTAGATAGACTGTGATTATGGTTTATAATCATTCTTTCCTCTGCTAATTAGAAGGAATAATTAGAAGGAATTAATAGCACTATTTATATAAGTATCTCACACAATTAATGGTAGTTTACAAGAGAAAGGAATCTTGTCTATCCTAGGAGAAATTAGGTAGTTATTGCCACTTGCTGCAAACTGTGAGGTACATAATCCTTGAAATGTGAATCTATGTTTTAGAAAGCCTGCAGATTTCTACCTGCATAGGTTGAGATAGTTCAGCTGTGTATTCCAGTGGCTGGGAGAACAATGGAATGACAGGTGGAATGACAGCAATTTGTGAACATGTGAGATTCATTGCACAATGGATCTTTACATTACAAGAATGGTGTGTACACATATCAAGCAAATAGAAGTGTCTTGATTGGGTTACTAGGCAGAGGTCCAGCTTAAGGTGCCCTATAGGACTCGTGCCAGAGTAGAGTATATGAGCAGAGGCATTGGAGGCTGGAATGGAGGTATATTCTTTTCAACAATCCCCCCTGTTTCTGAAACGCAATAATATTGGTGTGGAGGCCATGTGGGCAATCTCACGCCCCTCCAGCGTTTGGTAAGTCCCACTATGCCACACCTTAGTATCTAAAACAAAAGATATTCTGGGCGCACAAATCAGTCCATCTCTCATCTAATTAATTATCTAATTGTTTTATACTTTTGATCATTGAAGTATTTATTTATTTATTCATTTAGTTACTTCTCATATCATCTATGTACCTTCTACTATTGTATGAATTATTTATTTATTGATATTTAATCACTTATTCATTTATCTTGTCTCCAATTATGTTGCATGTATGTCAATTTTACTTAACCCCCAGTTTTACCCTGATATTGACCTCTATCCTCAATTGATATGCTATATTTTTCTTTTCTTTTAATGGGATTCTCTATCATTGGGACTAATTCCCTAATTTATTTTAATCCATAGTAATGTACCTCCTTTGTAGTTTTAACATCCTCTATACATATTTATACCCACTTTCCATCACCAAGATCTTTGCACAGATCCCCCCATTTCCCCCTTTTTATCAATTTATTGTATGTATACCTTTATCCTTTGTCAATTAACAGATCACTCATCCACTTGAAAAAGGGGACCACAGATCCCCGAAATGCGTTGTGTCTTTTCCGTGTACATTTTAACATCAAAATAAAAAGAAAAGCATTTTGGAAACCAATACCCGGTCTTGCTGTGCGCCATCCGCTCTTGATTTCACTGTACCTAATCTCATGAAGATGCCTTCAAGAAATTATGATGTACTACACATTCTGACTCTTTATTCAGCTGTCACTTTCCCACAGCAGTTTATAAAATGAACGCTGAGCTCTGATTCATTGCTATGAGCAACAGGAATAGTTTTGTTCTCGCCAACCATGTATCACACTAAGGGATATTGCCAATCTGTATTTATATTTAAGTAGTTAATAGTGTGTCAGATTAAGTGATATTACCACCATGTATTTAAGTGTATGTCATCTCTTTTCTATAATTATTATTTGCTCCGTATCTTGATATTGTATATTTTACATCATCACCTACCTCATTTATATTGACCTTATTTATTGTTTCCTTACTTGCTGCTTATCAGATTGCTTATTGTGGATTACTCCCTCTATACAGTTTTTAATTGTCTTCTAATTGTTAAATTATTATAAAGATATATATTTTATATTATTTGGCAGTATTTCACTACCTGTAAGTATTTTTCATAATGCAGCATATTTACTAACACTGCCAAATAGTTTGACAGATTTTGTGCTCCCCATCGTCTTGTTTTTGTGTGGTGTCATTTTACTGTGGTTTACCAAACAATACTTCTGCTCGAGGCTATATACTACATTTTCATGTCTTCTGATTAATATAGAAGCCCACTGAAATAAAAAAAAAAGCTCTTTATGACTCTATAAGCATATACACTCACCGGCCACTTCATTAGGTACACCTGTCCAACTGCTCGTTAACACTTAATTTCTAATCATCCAATCACATGGTGCAACTCAGTGCATTTAGGCATGTAGACATGGTCAAGACAATCTCCTGCAGTTCAAACCGAGCATCAGTATGGGGAAGAAAGGTGATTTGAGTGCCTTTGAACGTGGCATGGTTGTTGGTGCCAGAAGGGCTGGTCTGAGTATTTCAGAAACTGCTGATCTACTGGGATTTTCACGCACAACCATCTCTAGGGTTTACAGAAAATGGTCCGAATAAGAAAAAACATCCAGTGAGCGGCAGTTCTGTGGGCGGAAATGCCGTGTTTATGCCAGAGGTCAGAGGAGAATGGGCAGACTGGTTCGAGCTGATAGAAAGGCAACAGTGACTCAAATCGCCACCCGTTACAACCAACAACAACAACAACAACAAGAGCATATCTGAACGCACAGTACGTCGAACTTTGAGGTAGATGGGCTACAGCAGCAGAAGACCACACCGGGTGCCACTCCTTTCAGCTAAGAACAGGAAACTGAGGCTACAATTTGCACAAGCTCATCGAAATTGGACAGTAGAAGATTAGAAAAACGTTGCCTGGTCTGATGAGTCTCGATTTCTGCTGCGACATTCGGATGGTAGGGTCAGAATTTGGCGTCAACAACATGAAAGCATGGATCCATCCTGCCTTGTATCAACGGTTCAGGCCAGTGGTGGTGGTGTCATGGTGTGGGGTATATTTTCTTGGCACTCTTTGGGCCCCTTGGTACCAATTGAGCATCGTTGCAATGCCACAGCCTACCTGAGTATTGTTGCTGACCATGTCCATCCCTTTATGACCACAATGTACCCAACATCTGATGGCTACTTTCAGCAGGATAATGCGCCATGTCATAAAGCTGGAATCATCTCAGACTGGTTTCTTGAACATGACAATGAGTTCACTGTACTCAAATGGGCTCCACAGTCACCAGATCTCAATCCAATAGAGCATCTTTGGGATGTGGTGGAACGGGAGATTCGCATCATGGATGTGCAGCCGACAAATCTGCGGCAACTGTGTGATGCCATCATGTCAATAAGGACCAAAATCTCTGAGGAATGCTTCCAGCACCTTGTTGAATCTATGCCACGAAGAATTGAGGCAGTTCTGAAGGCAAAAGGGGGTCCAACCTGTTACTAGCATGGTGTACCTAATAAAGTGGCCGTTGAGTGTAAAATGTACAGCAAATGCAATAGAAGTCTGTAAGATCTGTATTATACCATACAACTAAAAACTTTGTCAAGAAAACAAGACCATATTAGTACCACACTCTATAGTTTTCAACTTCATTTACAGGCAGTCCCTGGGTTACATACAAAATAGGTTCCAAAGGTTTGTTCTTAAGTTGAATTTGTATGTAAGTTGAAACTGTATTTTATATAATTTTATAATTGTAGTTCCAGGCAAAAAATTTTTTTGCCCAGTGACAATTAGAGTTTCAAAAGTTTTAGCTGCAATGGGACCAAGAATTAAAGACACCTTACAGCTGATCATTGCAACCTATAGTAAAGCATCCATAGAGCTTCACCAGATGTCACAGTGGGCAGAGAGGTCCATCTGTAACTATGGGTGGTCCTTAAGTAGGGATCACCTGTATTTTGTATTTTGAATTAAAACTACTAGCATTTATAGAAATGCTGTAGAAAATGGCATCAATATATGTATATTATGGCATCATTTAATGATATTGTACTTTTATGTTTTGGATCAATATCAACACTTTTAACCCAATTTAAACTTGTCACCACTGTTAATTTAAAATAAAATATTAAAATGAAGACAAGATTCTTAAATATACTCAGTACAACAAAATAACACATTCTCTAATTCACTGTTATTAACTTAAATATGGCATTTCACAGATATAATTCCGACATGTCTCTATTAGTACTGGTGTACACAATTTTGGTTTCCTCGGGAACCACGCATGGAAGATTTTTCTGCCTGACGCTGCACTAAGCTCCCAGGGGCCCCCACCCTTGCATTCCAAGACAAGCTCACACACACACACACACACACATACTTCCTGGCAGTAAGCAGCAGCATGAGAAGAGTAAATCTACAAGCTACAGACAGATAAGGTCTTTATCCAGGGGAGGGAGGCACAGTGTATGTTATGGCTGTGATAGCACAGCAGAGAATGTCATGTGTTCCATACATTAATGGATCTCATCATCTCTCTTCTCTGACCTGTCACATCTCTCTTTCTATGTGTCAGATAACAGTGATTGTTCAGAAGCTAAATGAAAGTGCTTAAAAAGCTGTACTCTAATTTCTAAGCTCATTGTCTGTACTCAGCATCTCATAGCACAGAGGAATCATGAAGTGTCTGCTTAGAGAGTCCCTGACACCCTGGAACTTTGCACTGACCATCACTGGGTTATAGGAGCTAAAACAGCAATAAAACTGAGTAAAATTGTAAAGTAAGGGGGTTAAAAATTATTATTGTTTAAACATCACTAAGGAATTGAAATTTGATTATTTTCTGTCATGGGCAATCCCCTTTAATTATAAACTCATAGTCGCATATTAAAGAAAGAAAAAGAAGAATGCAAGCAACAGTAAAATAAGAGAATGGTAGAAGTCTGACTGTACACTCAGTTATAATATACAAATATTGATTCATAAGGAGCGAACACTTGATGTTATGTAACAAGCTGCGAGTGATAGTTGTCTATTACACTTTACCAATGTTATCTTGGATCTAAGTAATTTCCACCAACTGACTTAGCAGTAAATATTTACATGAATGTATTTGGTGTCTCCAAGCAGCCAGTTATCAAATGAAGTGGAAAATCTTTTAACACAACAGAATTACTGCTTTTCCACATTAAAGGATCGCCAATACAAAAAAGCAATTAAGCCAACAAAGCAATCACAAAGCAAACAACTTTTAATGGGTTTAAGAAATACTCATTTTAAAGCCTACAACATACATGTATAGAAAATTACAGAAAACTAAACTGCTGACAGATATCCAAAAATAAAAAAAACACTAATTTTATTGTCTTATAAAGTACATTACATATATCAGCAAGTGCCCACCAATAATTAAACCTCAAATAACAACTCTGTCTCTAGGCCCAGCTCCCTTCATACCTGCCCTCCATGCCCTCTTGGCTTAGAGGTGGCATAAGGGAGGAATAATTGCATTTCCCGGCAAGTCGCAATTCCTGATAAATCTCCCTCAGTATTTTTTTTTTAATTAAACAAGCTTTATTTCCATTTTCCATATACATAGCATTGGCATTGATACATCATATCACACCCTCATAAGTCATAATATTATCCTTCAGCAGAGCACAAAAGAAAAAATAAGAAAAACAAAAAAGAAGAAGAAAAAATTTTTTGACAACTCCTTAACGATACTTCTGCACTTTGTCTTTTTACTATTACAACTTCTGAAACCGGTTACAACCTACCTCCCATATTCTAGCCCACTTCCTCAATGCATTCTTTCCCATGGCTGAGATTTTTTCAAACCTTTCAACCCTGCTCACCAATCTTAACCAATCTGAACATCCTGACGAATCACTACTACCCCATTTCATGGCAATTCCCAGTCTCGCCAAAAATAATATTTTTTCCTGCCTCTTGCGTGATTCCTCATCATTTAGCCTAATCAGGCCCAAGATGGTCACTTCAATAAAAGCAAAAATAGTCTCTAAATATTTTTTAATCCTATTACATTCCCAGATAACATGTAAGATATCTGCATCTTCGATCAATAATATCGAATCAGTAATAGTATCAATCAGTACTACTGGAGTGTAATATAGCTGGTTAATAATATTAAATAGCACCACTCTGTGATTCCATGAGATTGATGATGAACTGATACCCTTGCAACATTCTTTCCACTTCTCCAGGTTCCAATCTTCTACCACCTCTCCCCATTTCTGTGGTGCACTGGAGAGCTCCTTTTTGCTCCATGTCTCGATCAGGTATTTGTAAATTCTTGAAATATTTTTATTAACATCGCCCAAAAACCTAATAAATTTCATACACTCATTTCCTCATTTAACCTATTTTTATCAATAGCACAAAACGTGTGATAAGTCTGAAAAGAATCGAAATACCCCTGACTCCGGAATCCTATATATTCTCCTTATCTCCTCAAAGTATTATAGTTGACCATTATACCTATCTGACTCAAGTATTTATCTTATTTGTGGTCCGGGATAGACCTGAAATCTTCCAAATTGAAATAGTTTCAAATTGGTGTGCAAGAAAGAAGTCTCAGTGATTTCCAACAGTTATTCAACAATATAGCCATTGGTAATTGAATTCCCCACTTTCTAATAGCTCACCCATTGTGTCCCTATCCCCTATACTAAGTTTCAATAATCTACTAAAGGCACACCAGTTCCTCGAGGACACCAAAATTGCTGCCTGGGAAGCAATAAAATATCCAAACATCCAAGGAATATTTAAGCCACCTTTTTCCAGTGGACAATAGAACTTTGTGAATTTCACTCTTGCATTTTTTCCCCCAAATCAGATGGCCTCTCATCATGCCCTCTATTTTATCAAACCATTTTTTAGGGATCCACACTGGTGATGCCTACAAAACAAAAAGTAGTTGGGAAAGGATGGCCATTTTCAATAAGGCAATTCTGTCTGCCCTCGGAAAAGGCTTCTTCAGCCAATTCTGGATTTTTGACCTGATTTTCTCTAGCAAAGGAAGTAAATTTAGGTCTAGAAATCACCTAACATCAGCTGATATGAAAACTCCTACATACCGAAATACTGCGTTCTTTTCGTAGACTGTAAGGGAGTTTATACTAGTACCAATGTCATTATTAAGGGGCAACAACAAAGTTTTCTCCCAATTAATTTTTAAACCTGAAAATAGCCATACTCCTCAATCAGTTCTATTATATTTTCTATAGTCTTTTCTGGCTCCCTAATCATCGGGAGAACATCATCTGCGTACAGGGATATCTTATCCCCCCCCATCCACGTATCCACTCTGGAAAAGGGACATCCCTGCCCGGTACCCCTAGACAATGAGAAAGGCTCTGAGAAGCCCACGTTCACATTTATTCGTGCCACCGGAGCATCATATAGAGTCACTCATTTTATGAATTTTTGCCCAAAGCAAAAACGTTCCATAATCCTCCACAGGAAGTGCCACTCCACCCTATCAAATGTTGTAGCGGAGCGCCCCCTTCTTCTTCCCAGTTGGATATCCGAGAACAATCTATGGAGATTAGTACTTAAATTTCCTGCCGGAATAAATCCATTTGGATCTGGGGAACTATTGATGCTATAATGCCACTCAATCTCTTTGCTAATATTTTAGCTAGGATTTTCACATCCGTATTTAATAACGAAATTGGTCTGTGAGAACCTATTTTCAAAAGGTCCTTCTCTGTCTTTAAAGGGAACCTGTCACCAGGAGAGCCATTTTTAGGACTCCCCCAGTCCCCACAGAGCATAGTACATACACTGCCAAAGTGTTTTTGTATAAAAAATTGGTTTTACAGAAAAAAAGATATGTTACATTGTACCTTTCATTAGCATCTGCTGTGTGAAAGGGAGGGACTGGAAAGGAGCAGTTTCCCCCAACCCTTGGGAAACATGTGTCCTTTTCAAATATATAAATAACTCCCCACACTCGGGATTGGCTGTAGAGGAGCAGGGGGCGTCGCTAAGCCCAGTGATGGGTGTTTTCATATATTTGAAAAGGTCACATGGAGAATCTGGCAACTGCCTAGTCACACAGCAGATGCGAATGAAAGGTACAATATAACATATCTTTTTTTCTGTAAAACCAATTTTTAATACAAAAACACTTTGGCAGCGTATGTACTATGCTCTGTGGGGACTGGGGGAGTGCTAAAAATGGCTCTCCTGGTGACAGGTTCCCTTTAAGATTACTACAATTGCTGCCTCTGACATCGATCCCGTTACCAGACCACCACTCAGGATCTCTCTGTATGTTTCCTGCAGGAAGGGCAGCAACACTTCTCTATGCCTTTTATAATAAAAGAAAGGAAGCCCATCTAGAACTGGTACGAAGTCCCCTGTGAAGGGAATCATTTATTTCTTGAATCAAAAAATCCAATTCAAGTGTATTAATTTGAATCTCTGATACATGGGGGAATGTAATTCCATCCAGGGACTCTTCCAGTTCCCCCTCCAAATAATTACTCTCTGATTGATAAATCTTCACATAAAATTCCTTAAAACTATCCATAACTTCCACCTTATTCTGAGTTATACTCCCGTCATTTTGTCTTAGGATTTCCAAGCTCTTCCGCTTTCCATATAATTCTTTTGTCCAGCAAAAAAGATTTTATGCTGCCCTTTTCATACAAAAAGGTTTTAAAATATTCTTGAGCAGCATATACATCTTCTTTTGCACACAACCCTCTCATCACCTCCTGCTGTTTTACTTCAAACTCCTTTTCTAACCTACATTCTTCTCTAAACAACCGTTTTTTCCTAGCAATATCCCTATGATAAATCCCCCTTACATACGCCTTTAGTGAATCCCACAAGACCAGAGGATCAACTGAGCCCTGATTCAGTGCCCAGTATTCCTTTATCAATTGGGAGACACCATTGGCGTTGTTAAGACTCTTTTACCAGTGGGGGTTTAACCTAAAGAATTTTATTGAATTAGACAATTCATTGTCCATACTTGATCAGAGATTGTGATAGCTTCATATTTTTTTTATACAGCCTAAAAACTGGCTATACATAGGTCTATCCTTGACATTGTTGAGTGTGTCCGGTTGCAGCAGGAGAATGCCTGTTTATCCTTATGGAGTCATCTCCATACATCATTTAACCCCCAGTCCTCACAGAAATTAATCAATCCAGGGGCCCCTGGAGTTGAGTGGGCACCGCGTTAATCAAATTAATTAGTGACAAAACCTTATCAAAGCAGGCATTAAAATCTCCATTCATCACCACTGGGCAAACAGGATTACTTTAAAGGAAACAAGTTAATTGATTTAACACAGCCAATGAAAATGGTGGAGGGATATATACAAATGCCAAAATAATAATAATTATTGAGTAACCCACAAAAAAAAAACCCTGTCGGACGAAAACCACCCACCCCTCTACCTGGCCTGTAGATTTCGTATACAGGTCTACACACTCTTACGTCCCCCCCCCCGCTTAGATTTAAAATCTATAAGTCATGATTCAGGGTGAAAAAAATTATTCCAAATGTATTTTAATGGCCCACTGTCTCCAGCCATTCTGACGCACTCTCCACGTCCTCAAAAAGTCTAACAGAGTCCTTAAATATCACCAGTGTTTCATACCCGCTTCCTTCATTCTTTTTTTAATCTAACTTTTTTTTTTGTTGCGTACCAATGGAATAATCAGGAAAAACATTTGATACATTTTCCACTCCACTCTATTATCTACTTCTGAATCCAACCCTCTAGATCTCTATTTTCCATATCTTCTGTCAACCCCACAATTTGAATATTTGTTCGTCTGTGGTCCTCTAGGTCTGTCAACTTCTCTTTAAGAAACTTCGTTTCTTTCGAAAATCCCATTTCTTTTTTAACCCCTTCCCGACGCGTGCCGTACTAGTACGGCGCACGCCGGGTCAAGGTGCATGGAGAGGGCTCGCGGGCCGAGCCCTCTCCAAAGCCTGGAAAACCTTTGTTGAATATTGCATATTGCAGCAGAGGCTTACCGGTACCACCCGGGTGTTTTCCCGATGTTCGCTGCCGGCAATGCTGCTGGCGGCTTCAAAAAGATGGCGGCACCCATGCGCTGCCATCTTGCCATGGATCGTCGCTCCCTGAAGACCCGAGGCTGTCTTGCTTTAACCCATTGTAATGAATGAGGAGGAAAATCCCCATATACTGCCATACTGTAGTATGGCAGTATATGATAGGATCGATCAGACAACCAAGGGTTTAAGTACCCTAGGTAGTGTGAAAAATAGTTAAAGTGAAAATAATAAATTATAATAATAATAATAATTATAAAATTATAATAAAAAAACCTAAAAATTCAAATCACCCCCCTTTCCCTAGAACTGATAAAAACACATTAGGTATTGCCGCATCCAAAAAAGCCTGATCTATTAAAATAGAATAACATTTTTTCACAGCGTTTAACCCCCTAATGGAAAATAGCGCCCAAAGTCGAAAATTGCACTTTTTCTAAAAAAAATCAATAAAAACTGCTCAAAAGGTAGCACAGTCTTAAAAATGATAGAAATGAAAACGCGATCAAAAGTCTCAAAAAATTACGCCATGCCCAGCTCTGTACACCAAATTATGAAAAGTTATTGGCACCAGAAGATGGCAAAATAAAAAAAAAAAAATTTTGTACAGGAGGTTTTAATTTTTGTAAATGTATGAAAACATTATAAAACCTATACAAATTTGGTAATCGTACCAACCCAAAGAATAAAGTAGACATGCCATTTGGGGTGCATAGTGAAAGCTGTAAAATCCAAGCCCACAAGAAAACGGCGCAAATGCGTTTTTTCACCATTTTCACTGCATTTGAAATTTTTTTCCCACTTCCCAGTACACAACATGGAATATTAAATACCGTCACTATGAAGTGCAATTTGTTGTGGGTAGTGACTATGGCTCCAGCGTTGCAGCACTGGGGTCCTGGGTTCAAATCCCATTCAGGTCAACATCTGTAAGGAGTTTGTATGTTTTCTCCGTGTTTGTGTGGGTTTCCCCCACACTCCAAAGATATACAGGTAGGTTGAGTCGATTATGAGGACCGTGACTGATTTGGCCATCTCTGTGTAATCTGTATGTGCTATATAGATAAATTAATTATTACTATTAAATGGACAATTTTTCTGTTTATGACTGATTGTTGTCCTATGGACAGACTCTCCCACCTCAGCTGTAGATCTCTGCAGCTCATCCAGAGAGATCATGGGCCTCTTGGCTGCATCTCTGATCAGTCTTCTCCTTGTTTAAAGGGACGGCCGAGTCCTTGTAGATTTGCAGTGGTCTGATGCTCCTTTTATTTCAATATGATCACTTGCACAGTGCTCCTTGAGATATTTAAAGTTTGTAAAATTATTTGTATCCAAATCCAGCTTTAAACTTCTCCACAACAGTATCAAGGACCTGTCCGGTGTGTTTCTTGGTCTTCATGATGCTCTCTGTGCTTCTAAACAGAACCCTGATACTATCACAGAGCAGTTGTATCTATACGGAGACTTGATTACACACAGGTGGATTATATTTATTATCATCATCATGATATTTATCATGTTATTTAGGACAACATTAGATCTTTCAAAGATCCTCTCTGAAATTCTAGAGTGAGTTTTCTGCACTGGAAATAAAGGGGCCAAATAATATTGCATATCCCACTTTTCAGTTTATTATCTTTAAGAAAAGTTTAAAATATCCCAAAATTTTTTGTTCCATTTCATAATTGTGTCCCATTCTCCATAAAAAAATACCAATTTTGTAGCTTAATGTTTGAAGCCTGAAATGTGGCAAAAGGTAGAAAAGTTAATTGGGGTTGAATACTTTCACAAGGAACTGTATATCCTTATGTATCGAATGCACATGGAGTGCTGGCGTATGAGAAATGCTTCCCTTATAGTCTATCATAGAAGACCTGTCAGGACTTGAACTTCTGATCCTGCTCTGAATGATATCAACATAAAGCTCATTTATGGTCCTTTTTCCTACTTAAGGTTACAGAAATCACCTTTATTTTGAAACCTACAGTCCTATAAATAACTGTAACTTACTTTATTGGTAATCAGAAACTCTTTCTTTTTTATGTATATAGGCAGTAAACATTTTATGAAGAATGGATTTAAAAGTGACTTTGTCCAAAATCTGTCTAAACCAGTCAGAAAAATGCTCAACTATCTATTGGCAACACTGGAAACTCCTCCATTAATCCTTCCTTGGGGTACTTGACTATCTACTTGTTACAGGAAAAATAAGTAAAAGAAATGAGACTAACATTCAAAATGTTCTAAAAATGATGTCAAAAGGGAACCTGTTACCACATTTTCACAAATAAAGCCAGGGACAGATTTCAGTAGAGCCTTATTCACTAACTAATACCTTCTTTTAGATAAAAATTGTTTCCCTTACATCCACATAAATCAACTTTATGTTATGTTAAATGGCATCAGAGGAGCGTGTCCTGCTTGACTGACCCCTCCCATTTATTCCTCCCAATGTCCCATGTTTTCTCACCATGTCAGGGTTATGTCATCTAAGGTCCTGTCTTACCCCATGTACAGTTAGGGCCAGAAATATTTGGACAGTGACACAAGTTTTGTTATTTTAGCCGTTTACAAAAACATGTTCAAAGATACAATTATATATATAATATGGGCTGAAAGTGCACACTCCCAGCTTCAATATGAGACTTTCCACATCCAAATCGGAGAAAGGGTTTAGGAATCATAGCTCTGTAATGCATAGCCGCCTCTTTTTCAAGGGACCAAAAGTAATTGGACAATGGACTCTAAGGGCTGCAATTAACTCTGAAGGCGTCTCCCTCGTTAACCTGTAATCAATGAAGTAGTTAAAAGGTCTGGGGTTGATTCCAGGTGTGTGGTTTTGCATTTGGAAGCTGTTGCTGTGACCAGACAACATGCGGTCAAAGGAACTCTCAATTGAGGTGAAGCAGAACATCCTGAGGCTGAAAAAAAAGAAAAAAATCCATCAGAGAGATAGCAGACATGCTTGGAGTAGCAAAATCAACAGTGGGGTACATTCTGAGAAAAAAGGAATTGACTGGTGAGCTTGGGAACTCAAAAAGGCCTGGGCGTCCACGGATGACAACAGTGGTGGATGATCGCTGCATACTTTCTTTGGTGAAGAAGAACCTGTTCACAACATCAACTGAAGTCCAGAACACTCTCAGTCAAGTAGGTGTATCTGTCTCCAAGTCAACAGTAAAGAGAAGACTCCATGAAAGTAAATACAAAGGGTTCACATCTAGATGCAAACCATTCATCAATTCCAAAAATAGACAGTCCAGAGTTACATTTGCCGAAAAACACCTCAAGAAGCCAGCTCAGTTCTGGAAAAGTATTCTATGGACAGATGAGACAAAGATCAACCTGTACCAGAATGATGGGAAGAAAAAAGTTTGGAGAAGAAAGGGAACGGCACATGATCCAAGGCACACCACATCCTCTGTAAAACATGGTGGAGGCAACGTGATGGCATGGTCATGCATGGCTTTCAATGGCACTGGGTCACTTGTGTTTATTGATGACATAAAAAACAAAACAAGAGTAGCCGGATGAATTCTGAAGTGTACCGGGATATACTTTCAGCCCAGATTCAGCCAAATGCTGCAAAGTTGATCGGACAGCGCTTCATAGTACAGATGGACAATGACCCCAAGCATACAGCCAAAGCTACCCAGGAGTTCATGAGTACAAAAAAGTGGAACATTCTGCAATGGCCAAGTCAATCACCAGATCTTAACCCAATTGAGCATGCATTTCACTTGCTCAAATCCAGACTTAAGACAGAAAGACCCACATACAAGCAAGACCTGAAGGCTGCGGCTGTAAAGGCCTGGCAAAGCATTAAGAAGGAGGAAACCCAGCGTTTGGTGATGTCCATGGGTTCCAGACTTAAGGCAGTGATTGCCTCCAAAGGATTCGCAACAAAATATTGAAAATAAAAATATTTTGTTTGGGTTATGTTTATTTGTCCAATTACTTTTGAGCTCCTAAAATGTGGAGTGTTTGTAAAGAAATGTGTACAATTCCTACATTTTCTATCAGATATTTTTGTTCAACCCTTCAAATTAAACGTTACAATCTGCACTTGAATTCTGTTGTAGAGGTTTCATTTCAAATCCAATGTGGTGGCATGCAGAGCCCAACTCGCGAAAATTGTGTCACTGTCCAAATATTTCTGGCCCTAACTGTATGTATTAGATCACATGAAATCACAGCATGCCTCAATGGAGGCATGAAGAGGTATAGGAGTCCATGGAGGAATGGGGAGGAATAGAAATACATGGAGGCATGCTGTGATTTCATGTGATCACATATTCATACATGTGTTAGATGTTGCTGTTGTAACAGGACCTTAGATGACATCACCCTGGCTTTAAGTGCCCAATGATGTAACAGAGCTCTCTCTCAATGTTCCATATATAATAGCACTGAGACCTGTCAATCAGGAACAAGGAAGAGGGACAATGAAGTAACCATTGAAAATGCAGGGCTTCATTGGAATCACTTAATGTCATTGAACTCACATCAGATGAGTTGCATATACGGTAAGTATACAGACTGATTTTTTAACATTGAAGCCATGGAAAAAACATTTAGGGATAAGGACAATGATTTTTAAATATAGTTTTTAATTAAGTATTTATTTTGAGTGGGTTAATTTCAATGGCAGGTTCTCTTTACGATAGCAACTTTTCTAAAACTGGTAAAGAAGGGGACAATAGGGCTAGGTTTTGTGAGTTCATTAATTCACATAGTATTTTTCTAACATAAAATCTGTTTTTCAAAGTTTTCACTTTGAACTGTCTTTAAATGTACATCTAGGGTGAAATATTTTAGCTATAAGTATCCACAAAAGAGTTTAGCTAAGAATGGCTTTGTAGGAGTCAATTTTTCAAAGGACTAACAATTGGTAGGCAGCTGTTCATTGATATTCTATAGGAATAAAGCAGTTTCTGAATCAGTTAACTATTTCAAAAAATGTCTGGAAAAGATACAGAGCATCTTAAATAAGTGAAAAGACATTAAAATAAAATATATTTTTCCTGTGAACTTTACTACTTGCAAATAATAAACACCAACTAGGACAGCTTTAAAAACAAGACTATTACAGTTATTGTTACATAGCATAACAGACACCGCAAAATAAAAAATTTTGTCCTTCAAATCAATGCAATTTATTTATACCGTTCAAAAATCTTCTTGTTATAAAGCAAATCTAATATTCCCAACTCTTTGTATCCTTGGTATTCCAATGTAGTTGGGATTTTTTTTCTCTAGCACCCGCTGTTCCTGAGCAATCGGTGCCAGTAACTTTAGCACTGACAAAATGGTGCTGAAACATATATAAACAATTCAAGCAAATGTGCATCATAAATGTAGAAAATTGCCAAAATATTCAGGAGTATTCAGACTCCTTTAAATTGCTCACTCATTGTCTCGTTGCAGCCAATTCTTAAGATCAAAAAGTTCTTTTTTTTTGCTCTTTAATGTACACTCTGTACCCCATCTTGACAGAAAAACATACATGTAGACATTTTGTTAATCTATTAAATCTATCTATTTGAGCTATTTCTCATAGTCTGGGAGTCCTTCATGTGTTTTTTTGCAAATTGCATGTGGGCTTTCATATGTCTTACACTAAGGAGAGACTTCCCTCAGCACACTGCGCCATAAAGCCTTGACTGGTGGCTGCCATAATAGTTGACTTTGTTGAACTTTCTCCCATCGCCCTACTGCATCTCTAGAGCTCAGCCACGGTTATCTTGTGGTTCTTTTTTACCTCTCTTTCACCAAGGCTCTTCTCCTACAATTGCTTAGTTTGGCTGGATGATCAGGTCGAAAAACAGTTGTGGTCGTCCCAAATATCTTCCATCTAAAGTTCCTTAGACCTCATGATTCTCATGTGCTCTGACATGCATTGTGAGCAGTGAGGTCTTCTATAGACAGGTGTGTGCCTTTCCTAATCAAGTCCAATCAGTTTAAACAAAAAGTGGACTCCAATAAAGCCGTGAAACCCTCTGAAGGATCAGAAGGAAATTGACAGCATGAATTAAATATTAATCTTCACAGCAAAAAGTCTGAATACTTATGACCATGTTATGTTTCAGTTTTTCATGTTTAATAAATTAGCAAAAATATCAACATTTCTATTTTTTTCTGTCAAGATGGGTGCAAATTGTACATTAATTAACCAAAAAAGTTTTTTTTTTCATCTTACCAATTGGCTGCAATGAAACAAAGAGTGAAAAAAGGGATCTGAATACTTACCGTACCCACTGTAAATGTTGCGGTTCTATTTACATTAACTGGTTTATTATGCTTCGGTTGTTAGCAAGAAAACATGTGAGCTGGATTTTCCTGTTTTGTTGCATATATTGTATCTGGGGATTAATAGATTTGTGTACTGTATACACCATCCAGTAGTAAGCAAAGGATATACTAACCAGTATTGATTAAAGTTAAAATGGAGTCAAAGTATTGATGATGTCAGGTACAAATAGTACAAGAAATCATGTATTTCCCACAAAAAATCACTAAAGGGTCTAATCCATACACAGTATGCCAAAAGTTGACAAAAGATTTGCCACACTACAACTTTACAGAGCTTTAGATTCCATATACAAGTTATTACCCTATCACCCAATGGTCAGTACTAGAGATGAGCAAAATGAACTTGATTCAGGAAAAATTGATTGCGAATCTGAATTTCCTGGTGAATTGCCATGCAGTTTTGACCTGTGTTTAATCCATATATCACATCTGGCAGATGTCAGAGTTATTGGGGGGTCGCTATTATCTTTATTTTATTTAACATATGCTACTACTGGGTCATTCTTATGGTCTCACATTAGTATTGATCTAGTGGTCAGTATACCCTTAAATTTATTTAAAATATACCACTGTATATAATCTGTAGTTAATATCTTGCACTTGCACTGAGATGATGTCGGGTTTACACAGGGGCGTAACTACGGCGGTATTCTGCAGTGTCAGGGGGTCGTGTCATTGGACCTGACACACTAAAGAATGGAGTATGTGGACCATTATATTAATGGAGATAGGCTACCCATCAGATTAATTAAAGTGGCTTTAGCCATTTAATAAATGTTATTATGGTCTACTTTCTGTCTAGAGTTTTATTTTCAAAAAGTTTAAAAATGCATAACCACGCCTCTTTTAGCTAACTTAGCTAGACAGCACTGTTTCAACCTGAATGAGTCTGATTGAGCACAGCCCAGGGAACTGGTTAGGGCTAGTGAGAGGCTTGTGACTAGGGTCGGGTAGTAAGAGTTCTCCTTACGGAGACTGCCAATTAAGGCCACCGTTTTGGCATGTGGAGTCTTATAGCCATGGGATTCTGGGAAAACATGCAAAGTTTTCCAGGATGGGATAAGAAAAACCATGCCTCTTTTAGCTACCTTGTAAGGCAGCTCCCTTGACATCAAGCATGACCTACAAGAGGCATGTGTACTGAGATGATCCAATCAGGTTGAAACAGTGCTTTCTACAGTTGGGAATCTATTTTTTCTGGAATAGATATACTATTTTGGTTTTAATCCCGCATCATGTCAAATGGCCATTTGTAGGTCGTGCTTGAAGTCCAGGGATCTGTGTGGTTTTCCTTATCCCATGCTGGAAAACTTTGCATATTTTTTGTAAAAAGTCTCAGCACATACACCAGCAAGGGACTGGAGTAACTGTAAGACCTTTTATGGGATGTCATGAATCTGGCTTTGCATGGTGTTGCACTAGCAGTATTTCTATGTTTAAACCAGAATCTTGAAGAGGTATAAATAGTCCGGTGAGACTAGTTAGCACTGAAAAGTCCCCAATTACCTCAATGCAACTTTTGGGGGCATTTTTTACACCAAAAAATCCCAGGAAAACCAATAATGAATAACTCCGAATATGATTAGAACATTGCACATCATCCACAGTACACAGCATGAGCAGGCAGCTTTGATAAGAAATGTTGAGGGGACAGCGGAGCGACAGGACTAGAAATCTCTCATCTTTAATTCCTGCCATGTACTTTCCCCATGTGGTCAGCAGCTACTGAGAGAGATATGTGTAAGTTTATAAATGTACACTCACCGGCCACTTTATTAGGTACACCATGCTAGTAACGGGTTGGACCCCCTTTTGCCTTCAGAACTGCCTCAATTCTTCGTGGCATAGATTCAACAAGGTGCTGGAAGCATTCTTCAGAGATTTTGGTCCATATTAACATGATGGCATCACACAGTTGCCGCAGATTTGTCGGCTACACATCCATGATGCAAATCTCCCGTTCCACCACATCCCAAAAATGCTCTATTAGATTGAGATCTGGTGACTGTGGAGGCCATTTGAGTACAGTGAACTCATTGTCATGTTCAAGAAACCAGTCTGAGATGATTCCAGCTTTATGACATGGCGCATTATCCTGCTGAAAGTAGCCATCAGATGTTGGGTACATTGTGGTCATAAAGGGATGGACATGGTCAGCAACAATACTCAGGTAGGCTGTGGCGTTGCAATGATGCTCAACTGGTACCAAGGGGACCAAAGAGTGCCAAGAAAATATTCCCCACACCATGACACCACCACCAGCCTGAACCGTTGATACAAGGCAGGATGGATCCATGCTTTCATGTTGTTGACGCCAAATTCTGACCCTACCATCCGAATGTCGCAGCAGAAATCGAGACTCATCAGACCAGGCAACGTTTTTCCAATCTTCTACTGTCCAATTTCGATGAGCTTGTGCAAATTGTAGCCTCAGTTTCCTGTTCTTAGCTGAAAGGAGTGGCACCCGGTGTGGTCTTCTGCTGCTGTAGCCCATCTGCCTCAAAGTTCGACGTACTGTGCGTTCAGAGATGCTCTTCTGCCTAACTTGGTTGTAACGGGTGGCGATTTGAGTCACTGTTGCCTTTCTATCAGCTCGAACTAGTCTGCCCATTCTCCTCTGACCTCTGGCATCAACAAAGCATTTCCGCCCACAGAACTGCCGCTCACTGGATGTTTTTTCTTTTTCGGACCATTCTCTGTAAACCCTAGAGATGGTTGTGCGTGAAAATCCCAGTAGATCAGCAGTTTCTGAAATACTCAGACCAGCCCTTCTGGCACCAACAACCATGCCACGTTCAAAGGCACTCAAATCACCTTTCTTCCCCATACTGATGCTCGGTTTGAACTGCAGGAGATTGTCTTGACCATGTCTACATGCCTAAATGCACCATGTTGCCGCCATGTGATTGGCTGATTAAAAATTAAGTGTTAACGAGCAGTTGGACAGGTGTACCTAATAAAGTGGCCGGTGAGTGTATATATCAGTGCATAAGTGTGCACATATGTGTGTAAGAGTGTACTCTGCACAATCTAACAGTGGCAATGTCCGCCTATGCAGGATGCAATATAATGTCAGCCTATGCAGTGTATTACAATAAACAAGTGATCAAATGATCACTTGTTCATGTCTCACCCTGGGACAAAATAAAACAGTAAAAAAAGTTTTACACAATATTTTAAAAAATTATTAAAAAGAATAAAACTTCCCTGAAATCCCATCCCATGGGATAATCAAATAAAACATAAAAAGGGAAAATCGCCAAAAGTAGCACAACATATTGGGTATCACCATGTCTGTAACAAACTAAAATAAAATTGTCACTGAACCTGTAAGGTGAATGCCATAAAATATGAAAAAAAACTCAAATTTTCATATTTGACCTCATAAAAACAGCATAAAAAGTGATCAAAAAGTAATATTTACCCCGGGATAATACTAAGAAAAAATCTAACTTGCCCTGCAAATAATAAGTTCTAAAAAGCTCTGTAAACAAAAAAATGTATATATGTTATGCCCATTTATACATGGTGATGCAAAAACAAGCAAATTTCTCAAAAAAATGTGTGGAATATTCTGCAAAGTTAACCACAAAAAAGCTATATAAATGGGGTAGCGCCACAATTGTGATGACCCATAGAATAAAGATAGCACATTATTATTATGGTGCAGTGAACGTCCAGCAAAGATTTTTTAAAAACCATAAGCTAGAATTACAGATTTTTGTAACCACCACCAAGAAAGTTAATACAATCTGTTTATTAGCTATTGAATCCCCCTGTTAATTGTGATGGTTTAATTTTTGGCCAAAATTAATGTATTGTCTAAAAAAATTACAGATTGTAAATTACACCTCCATTTTGTTTTAACCCCTGTAAAACATCTAAAGGGTTTTCACACCTTGAGGAGTGTAGTTTCTAAAATGGCATAATTTGCAGGGTTTTACTGCTATTTAGGCCTCTCCATGTCACTTAAAGTTGAGCAGGTGCCTCTAAATAAGGGTTTTGGCAATTTTCATAAAAATTTGAAAAATTGCACCCAAAATTCTGAACCTCCTAACAACCCAGAAAAGAAAGAGGATGCATAAAAAGCCACACCAATATAAAGCAGACATATGGGAAATGTTAGTTATAAAGTTACTAGTGTGCTATGACTATCTGCCTGAAAAACTGAAAATTTTGAACCTTGAAAATGAATAATTTTTACAAATTATTTTCCATTAGTTTCCATTTTTTTCATAACTAAACACAAAAGATATCATCAAAATTTTCTGTTACTTTGAAATATAATGTGTGACACGAAAACATTCTTAAAATCTCCTGGATATGTTAAAGAGTAACAAATGTATAACCTCCTATAATGACACAGGGCAAATTTAAAAAATCAGGCTTGGTCCTAAGACCTGAAGGGGTTAAATACTAATAAATAAAAGTTTACCATTTTTATTATATTTTGTGGTATGTTCTCTGTGTTAATAGAGTATATATGATCTAAAAGGGATATTATTTTAGTACTGTCTAGTTAATTATTTGCCCAATTTGTAAACAATAATTAATATGTTATTGTAATGTATGTGCTGGATATTAGGCAATTTGACAATATAGTTTCTAATACAGTGGGTTTAGTGGCACTTATTGATCTCTGTCACACCGCCTTGGGTGCAGCCACAAAGGGTCTTAACACCAAAAAGGGCCCCAATAAGAAAATTCGAAAAAAGTTTTTTGTGTATGTGGGCACGCTCAAAAACGGTCTCGGAAGTGAATCACAATATTTCAATATTTAATACCACATTCAAAGTATAGATAAAAAGTATGGATAAAAACATTCACAATGGTCTTGATATAATAACAGATGGTTGAATTACTACATGTACTGGAATTTAATTATTACTCGATAGCTCTGACAAATTTGAAGTGTGTATACACTTATGTGTTTACTGTAAACTTATGTGTTTACTGTGGACTGGTGTGTTCACTGTGAGCTGTAAACTTTTGTGTCCACTGTAAACTTATGTGTTTTACTGTAAACTTATATGTTCGCTGTAAACTTGTGTGTCCACCGTAAACCTATGTGTCTACTGTAAACTTATGTGTTTACTGCAAACTTATGTGCCCACTGTAAACTTATTTGTTTACTGTAAACTTTTGTGTCTACTGTAAACTTTTGTGTTTACTGTAAACTTATATGTTTACTGTGGATATCAGATAAAACAACGTTACACAAAAATCAATTGAACTTGCATATATGAAGAAATATTAAAATGTCCAAAAAGTAAAAGACAAAAAACAATAATCAATAATGAATGTCCAAAGTTGTGAGTCCTAAAAAATAAAAATAAAAAATAAAAAGTAAAAAGTAAAAGTCCAAAATCAAAAAGCGAAATTCAGCTTTGTATAGTAAATTGATATCCAGGAGGTTTTGCTATTTAAACAGGATGCAGGGCCCTACACCTGTAAAGACTCATATATATTTTCGCCTTTTTACGAGATTTAAAATAGAGGTATAGACACTCACGGTTGGTTGGCAACAATGGTTCTGATTGTCCTTAAAATTATGTTGCTGCTCTCGATGTGCCGGGGTGGAGAAAAAAAACAATCCAGATATCCACATATATTGTGGTTAGCGGCCTTCCACATGTAATGGAGTCTGTGGACGCCGTTTGAAAGCGTGATCTCAAGGCGTTGCGGGATGTTAGTCCACACGCATCCGCTAGACTGAATGGATCCTCCTCCTCCTAATCCAGATCGAGCGACTGAACTGTGTCGCAAATAGTGTGACTGTACTGTGTCACAGATGGTGCCGTGCTACTCACTGGGTGCGGTCGTGCTCGTCAATGGATGTAGTCTTTCAAGTTGAGGCTCCAAGTGGTGCACTTTAGTTTGTAAACTTTCTCAAGTGAGTGTCTTTTCTTTTCTTTTATAGGTGATATTGTTATTGCAAATGAGTCATAAAATCAGTAGCTAGACGCGTTTCGAAGCGTGATGCTTCTTCCTCAGTAGCTCTATATTTAAAACCTCCATGTTAGAACACTTCCTTAAATACCCCTTCCGGGCTCAAGAATTATCCGGTTTGGATTTTTCGGATTGGGTTAAGTTACAAAGACCTGACCTGGATCAATCTACTTTGATGTGTTTCAATTCTTTTTCGGATAATGCTGCATTGTTTCAATACATTAATTGAAAAGACCATAAGTCATAGACTAAAATTGTAAATATTCATGTTGGACAGACATATTAAATAAAAATGTCACCAAAAATATACACAGAATAATATACAGACACTAATGTAATAGTGTAAAATGGGAGTTTTTTTGGGGAAGAGGATTTTGTAACAATATTGCCCAAATTTCTATTTTGTCGACTAATCGATATAATCTTGTGTCCATAGTTTCAAAATATATGGAAGACACCATTCTCTGTAGGGTATTTTTATATATATATGTTTTTTGTGCACATAGTTCAGTGCAAAAGATACTTATAGATAATGAATAATATATGTATATATATGAAAAACGGTTGGGGGATTTTCATGAGTTTCATAATGGGTGGGGGAAGCTGGAAGGGGCCACATGTGCTGGTATACAGCCCGACTAATGTTGCCTGCGTTACGGCTGCCTCCATCCAATTTATAAAAAACCAAATATTTCAAGTTCTGCATTGAGACCCTTTGGTGCCATCGTGTCGAAGGTGAAAATGAATCTTGATTCCATTCTGGACATTTTAGCGATATAATCTCCACCCCTCCAGTCTTTTTTTACTGATTGTATCGCACAGAATTTTAATTGTGTTGTATCCATGTTGTGGGCTGTTTTGAAGTGTTTTGACAGAGTATGGGTTTCTAAACCTTTCTTAATATTCCTTAAATGTTCAGCGATTCTCTCTTTTAGGGGTCTGATCGTCCTTCCAATATACTGTTTTTGACAAGGGCATATTATCATGTAAATTACTCCACTACTGTTGCAAGTGAGGAGTTCATTAATGTTATGTATTGATTCATTGCTAGATGAAGTGACCTTTTGAGTGCGTTTCGTAAAAGTGGTTTTCTTACAACAAATACAATCTCCGCATCTAAAAAAGCCTTTTAAATTCAACCAGGTTTCATTTAAGGTTTTTGATTTGGTCTTGATAGAGGGAGCTATTTGAGAGCCTAAGTTGGGAGCTTTAGTGTAAATAATAGGTGGTTTCTCCGGTAAAAGTGTGTGGAGTGTTCTATCATTCTTCAAAATGTCCCAATGTTGGGTAATGATTTTCTGTAGTTTTTTGTATTGTGTGTTGTATGGAAAAATAATTTTACTTTGATTCTCTCGTGCGGTATCTAGTGGAGTTTCTTGTGAAAGTGGGATTTTTTCTTTGATCAAATCCTCTCTTTTTAATTGTCTCGCTTTTGTTAAAGCAGAGGATAGTATTGTAGTGGTGTAATTCTTTTCTTGAAACTGTACTGTTAACTGGTTAGCTTCTTCCTCAAATTTTTCAGTGGTCGTACAATTTCTCCTTAAGCGTCGATATTGACCAAAAGGTACATTTTCAAGCCATCTAGGAAGATGGCAACTATGTTTAGATATATAACTGTTTTTGGATGTGGGTTTTATGTATGTGCTGCATTCCAACTTGTTATCCACTATATCAATTTGCAAATCTAGAAACTCTACCTTTGTTTTGCTTATATTAGGTGAAAATTTCAAATTGTATGTATTTATGTTCAATGTTGAAATGAAATCATATAACTCTATCTCACTTCTGTCCCAAATCAGGATGATGTCATCTATGTATCGATGCCAGAGCACCAGGCCGTCGCCAAGCCTGCAATCTACAACTTGCTCCTCCCAATAAGCCATGAACAGATTGGCAAAGCTTGGCGCGAACCTGGTGCCCATGGCCGTACCGGATATCTGTAAATAAAAATCCCCTTCAAAGTAAAAATAATTATGTTCTAAGAGAAGACCACCACAAGTTTAGGGCTACACCAATACACTAATCTAAAACCGAAATCAAAATTTTTCCCACGGCAAGAAATGAGCAAAGAAATGACATCCTTTAAAATATCCTGCAAGAAAGATGTCAACAAGCTGAAACAAACAAATAAATATTCAAACCTAACTAAATCAGAACAACATTCATTAAAAATGTTACAGAAAAATAATGATTTAACTATACGTCCAGCAGACAAAGGGGGGGGGATTGTATTGCAAGACACCTCTGACTACAACATTGAATGTCTACGACAATTGAGAGACACGGACACATATCATAAACTTTTATGCGACCCCACTGACTCCTACACAGAACAATTAAACATTCTTGTCGACAAAGCTCTATCAGCACAAGTAATAACAGAAAAAGAACATAATTATATTTTACATAAACACTACAGAATACCCATTTTTTATTGTTTGCCTAAAATCCATAAAGACATGTTCAAACCCCCTGGAAGACCTATAGTTTCAGGCATAGGATCCCTAACAGCAAATCTTTCTCAATATATAGATCATTTCCTCCAAGCATATGTGAAAAAAACAAGAAGCTACCTGAAAGACACCACTCAAATCATAAGGATATTAGAAAATTTGGAGTGGAAACAAAATTGGACCATCGCAACATTAGATGTAAGTTCGTTATATACATGCATCAAACACGACTTAGGTGTTGAAGCGGTGGAACACCATTTGAGAAAAACAGTTTCCCTAAAAGACGAACAAATCAATTTTCTATTGGATTGTATCCGATTTATCTTAGAACATAATTATTTTTACTTTGAAGGGGATTTTTATTTACAGATATCCGGTACGGCCATGGGCACCAGGTTCGCGCCAAGCTTTGCCAATCTGTTCATGGCTTATTGGGAGGAGCAAGTTGTAGATTGCAGGCTTGGCGACGGCCTGGTGCTCTGGCATCGATACATAGATGACATCATCCTGATTTGGGACAGAAGTGAGATAGAGTTATATGATTTCATTTCAACATTGAACATAAATACATACAATTTGAAATTTTCACCTAATATAAGCAAAACAAAGGTAGAGTTTCTAGATTTGCAAATTGATATAGTGGATAACAAGTTGGAATGCAGCACATACATAAAACCCACATCCAAAAACAGTTATATATCTAAACATAGTTGCCATCTTCCTAGATGGCTTGAAAATGTACCTTTTGGTCAATATCGACGCTTAAGGAGAAATTGTACGACCACTGAAAAATTTGAGGAAGAAGCTAACCAGTTAACAGTACAGTTTCAAGAAAAGAATTACACCACTACAATACTATCCTCTGCTTTAACAAAAGCGAGACAATTAAAAAGAGAGGATTTGATCAAAGAAAAAATCCCACTTTCACAAGAAACTCCACTAGATACCGCACGAGAGAATCAAAGTAAAATTATTTTTCCATACAACACACAATACAAAAAACTACAGAAAATCATTACCCAACATTGGGACATTTTGAAGAATGATAGAACACTCCACACACTTTTACCGGAGAAACCACCTATTATTTACACTAAAGCTCCCAACTTAGGCTCTCAAATAGCTCCCTCTATCAAGACCAAATCAAAAACCTTAAATGAAACCTGGTTGAATTTAAAAGGCTTTTTTAGATGCGGAGATTGTATTTGTTGTAAGAAAACCACTTTTACGAAACGCACTCAAAAGGTCACTTCATCTAGCAATGAATCAATACATAACATTAATGAACTCCTCACTTGCAACAGTAGTGGAGTAATTTACATGATAATATGCCCTTGTCAAAAACAGTATATTGGAAGGACGATCAGACCCCTAAAAGAGAGAATCGCTGAACATTTAAGGAATATTAAGAAAGGTTTAGAAACCCATACTCTGTCAAAACACTTCAAAACAGCCCACAACATGGATACAACACAATTAAAATTCTGTGCGATACAATCAGTAAAAAAAGACTGGAGGGGTGGAGATTATATCGCTAAAATGTCCAGAATGGAATCAAGATTCATTTTCACCTTCGACACGATGGCACCAAAGGGTCTCAATGCAGAACTTGAAATATTTGGTTTTTTATAAATTGGATGGAGGCAGCCGTAACGCAGGCAACATTAGTCGGGCTGTATACCAGCACATGTGGCCCCTTCCAGCTTCCCCCACCCATTATGAAACTCATGAAAATCCCCCAACCGTTTTTCATATATATACATATATTATTCATTATCTATAAGTATCTTTTGCACTGAACTATGTGCACAAAAAACATATATATATAAAAATACCCTACAGAGAATGGTGTCTTCCATATATTTTGAAACTATGGACACAAGATTATATCGATTAGTCGACAAAATAGAAATTTGGGCAATATTGTTACAAAATCCTCTTCCCCAAAAAAACTCCCATTTTACACTATTACATTAGTGTCTGTATATTATTCTGTGTATATTTTTGGTGACATTTTTATTTAATATGTCTGTCCAACATGAATATTTACAATTTTAGTCTATGACTTATGGTCTTTTCAATTAATGTATTGAAACAATGCAGCATTATCCGAAAAAGAATTGAAACACATCAAAGTAGATTGATCCAGGTCAGGTCTTTGTAACTTAACCCAATCCGAAAAATCCAAACCGGATAATTCTTGAGCCCGGAAGGGGTATTTAAGGAAGTGTTCTAACATGGAGGTTTTAAATATAGAGCTACTGAGGAAGAAGCATCACGCTTCGAAACGCGTCTAGCTACTGATTTTATGACTCATTTGCAATAACAATATCACCTATAAAAGAAAAGAAAAGACACTCACTTGAGAAAGTTTACAAACTAAAGTGCACCACTTGGAGCCTCAACTTGAAAGACTACATCCATTGACGAGCACGACCGCACCCAGTGAGTAGCACGGCACCATCTGTGACACAGTACAGTCACACTATTTGCGACACAGTTCAGTCGCTCGATCTGGATTAGGAGGAGGAGGATCCATTCAGTCTAGCGGATGCGTGTGGACTAACATCCCGCAACGCCTTGAGATCACGCTTTCAAACGGCGTCCACAGACTCCATTACATGTGGAAGGCCGCTAACCACAATATATGTGGATATCTGGATTGTTTTTTTTCTCCACCCCGGCACATCGAGAGCAGCAACATAATTTTAAGGACAATCAGAACCATTGTTGCCAACCAACCGTGAGTGTCTATACCTCTATTTTAAATCTCGTAAAAAGGCGAAAATATATATGAGTCTTTACAGGTGTAGGGCCCTGCATCCTGTTTAAATAGCAAAACCTCCTGGATATCAATTTACTATACAAAGCTGAATTTCGCTTTTTGATTTTGGACTTTTACTTTTTACTTTTTATTTTTTATTTTTATTTTTTAGGACTCACAACTTTGGACATTCATTATTGATTATTGTTTTTTGTCTTTTACTTTTTGGACATTTTAATATTTCTTCATATATGCAAGTTCAATTGATTTTTGTGTAACGTTGTTTTATCTGATATCCACAGTAAACATATAAGTTTACAGTAAACACAAAAGTTTACAGTAGACACAAAAGTTTACAGTAAACAAATAAGTTTACAGTGGGCACATAAGTTTGCAGTAAACACATAAGTTTACAGTAGACACATAGGTTTACGGTGGACACACAAGTTTACAGCGAACATATAAGTTTACAGTAAAACACATAAGTTTACAGTGGACACAAAAGTTTACAGCTCACAGTGAACACACCAGTCCACAGTAAACACATAAGTTTACAGTAAACACATAAGTGTATACACACTTCAAATTTGTCAGAGCTATCGAGTAATAATTAAATTCCAGTACATGTAGTAATTCAACCATCTGTTATTATATCAAGACCATTGTGAATGTTTTTATCCATACTTTTTATCTATACTTTGAATGTGGTATTAAATATTGAAATATTGTGATTCACTTCCGAGACCGTTTTTGAGCGTGCCCACATACACAAAAAACTTTTTTCTAATTTGACAATATACATCTATTTACCCCTGCGCGTTGCAGCCTTTTTTCAGCCTTTTTTGGCTCCCCACCTTCAAAAGTCTTTTTTTTTCAATTTTCCATGTACAGAGCTGTATGAGGGCTTATTTTCCATGTAAGATTGTAAAATGTAAATTTACATTATTTATTATTTTATGCCGTGTACTGGGAAGGTGGAAAAAAAATCCAAATTATACGTCTACTTCATTCTTTGGTCTGGAATGATCTTGGTGATACAAATCTTATATAGGTTTTATTGTGTTTAATACATATTAATATTATAATATTGTGTTTTAAAAAATGAAAACAATGTGTACAAAAAAAAAATATTTTACCATCTTCTGACTAGTTTTTTTTTATACTAATACTACCATTTTGAGGACTGTGCAATCTTTCTTGATATGTAAAATGAAGCCACCTTTCTTTTACCTCATCAGCCAGATATTCCTGACCATAAAATAACCGCAGATGCATGGTCATGTGATCTCTAACTGTTCATAAGCAATCGCCCTGTCAGGATCTTAATCTTAGATTCATGAATTCTATCATTAGGTCCTTTGCACTTGAACAGGTAGAGATCACATGACCCTCCATTTGAGGCCATTTTATAGACAGGAACAGGGTCGGATTGTGGGCCCTATTGCCCACTCGTAAAATTGATTCTACTGCAACATATTACATGTATATTCTAAGGCCACATTTATAGAATGCATTTTCATAGCATTTTGAAAGGCACAAACATGCATCCCAAAACACATTAGTATTGATGATAATAAAAACATAGATGTATTTTGAGATATGTTTTGCAATGTATTTTAAAGCGCAATGCAAACACATAATGTAAATGCAGCTTAAGACCATGTGCACAAGATCCGTATGAATGCATTTTTTTGGACACATCTGGAGAATCTCCTCCTGGAATGTCTGTAGTTAGTTGTCAGTGAGGGGATTCCCCATACGTGCCTAAAATGTAATTCAATCTTATGAAAATGGATATAGGGTCCAGCAGTAGGTAGGATCTATTGAAGTAATCAGTCCCTTAGCCAGCTCCCATTGTGGCCCCTAACCTCCTCCTCATATTGTGGTTCCTCGTCTTCCCCTCATATTTTGGCCTCCTCACATCTCTCTCCCATATTGTGGCCTCTCATCTCTCTGTCTCATATTGTTACCTATCACCACCCCCTCATTTTGTAGTCCATCATGTTATGTAGCCTCTCATCCCCTCATATTCTGGCCTCTTCTCATCTCCCCCTCATATTTTGACCTCTCATCTCCTAGTCATATTGTGACCTCTCAACTCCCCATCATATTGTGGCCACCTTATATGGTGGCGCCTCATCGCCCCTTATCTCCCCCTGATATTATGACCTCTTATCTGCTCCTTTTATTGTGGCATCTCTCATCCCCCTTTCATATTGTTTCCTCTCATTTCCTCCTCATAGTGTGGTCCCTCATCTCCTCCTCATATTGTGGCCTCCTCTCATAGCCCTCTCATATTGTAATCTCTCACCTCCCCCTCATATTGTGGACCCTCTCATCTTCCCTCAAATTGTGACCTCTCACCTCCTGCTCATATTTGGGCCCTTTGTCTACCCCTCATATTGTGGCTTCTCTAACTCCCTCTCCTCTTATTGTGACCTCTAATTTCTTCCTCATACTGTGGACCCTTATCTCCCTCTCATATTGTAGCCTCCTCTCATTGCCCCCTCATATTGTGGCCTCTCATGTCCCACTCATATTGTGGGCCCTCTCATTTCCTCCTCATATTGTGATGTCTCACCTTCCCCATATATTGTATCCCACATTTCCTCCTATATTGCGACCTTTCATCTCCCCCTCATATTGTGGCCCCTCATCTCCCCCTCATATTGTGACCTTTCACCTCCACCTTATATAGTAGCCCCTTCTCATACCCTCCAAATTGTGGGTGCCTTCTCATATGCCCCATATTTTGGCCCCCTATAATATCCCCCATAATGTGAGCCCCCTTTCATATCTCACCATATTACAGGCCCCCTCTCATACCCTCCCATATTGTGGATCCTTTCTCATACTCTCCCATATTGTGGACCCCCTCTCATATACCACCATATTGTGGACTCTTTCTCATAACCTCCCACATTGGGAACTCCCTCTCATACCCTCCTATATTGTGGGTACCTATCCTTCCTCTTTTCCTTGTTTCAAATGAATTAAGAAAAAGATAACCACCACATACTAACCTGTCCCATTCCCAAGCACCTCTTCTCTGCCAGCAGTGCCAGCAGCACCCTATTCATCTGTTACTCAACTCTATCTGTTCCATCTCCGGACACAGAGAGAGTTAAAGTCCCGACATGCCTTGCACGGGGCGGAGTCAGCATGCATGTGGGGGCATATTGGTAAATTACATTATTTTATGCCCACCCCCACACACACATTACAAAAAATGTGGTAAAGTGGTTATCCCCTTTAATGAACAGAAACTTTAAAGTTTTTCATAACCCTATTTTGTATTTGGTTTGCTAGCATAAATATTTTAGTTGCTGTTTTTTTTTTATAACCTTGCTGTTCTTAAACAGGTTTTCCTATAACTGTCATCCAACCCCAATTCATGGGATAGCTGTTAAATGTCTAATTACTGGTGGGGTGTCTGATAGCAACTGTTCCTGTTTGCTACGCCAAATGTCTTTGTGTTCCACAAGTGCAATGGAGGTGTAATTTCATTAGTTTCACCCTTCTGCTTTTTGTTAAATTTATACTAAATATGGTTATGATTTTTTTGTCCTTCATGTTATTGCATTTTCACTGGCCAGTGAATTAATGAGGGACAGTTAGAGTAGATTGGCCCCTATTGCTATATGTAGCAAAGAGTGATTTGTAGATCAGGTTTCATTGAGGCAACTCAAACAGATACTAGGGGAACTTAGATGTTGCTTTCTATTTTATATGCTGCATAAATGTTAATGTTTCCGAATGACTTGATAATTATAGCATAGAAAAGATACTGACAGATGGCAAGTTAAAGACTTAAAGCTTCTACTGTCAAACTGATTTCTTCAATTTGCGTAAGCTTGCAGCCTAACAGGTTTCCCTATCAAGTTGCCATCTTTTGAATCTACATGTGTATGTTATAGAGAATATGCAATTTTAATTGTTCAAATTACATATGCATCAAGACATATTTTCTTATTTGCATACTCATTATATCCCTGCATCTGTATTTATGTTATCAATAACAGTGGTCCTAACTTTCAGCAATAATCTCTAAACGAATGTACTGTATGGCTCAGTTCACACTCACTTCACACTTCCGTTACAATCTCCATTTTTAAGAGAGTGTAACAGAAACTAAGGACAGCAGAACGACCTTCCATTAAAATCTGTTAAGCTAAAAAAATATGCTGTCTGCTGTTTCATAATGGAAGAGGAAACTAAACCTGCCGAATGCCCAAAACTGAGCCACTGTTATCAGAAGGGGATTATTTAGTGTTGCTTTGATTTGCTCCACTATTTTGTGATTTTTAAGGGGAACCTTTTGCCACATTTTCACCAATACAGATAGTGGCAAGTTCCTATAGAGCCATAAAAAACTATTTGACACCCTTCTTTTAGCTGTAAATTGTTTCCTTCAGACCCCCATAAAATCAGAGTTATAAACTTGCCTGGTATCTATGGATCTTTAGAGCGAGTCGATGGACATGGCCTAATGTCATGTGACCAGGGTGACATCATCACATGTCCTTTAGCCTCTTAACATTATTGTACCCCATGCACATATCTGACCGCTTAAAAATCACATTTTTTGTGCTGAAAAACTTGGCTTATACACGAGTATATACAGTAAGTTTATATCTGTTTTTATGTCTATTTATTTATTTGCATAAGTACATAAAGTTACATAGTTTAAACAGTTGAAAAAAGATGTCCATCAAGTACATCAAAGGAAGGGAAAGGATTGGATGAGGAAGGGATTTAGGGGAAACAATTCTATATAACAGTGATGGCAAACCTTTTGAAGATAGAGTGCCCAAAGCACAACCAAAACCCACTTACATATTGCAAAATGCCAACATGACAATTTAAGCAGTAACTTATTGATCCCTGCTGTATCACAGGTTTCAATCGTATTAGCATCATGAGTTCACTAATTCAATAGAAAGATCATAGAGAAATTTGGATTGTAGCTTCCCTCCATGGTCACCTGAAGAGGAAGAATTGGGGTTCCCAGAGCAGGAGATCCAACAATAATCTATCTCTATCCAGCCCTTCCTGCTCCTCCTGTAGCCCTGGCAGCCAAGGATGTCACTTTAAAATGGTGCTGAGCATGGCAAGTCCTGGGCTATATTGGACCGCAGGAGGAAGCCTTGAGTCTGGCAAACCCTGTGTGGGGTGAAGGCCTGAGTGCCCACAGAAAGAGCCCCGAGTGCCACTTCTGGCACCCGTGCCATAGGTTCGCCACCACTGCTATATAACATAACCGTCAATGTTATTTAGATGTAAAAATGCATGTAAACACTTCTTGAAGCGCTCTGCTGTCCCTACTGTGACCAACACCTGAAGTAGGCTATTCCACAGATTGACAGTTCTCATAGTAAAAAAGCCCAGTTGCCGCTGATGATTTAACCGAGTTTTCTCCAGAGGAAGACAGTGACTCTTGTCTTTTGATTTGATTTAAACTGGAACAACTTTCCACCATATTTTTTGTATGGACCATTCATATATTTATATGAATTATTGATGTTCTCTCTTAATTGTCTTTTTTCCAGATTAAATAAATCTAGTTGTTTTAATCTTTCCTCATAACTGAGACCTTCCCCCTTACACTTTTTGTGGCTCTGTGTTGTACCCTCTGCAGCTCCAGGGCATCCTTTTTATGGACTGGTACCCAGAAGTGGACAGCATGTTTCTAGTGAGGCCGAACAAATGCCTTGTACAGTGGTAATATTACATCCCTATCACGAGAGTCCTTACCACTTTTGATACATGACAGGATCCTACTGGCTTTAGAGGCAGCTGATTGACATTGCATGCTGTTATTTAAGCATGCTGTCTTCAAATAGCAGAAAAAATGGCAAATCAGCCAGCATCTTTTATCTGCTATTATAGCTCAATTGTAAAGCATAGAGGTCAATGGTGAATGTAAGGTGGAAGTAGACTTTCTGCTCACATTCCATTCTTTGTTTCTGTTACTCTCCTAAAATGGAGAGTTTAATGGATCCCCCCAGGTGTTAACTGAGCCTTACGGTTACTAATTTAAATATTTTATTTTTAAATTTATCTACTGGCATCATTTCTCATGTTGTACTGGGGATGGTGGGGTGGCTCAGGGCAAAGGGAAGGACAGACAGGGCAGTGAGCCCTAAAGTGAGCCTCCAAAACTGTCACCTAACTACTTACTGAGCGCCACCCTAAAACGTGGCCAGTAATTAGTCCCGGTGCAGACACAAAACCAGACTGACAAACTAGCAACAAAGAAAGCGAGGCCAGGGGTACGGGTCACAACAGAGATAGCAGAAACAATCAGAGTGCAAGAGGAATAGTCGAATGTACAATAGCCGAGATTAATAAACCAAAATAAACACTAGAATAGCAATAGCAGGCACGGGCAAGATACATAGCTGAGATATAGAGCTATAACCAGCTTGGTATTACAGAACCAGTCAGGTATATAATGCAGTTCCAGGACACACCTCCAGCAGCAGACTGGATAAGCTGTCCAACACACTAGTAACCCTTTGCTGGAGCTGAGATGCAGGGAACAGGGTGCAGCTCAAAGAATCCAAACACTTCAGAAACTTAAGCCACAGTTCACACACAGCAAACACAAACAAAAACTAACGCCACCTAATCTGCCATCCACAGACAGAGGAAGATCGTTACACAGACATTACAGTGTATAGTTTCTTAGAAGGGCTCTTTCTGGTTCAATTGTTTCCTGATAATGTAAAACCCAACTTGTAGCTTGTAAATTTTATTACATTTAATAAATATATGTTAGGCATAATAAATAGCATTATATTTTTTCGCATTTGATCAGTCAGTTATGTTTGGGCTGTTAATATAGACAAGATTTTGAAACATATACATAGTTTATATTTTATGCAGATGAAAAAATCCAAAACATCTTGTTAAGAGAGGAGAAGTGCCGATTATAGTAATTAGGATAGGTTGGGCCAAATGTAAATGAACTAACCTAGTGTGACATGAAAAGGCTGTTATGACTTTAAATTTCCCTGCTTATGAATAGTTTTAATGCATATTGGTAATATATAGCACTCATTTGTATAGATTACACATAAGGCTCAGTAAAACCAATGTGATTAAGAAAGAAAGCATACCTTATTTTACCATCATTATTTGGAAGGGTTTCAATAAATGTGATGTGAATGCCATTTTCACCTTTCTGACATGATCCATTTGTGTCACTAAGTGGTTATATCTTTGGAATGCCTCAATATATCCAGGTGTATGCCAATACCTTATATGTGGTGGTAAATTGCTGAATGCCATGGCATTGAAGGGAAGGAGCACCATTCAGGGGCAGCAGGCTGTATACTGGGGTGCAGGGACTGCAGGCTGTATTCTGGGGGCAGGGGCTGCAGGCTATATACTGGGGGGGGCAGGGGCTGCAGGCTATATACTGGGGGGGGGGGCAGGGGCTGCAGATTATATATTCAGGGGAGCAGGGGCTGCAGGCTATATACTGGGAAAAGGGGTTGGCAGGCTATATACTGGGGGGCATGCAATGGCTTGCTATATATTGGGGCAGGCTTGCCATATACTAGGCTGTGACCAATGCATTTCCCACTCTCGGCTTATACTCGAGTCAATACGTTTTCCCAGTTTTTTGTGTTAAAATTAGGTACCTCGCTTATTTCCTCCTTTAAGCATATTTCTAATATTTTTTCATTTTGTATAAATAGTCTTGCTCTTCAGTTAATAAGTTAATGGAATTGGAAAATAATACAGGACATAAATGTTATTCCATTACAAGAAGAGGTTGTAATGTTACAAATGAGTCATCATAAGAGTTTAATGTGGACCCACACTGAGCCAATAAATCATTCCAAACAAGTCTCTGATTGAACGGTGCACAAATCAGAGGCAGAAGGAAAAATAATAATGAGCTTCAGTTGTGGTAACAAATCATGGGTGTATATATATAGATACAACCTTAGACAGTTTCTACAATGCTTTGTTAATGATTTTCTACAAAGTATCCCACTCATAAACCTGAAAGTTGCTATCTATACTCCTGGTCTCTTTATATTACAGTTGGCAACTTAGAATCTTTAGATTTTTTGTCAGCAAATTTTATTTCCTAAACTGTAAATTGAGGAGAGGGTCTGGACCGATTCTATGAATCAGGAGTAGAAGGGAAAAGACCAGGGCGCATCGACTCAGGTGTAGGTTTGATTAAAAAAGGTATTTAAAAAATGCTAATAAAAGCTGCTCACCTTGCGGCTATCTTTTAGCCTAGCATGTAGTCAAGTATGTGGAGTGCTGCCGGTGGAGCCACGAGGATTGAACGTCCAGAGGTAGAATCCCGCGGTGTGGAGATGCTTGTAGGTAAGCAAGACAGAGAAGATCCACAGTGTGGCGCAACTTCACTTTGGTAAGAATCTTTATTGCAAATGAACTACGCGTTTCGGCGCTTGGACCAGCGCCTTCGTCAGGTTCGGCAAACCTGACGAAGGCGCTGGTCCAAGCGCCGAAACGCGTAGTTCATTTGCAATAAAGATTCTTACCAAAGTGAAGTTGCGCCACACTGTGGATCTTCTCTGTCTTGCTTACCTACAAGCATCTAAACTGTAAATTGTAAACTGTAATTAGTGTTGATTTGTAACAAAAGAAGATTCTATTTTAGCTGGCTCTATTGCAAATGTCATTGATTTTGTTTTTGTTTCTGCTCTTGGGCTGTATTTGGTCAAGTAAGATCCTTGTGTCCTGGTTGTTGGGACCGATTTTACCTCTTTATTGGGGGAAAAGGGTTTGTTTCAAGACTCTACAAATATCCATGCAGTTGGTTCTATGCATACTAAACTTTGTGGGGTTTTCCTTGGTTAACTGTACATATTTTTGACTGGAGTACTGGGGAATTTTTTAAATGGGGTCCAACATGTTCTACCCATTGTATTACTTTATTCATTTCTGAATGTCAGTTGGAACATGAATTATTGCCAGATTTCTCTTTGTAACTTACATTTTTATTATTTTTTACAATAATACATTCATTATTTGAAGTGACATAAATAAGTGCAAGAAAGTTTGATTGCCTTGCAGGGCATATAGATTGTTGTGTTGAGTATATACTATTCATGCTCTTATTATAACTGGTGCATAAGTGATGTACCATATGAAGTACATGTTTTTATAGTTCTTAATAAAAATGGAGTCAGCATTAAACAGAAAAGTCAGAAAAAATCTTACCTTAAAGGAAACCTACTATGAGGAATCTACCATCTGAAGTAGATCTGATGGTAGATTCCTGCTGCCTGCCTCTGTCCTAATCTGTAATTTAATAATCCTGGAACCTACCCTAACTTTATCATTATTTATTTGAATTTATTAATTTAAAACATTATTTTGGTGATATGTAAACTAACTGGAGAGCTACTGCAGCATGTACTAGCCTGTTCAGGTACTGGGAGCTAAGACTACTCCACACCCCAGTAGCTTCTGCAGTTTACATATTTACTAAAATAAAGTTTTTAGCAAGTTAAGGTAGGTTCCAGGATTATTAAATTACAGATTTGGGCAGAGGCAGGCAGAAGGAATCTACCATTAGATCTACTTCTGATGGCAGATTCCTCATGGTAGGTTTCCTTTAACAAAATTAAATCTAACATTGCCTACACTAGGTTGCAGGTTTGTACATGCTATGATATTGCCATATTTTGCTGTTCAGTGGTTCTATACTCTAGGATGGATATTTGAGATAGAAAAGATAGGAGAGTCATATTTTCCCATTTGGACCAATTTGAATTAAATGTTTTACTATACCCTCAGTTGCAAGCTTTCATCTGCTCCATCTGATAATTGAATCTTATAATTTTAACAATGGTAGGAAGAGTTTGCACTTTTCCAACTAGAAGCAATGGCATTTCTTTTTACTATTATTGCTTGATTTGATTTCTGATTTTTCTCATGTGTTTAATAAGAAAACACTGTATAGACTTTACAACTGGGGATCAATTTCCTTCTGGGGGTCTAAATTACCCAAGGGAAGGATGTTCAATGTGTTTCCACAAGAACATGAGGCTATGTGAGAATATCTCCAGGACAGTCTGCAGGAGGGTCCCATCTGTTCTCCTATTGGTGCAGGTTTTTTATTTGTTGGCAATAGTAATGGTGGACTAAGACCTTGTATTAATGATTGTAAAATAACATCACAGTCAAAAATCAATACCCACTACCTTTAATCCCTGATTTAATCATGTAGTGGGTACCCGCTGATTTTTGACCTCCACAGGTGCCTATAACCTGATTTGCATTAGAGAAGGGGACGACAGGAAGACTGCATTTAATACTCCAAAAGGGCACTTTGAGTGTCTTGGGATGTCATTCAGGATGTGTAACGCACCTGCAGTCTTCCAATAATTTGTTGACAACATTTTTCTTGCTATCCGGGGGTCAATATGTCGTAGTCTATTCTTATCTTTTCTACAAACTCATATCGAACATGTCAGGAGTGTTCTCATTTGATTACGGAAAAATGTATTGTTTGCTAAACTGTGTAAATGTCTGTTTGGGGTCCAAAAGATTGCACTGCCCCCTGCACCGACTTTTTTGCACCTTTAATGTAGGGCGTGCAACACACTTCTGTCGGACACTGCATGATAAATGTGGCGCATGGTTCGACTGTGCATCGGAACGCCCCTCTCAGTGCAGAATTTAGTGTCGCATGAGGTATAGTGCTGCCATAAATTTGGAATATTTTGATAAATATGAAACCATTTAAAAAAGTGGTAGGGCAACTAAATGCTTCTGGCAGTAAAAAGTAGAAAAAGGAAAATACAATCTGTCCTCCCTAAATCAACTGCCTGAATTATTTGTAAATGAAACAATTCAGGTAGCAAATATCATTTTGAATCTAATTTTACAATATAAATTGAACTTTTGCTGCGGCAGGACCTCCCCTACTCTCTTCTGTTTGCAGAGGATCAAAAAACTGTTAACCTACAGGTTTAGAGTTCCTTTAATGGTATGAGAATCTTCTCTTTTCTTAAAACAGCTTTCATCCTTCTAAATAACAAACGAGCTAGAAATAAATAACCTATTTTGACATGTCTGCAAACCATATTAATTGATGATTAAACATGCTTTAATAATGATTTGATGTTTAATGTATAAAAACAAAAATATAATAGAACTTGCTGAACAGAAACTAGAATAAACTAACCTTATCATACGTTCATACGACATTATTGTTGCCCACCACTATCTTGTCATTAAAAATAATGGGTGCTTAATGAATGGAAACTTAAACGCTTGCAAGTCAATGGGGATGTATGGTATTACCAATAGTTTAAAGGGAACCTGCCACCACAAAACCCAGTTTTCACCATACACATGTTCCAAAAGCCCATAAAATGTTAATTGCATTAGCTGTTTTTGTCATGTTTGTGAGAAGTTTAGGTTCACTAAAATCATAAAGTGTATTTTACCTGGCTCCCTGCCAAGCTCCTACACTGAGTCCTGAGGGCATACTGACTCCTGGATATTTTCCCAGCCCACATGCACCACTTCCTCCCTCTGACGTCTTGGATAGGTGGCAGCTAGGAGCCAGGGGAGGGACGCCTGCTCCCTAGCTGCCACCCATAGAGACTTGTAGGTCTGTCATGTATAGTGATCTCTAATAGCCTGCTGATGACAGGCTATCAGAAATTAGCAATAAAATTACTATATATTGCAATAGAGTAGTATTGCAGAATATAGTACAAGGAATTAGACCCTGCAGGGTTAAAGTAACCTAGAGGGTCTGAAATAATAGTAAAAAAAATAATAAATATGAAAAAAAAATTAAAAAGGAAAAATTTAAATCACCCCCCTAAACCCCCACCCCTTTTCCTAAAACACCCTCCCCCTTTTCCTAAAACACATCTAAAAATAAACAGTAAAATCCATAAATCCCAAAATGCCCGTAATCAAAATATAAAAAAGATTATTCCCGGCTGTGAACACTGTAAAGGAATATAGCATCCAAATGTCCGAATTGCCAGTTTTACAGCATTTTTCCATCTGTGAATGTTTGAATAAAATAAATTGATAATAAATTAAAACAGCAGTGTATCTTGCAAAAACTGACACCTTTCACAGGTCAAAGTGTGATAAAGTTATTGGCCTTATAATTATCCAAAAATGCATATATATTTTCTACAAAAGATTAAACAATTTTTTAAATCAACTAAAACCTAATAAAACAGATATAAGTATGGTATCCTTGTGATTGTACCAACCCAAAGAATAAAGGGGAATGTCATTTGGAGCACAGAATGAAAACCATAAAATTAGAACCCTCAAAAAAATATGGGGATGGGTTTTTTTGTCAATTTCACTGCACTTGGAATTTTTCTTCTCGCTTTCTAGTACATTACATGAATATTAAATGGAGCCACTAAAAAGTACAATTCGGCCCGAAGATTACAAGCCCATGTACATCTCTGTTAATGGAAAAATAAAAAAGTTATCGCTTTTGGAATGAGGAAAGTAAAAAACAGAAACGCAGTCCTGTAAGGGTTAAGGTGATATAAACCAGAGAGTGGATTATTTCAATAATTTTTATCTCCCCACAGGTGTGGTTATCCTTGTGGAGTTTTCATGTATTTGTATTATATGTGTATGTCTATTAATCAGACACAGATCACAATTTATGTGTGTGTTGGCAGATTTTTTATGGATATTAATAAATAGTATGTTTTAAACTGCACTCTGCTGACACCATGCATGTAGACTTACACATATAATATACACATATAATACAATGCATAGCAGGGTACATGTACAGACATTGCATTTTATCCCCTGCCTCATTGACAACATTTCATTTCTGTCCTCTAATAGTTGCAGAGACTCATATGTTGCTATCACCACCTGATCTATTTGCTTTATATTATACTCCGGAAAGCACAATATTTGCTAAGCATAGACGACTATGTGATTTCCATATGGTATTTATGTTTTTTTGTGCTGTTGTATCTTGCTTTCATCACCATTTTGTTATTACTTGTGCAGCTACTGTTAACTCTTATCTTTTTCTTAATATGCCTGCATCTGTCCTCTTCTCCACAGCAGGAGTAATAGAAAATTTCACACTAAACATAAGCTGCACAATACCATTACACATTAAAATGGAAAAATATGTACTGTTACTCATCTTGTTTCCAGTTCATGTCTCCAGGTCACATGACACTAATGACAAAGTCAATGTTTTGTTTGTCTACATAGATTCATTAAGCAATAAAATAATTATAATGAAAATAAATGATGTTTTATCTTATTTTATCTTTCAGGCTAGACATGTGGAAGAAGAGGAAAGATGTATTAAAATGTCTGTGGCGTCAAGGTTTCTGCACATAATGAATGTTTCCATGGGAAAAGAGCTGAAAAGGGTCAGGATGAGCATCATCTGAAGGCTGCTAAAAATTCTTTTACCTTCTCATTGAGAAAGATGAATTTTACAAACTGCACAGCAGAAACCATATCAAACAAATCAAAGACGGTAACTGAAAAAATGCTGATTTCCATAACGTTGGCTGTAATTACAACCCTGACTACACTGTTAAACTCTGCTGTCATCATTGCTATTTGCACAACCAAGAAATTGCACCAACCTGCAAATTATTTAATATGTTCCTTGGCAGTTACAGATTTTCTAGTCGCCATTTTAGTTATGCCTTTAAGCATTGCCTATATAGTTATGGATTCTTGGTCATTTGGTTACGTAATATGTGAAATATGGCTTAGCGTTGATATGACATGCTGTACTTGTTCCATTCTCCACCTCTGTGTCATTGCACTTGACCGATATTGGGCTATCACGGATGCTATTGAATATGCCAGAAAACGAACAGTGAAACGGGCTGGAATGATGATCCTAACGGTATGGGCAATTTCTATCTTCATTTCCCTTCCACCTCTATTTTGGAGAAATCATAACAACATAAGTATTCAAAACAGTTGTATAATTCAACATGATCATGTTGTCTATACAATTTACTCAACATTTGGAGCATTTTATATCCCTTTGACTTTAATTCTTATTTTGTACTATAGAATTTACTATGCTGCAAAGAGCCTTTACCAAAAACGAGGATCAAGCCGACATTTAAGCAACAGAAGCAATGACAGCCAAAACTCTTTTGCCCATTGCAAGCTTACTCAGACATTCTGTGTATCAGAATTCTCCACCTCTGACCCTACCATGGAATTTGAAAAGATCAATGCATGTGTCAGAACCCCACCTCCATATGACAATGACATTGACATGGCTGGAGATCGTCAGCAACAGATCTCTAGTTCAAGAGAGAGAAAGGCGGCTCGCATATTAGGACTTATTTTGGGGGCTTTTATGATTAGTTGGTTGCCATTTTTTATCAAGGAACTTGTTGTTGGACTACATCTTTGCACTGTGTCTCCAGAAGTTGCTGACTTTCTAACATGGTTGGGATATGTTAATTCCTTAATTAATCCTCTTCTCTACACTAGCTTCAATGATGATTTCAAGATAGCCTTTAAAAGACTTATCAGGTGCAAAGAGCACATATGAAAAATTCCCCAAGCGTGACTGTCTACCAAGCCTTAATGATGAGAACATACCACATGAAACTAGATCATTATATGGACTACAGGATCATCAAATTATGTATTTTTTTTTTTTGGCTTGGTGTTTTCTTTATGTCCAGTCATGTATTGCAGTATTCTACCTCTGTTTTTAACTAACAAAATCAAATAAATTTTATAACACATAGTATTTATGTGCAGAAATGGTTTGTACTCAAGGGCTTTTGACCATAGAGGCAGATCATATGTCTACTATGGTGCTGTAAGGGCCCTGGTTCATTTCTAGTTTTGATACTGGATGACAAGAATCTGTACATGATTCCATTCTCCAGAAAAATTTTATTTTAATTGGTTAATGGGTGAGCAATTGGTATATGGTCAAGGAAAGAGCCAATAAACCAGGGCCCATTTTGGGAAAATTCTTATTTTGAATGTACACAGATGAATTAGAACATTGATTTAAGCGAACAATATTGATTTTTGTATGTTGATCTTTTTATTTATGTATAAACATGTGATTACACTCTTTTGAGGTGTTTGGTTAACATGTTCATATTTCTATGTATTCTATCAGAAAAGATAGTGGGGCAGATTTACTTACCCGGTCCATTCGCGATCCAGCTCTCTGCGGTGGATTCGGGTCTTCCGGCGATTCACTAAGGCAGTTCCTCCAACGTCCACCAGGTTTCGCTGCTGCGCTGAAGTCCACCGAGGTCCGCCGGAGTTCACGATCCTATTCCTGGTGAAGGGAAACTTTTTTTTTAAAATGCGGCGGTTCCTCCGAATCCGTCGGGTTTTCATTTGGCCACGCCCCCCCATTTCTGTCGCGTGCACACCGGCGCACCACAATCCGATCGCGTGCGCCAAAAACCCGGGACAATTCAGGAAAAATCGGCGCAAAACAGAAATATCCGGGAAACACGTCGGGAAAACGCGAATCGGGCCCTTAGTAAATGACCCCCAATATGTAAAATGATATGGCTCTATGACATAAGAACCAATTATGATAAGGTACAGGAAATTTAACGTTATATCAAACTACCCAACTATCAAATGTCAAGTAGTAATCTAAACCGACTCACAGATTTATATTTTGTATAGATTTATTTTTTGAGTTTTACAATATCTCACAAAAGTGAGTATGCCCTTCACATATATATTCATGCGACAATACGGACACTATGTTACAATGTAAAGCAGTCAGTACATTTGGCATGCCCTAACATGGCTCAACACATGGCCATTATTGTCTAAGCCAGTGATGGCAAACCTTTTAGACACCGAGTGCCCAAACTACATCCAAAACCCATATATTTTTCGCAATGTGCCGATGCAACAATTTAAACAGTAACTTATTACTCCCTACTCTGTCACATGTTTAAATTGTATAGGCACCTGAGGACACCAATACAGTAGAAAGAAGGAGAAGAAGTTTGGATTATCATTGTAGCTTCCTTCCAGTGTCTTGGGCTCCCTGGGACTGCAAGAGGCCTTGAGTCCTGTCTGGCGAACTCTGCGCTGGGGTGATTGCATGAGTGCCCATAGAGAGGGCTCTGAGTGCCACCTCTGGCACCCGTGCCATAGGTTCGCCACCACTGGTCTAAGCTGCTGGTAACAAAAGTGAGTACATTGCTAAGTGAAAATGGACATATTGCACCATGCGACTCATTAGTGTTACAAAAGCTCTGCTGTGAATAGGGAGCAGGTGTGTCACATTTGGTGTTATCATCCTCACACTCATTTAGTTTGTTTTGGAGGCTTTGGCTCCTTATGGCCAAAAAACATTCTGAGGATATGACAGAAGAAATTGTTGCACTACATTAAGATGGCCTAGGTCATAAGAAGATTGCCAAAACCCTGAAACGGATCTGCAGATTAGTGCCAAGACCATAAAGTAGTTAAGCATGCCACTCAGACAGGACTTGCCATGGTCAACCAAATAAGATGATTGCACATACCCAGCATCATATCCAGAGGTTATCTTTTCGAAAAAGACTTATAAATGCTACCAGAATTGTTGCAGAATAAGCTGCACACTGCATAAAATTGGTCTATATGGCTATCGTCCCAGAAGGAAGCCTCTACTAAAGATAATACACAAGAAAACAGCAAAGAGTTCCCTGAAGGGAAGTAGAGATGGATTACTGGATCCACTTGATGCAGTCTGATGAGACCAAGTTAATACTATTTGGTTCTGATGGTCAAGTGTATGTGGCAGCAACCAGGCGAGGAGTACAAAAGTGATTTGCCTTGCCTACAGTCAAGCATGGTGGTACAAGTGTCATGGTATTAGGCTGCATTAGTGCTGCAAGCTGTGGGGAGCTGCAGTTCATTGAGGGAACCATGGAGGCCAACATGTACTGACATACTAAAGTAGATCCCTTACCTTCAGAAACTTGACTGCAGGGCAGTATTCCAGTATGATAACAATCAAACAAAATTCCAAGATGATCACTGCCTTGCTAAAGAAACTGTCCCTCCCTGGTCTGTGTCCTGCAATTTTTATGTGTTTTTGTGACTTTTTATGCGACTGTTACAAACATCCCACAAAGCATAAGAACACTGCCAGCAGATTTATAAAGGTACAAAAGCCACTTAAATAAATCTGATTTAGAACTGTCGTTAAGGAGTCGGCCTAATGCTAACTTTCACCCTTTTAGTTTACAGTTTACATCATCTAAATCTTAGATTCATGTTAATGAATCTAATCTTATTTTATAAATCAAACCACAGGATTGAGCAGTTCAATGTTCTGCATGATTCTTCTGATTCTCTGAACAGCTAAGATAAGAATTGTCTTCATCACACTAAATATGACTTTTATACACTATTAAATCCATAAAAGTTAATAGGTGCTACAGAAACAGCATAGCTCAATGAGCTACATTGCTTCTGCAGCTCAGCATAGCTCCTTCTTTGCACAGGTTCAATGACTCAGAGTTACAAAAATAGATGGGTGAGATTGAAACGCTTTAAAGGGGTTCGCCCATGAAAGAAAATTCTCAATTTGAATCCCCTATTGATGTTTACACAATTAAGATAATTTCTAACACCTTACTTTACAATTTTACTCAGTTTTATTGATGTTTTAGCTCCTATCACTCCCTAGGCTGCTCAGTATAAAATTCCAGAGTGTGGGCGGGAACTCTGTAAGCAGACACTTTATGATCCCTCTAGAGCTATGAGATGCTGTTTGCTAACAATGTGCTTAGATTATCAGGGCACAGGTTTATATACACTTTCATTTAGAGTCTGAACATTCACTAGTATCTAGACTAGACACATAGGAGGTCCTTTATCTTTTCCTTCCTGTTCGTTCTATCTTTTTTGAGACATTTTTGGCGCATTGCAATTTTTTAGCCTTTTTGGGGAAATTTTGAAATGTCCGCGGGACATTTGTTTTTAGTCAGTAAGACACATTTATTTTATGTTGCAAATGACATTTATCATTTCAAATTGTCTCAAATTTGCAACATTTTTTGGTGCAAAAAACTCCAGACTAAACAATAGAAAATAAAAATAAGTAACAATTCCCCATTTAACACAAGGAAAAGGGAGATTGATAAATTACCAAAGAAGGAGACAGGCAAAATGACAAATGACCCCCCATAGAGTGAGAGTCAGAGATAAGAGATGATGAGATCCGTGAGATGCATGTTACATATGACATTCTCAGCTCTGCTATCTGTCATAACATACAATGTCACCCCCACTGTACCTCCCTCCAGTGGATTAAAACCTTATCTGTTTTTAGCTTGTAGCTTTACTCTCCTCACGCTGCTTGCTGGCAGAAAGCCTCTGTGTGAGCTTGTCTTGGAATGCCAGGCTTGGGGCTGGAGGCAGAGAGGAGCTCAGTGCAACATCACACAGGAAAAGAATCTGTCCAGCCCGACCCTAGACTTCTGATTTACGGTCAGATCTTGGGGCAACCAAAATTGTATACACCAGGACTGATAGAGACAGGTTGGAATTGTATCTGTGAAATGCTGTTTTTTTGTTAATAAAAGTGAATTAGAGAATGTGTTATTTTGTTATCCTGAGTATATTTAAGAATCTTGTCTTTGTGAAAATAATCCTTTAAATGATCAAATCCCTAAATTGTAATCCATGAAGATGGGATTACCTTTCACAGACAATAATATTTTTATTTTCCGAATATGGATATCAGAATATTATTAGTGCCTTGTTTTTATTTTCATACAACTGTTCGGTGCCCAAGTAGTGCTCTTGGCAAATGTCACAATGTCCTCCTAAGAACAGCAGCTGTGGTGATGCCCATAAACCTGCAGGCTAAAAAAGTAAATCATGCAGAAAATAAGTCAGCAAATCACTTGCTATTTATATGTTCTGTCTCAAAACATCAAAGTAATAATATTAACAATGATCAATATGAATTTTCACAAATGAAATTATTGCTGTAAATTATTATTACTGGATGGCAAAATTAAAAAATAAAGCCTAAAGGATATAGTGCAAAAGTGGATGAACTATGAAAAGAACACTATAAATTCAGTATTTCCTATTTATAATTATGCATTCTTTACTCAAAGTTAAAGGAAATCAAGGATTTAGTAGTTTTAACCCACTTACACGCTGAGATGTGATTCTTAAAGAAGGATATATTCTTCACACGGCGTGTGACTTATTAGTACATCGCTCGATACAAGATGGATGTTTGCTGCATATTGTGGTAACACCCGGGGTCAGTGTTAACCCACCAATAAAAAGCTGCCATGTTCGCTTAGATCCCTGTACCTCGTGACGTCATTGGGGAGAAACAATCTCCATGACAGCCTCGGGTCTTACAAAGACTGTAAAAGGCTATATAATTCCTTTCCATTTCTGGTCAGTGGCACAATGTAATAAATGGTCAGTAAAATCCCCAAAAACTGCCGTACCGTAGTACGTTAAATAATAATTAATTAAAAAAACAGTAAGTATCCTAAACATTTTAGCTATTGCCATGTCCTAAAATGTCCGATATATCAAAATATAATAATGGTCATTTTGCAACATATTAAAAAAAAATAATAAAAAATAACACACAGCTCTGTACACTTAAATATGAAAAGGAATCTTTTTTTGTACAGGAGGTTTCCATTCTTGTAAATATATGAAAACATAATAAAACCTATATAAAGTTAGTATCCCTGTGATCGTGTCTAAAAATGCATTTTTCACAAATTTCACTGCATTTGGATATTGTTTTCTGCTTCCCAGTACAGGGAATATTAAATGTCACTATAAAGTGCAATTTGTTACACAGAAAATGAACCCTCACACAGCTCTTTACTTTGAAAAATAAAAAAGTTAAAGATTTTTGAAGGTGGGGATAGAAAAATGGAAATGCAATAACAAAAAAGGGCCTGCTCGTTAAGTACCTGTCAGGGCGATTTGGGACAGTAAACCCTCCACAAGTCGGTGGATACAGCTAATTGCATTAACCCTTTAACAGCTTTGCGCTCTTTGCGCTTAACAGCTTTTGTCTTTGTGTTTCCAGTTTTTTCTCCCCACCTTTAAAAATCTATAACTTTTTAATTTGTTCCCATTTAAAGAGCTGTATGTGAGTATTTCTTCTGCATAACAAATTGTACTTCATAGTGACTGTATTTAATATCTCATGCCGTGTACTGAAAATGATATACCTCTTTTGTGCCATTTCCTGTGGGCTCTGTTTTTACTGTGCACTCAAATTACACAGGTCCTCTATTCAATGGGTCGTTTGATCACAAGGATACCAAACTTATATAGTTTTTATTGTTTTTAATACATTTTTTAAAAAATTTAAACCTTCAGTATGACAAAAAATTCTTTGTTTCACCATCTTATGACACTAATAACTTTTTCATACTTCAGTGTAAGAAGCTGTATGAGGTGTCATTTTTGTAGGACAAGCTAACATTTTCCTTGCTACTAATTTAGGGACTGTATGATGTTTTGATCACTTTTATAAAAAAATTAGCAAAATGGCGAAAAAGTAGAATTTAGGAGATTTGAGTTACAGGGTTCAACAACAGGAAAAAACATTTTATTATATTTGATCGATTGTGACTTTTAGGACTTGGTAATATCTAACAAGTTTATGATTTTATTTATTTTTTTATCAGTCCTAAGGAAACTTTTTTTCAGACCCACTTGGGTACTTTAAGGCTGCATACACATGAACATACCTGGCGAGCACACATTCGCTGCGATGGAGAGGAAGAGATGTGACCCCCTCCCCTCTCCACAATGATGCAAGGCGCACGGCGCCGTAACATCAGGAAAGATATGACATGTCCTTTCTTTTCCCTTTGTACAAAGCGGTACGGTGCCACATGTGTGCTGAGTGTGGCCATTGCCGTCTATGGGGACGTGTGTATGGCGGCAATCTTGCAGCCATATATAAGTCCCCCTGACGGTCGTGTGAATGCAGCCTAACCCTAGGTTGTTTGATCAATTCTACCACAGTGCAATACTACTATATTGCAGTAAGGAAAAAGTACAAAAGTTCATGGAGTGGCACTGCGGTAATCAGAATTGAGATCCTAAATGGGTGCAAGCTTCATGGGATCCGACTCCAAGTCCCAATACTCAAGAATCCAAGACAGGGAAGCAGCACTCTGTAATCAACAGTGATATTTATTTCACCAGTGGAGCAAATACACAACGTTTCAGCTATCTCTATGTAGCCATTTTCAAGTACTTGAAAATGGCTACATAGAGATAGCTGAAACGTTGTGTATTTGCTCCACTGGTGAAATACTGTAAATATCACTGTTGAATATGGAGTGCTGCTTCCCTGTCTTGGATTCTTGACTATATTGCAGTATGTGGAGAAATTGCTATAGATTTGTAAAATTGGTCTGGTCTTATAAATAATCTAGGCTGTCATGGCAATTGATCGTTGCTCCCTATGACGTCATGGATATCAACAATTAAAGCCAATGCACCGCCACTTTCAGACTGACGCTGGCGGGTTTGCTGATGGAATTCAAAGGGTTAACATCCTTGTTCAGTGCAGCAATAACGGGTGTTACAAGTGGGTGTTTGCTGAAATGTGCAGCAAACACCTGTCTTGTATAGACACAAGTTCTTAAAAGGCTAAGGGATGTACTATGCCACGGGACTATAGCTGTTTGGACTACAGCAGAAACGTCAAGGACAAAATGCTAAATCCCAGCACTGTGGCTAAAACTTGTATTATTTTATTAGTTCAAATAATTGCTGCTACTGTATGATGGCAGCACATATATGGTTTGAATATGAACTAATAAAATAATGAAGTTTTATTCACTGTGCCGGGATCTTGCCTTTTACAACCAATCCCCAAGAGAGGAAAAAAATGACCCCTTTGGATTGTAAGCACTGGGTGGATGAGGGTAACAACAAACAATTGAATTTCCAATAGTCGCCCGGCTTGCGACCAAAAAAGCCCTTTAATCCACCAAGGCTAGTTAAAATATAACTTTTATTATATTAGTACTTAAGAACAGTGCAGTGAAAGGATTGAAATTACAACAGGCAGAGAGCGGACATGTAGTGTTAAGGGGTTAAGGGATGCTAACCTATAGCAACCAAATATTGGATCTCAGAGGGTTTGATCACTTCCCACCTACATAGCGAGGCATAGGATGCAGGTGAATATATCCCTTTATTAAAGATAGACCAGGAGTGATAGTGATTCTATCATTTCCTAGGGCAAATTCTATCACATAGTCCCTAGAGATTAGTGCCAAGTACGACCCACTGTCTGCTGCTCAGTTAAAATTATTGAACACATGAGCTAAGCCCACCCAACATGTTTTGCCTGAACTGACGTCATCAGGGGTTTAGGGCTGACTGCGGATCTTGCCTTTTGTGCTTGACTTTTAAAAATATGCAAAGGAGCCTCAGGGGCCCTGTCAGCTGCTAATTATTCAAGTCTTCCTTTGGCGCTTATGCACGCCTCATCACTTCCCCTGCCAGAGAGCCGGTGACGTCAACAAATCCTGCCAGAAGCCAAGAATAGGACCTGCTCTGAGTTTTGTGACTAAGACAGTAGGCTTGTGCCTATGGAAACTACAGCACTTTACTTGAACCCATGTGCAGTGGGCCTTAGACAGACAGACTTTCCATCACACCTTATCCATAACTGGCCTCTCTCCAGCTCCTCTATATACTCTTTGGCATGCTGAGATCCAAACTTGCATCCCTGTCACGGGTGCTCCAGCGACCCACGTCTCAGGTCACGGGCTCACCCATGATCCACGGTGTGCCCCAGGCTTCAGAAGAATTGAAGGGCCAGCGCACCGCTAATTGGTGCTGGCCCTTTTCAGGAAATGGATAAAGGCCGGCGTCTCCCAGCATTCCCTGACGGTTCTTTGTGCTTATGTCATTGTGAAAGTCTCCCTGCGATATTCCTGTATGTTCCTGCGATATTCCTGTGTGTTCCTGCGTTCCTGTTCCTGTGTTCCTGTTCCCGTGTTCCTGTTCCCGTGTTCCTGCGTCCCTGTTGCCTTGTTCCTGTTCCAGTGTTTCTGCGTTCCTGTTCCCATGCTCCTGTGTGTTCCTGCCTTCCTGCTCTCGTGCTTCTGTGTGTTCCAGTGTTCCCATTCCCATCTGCCTGGACTTCCCGTTGCTGACCCCGGATTGGACTTGACCTTGCATCTCTGCCACCTGCCGTGACCCTGTGCCTGAACTTTACCACAAGACTGTCTCCTGCAAAGGTACCTCAACCTTGGCTGCTATGGCAGGCTAGTCCCACCTGTGGAACGACCTGGTGGCATTCCGCCGCAGCAAGACCAACCCGCTTTGCTGCGGGCTCTGGTGAAGAACAGGTGCCACTTAGATTCTGGTCCCAGGTGTAGGCTAGTACCACCTTCCGCAGTGGTCTAGAGGATCCACAGATCCCGCATCCTGACAATCCCATATTCAAAGGTGCTGTGTACTAGGCGGTATAAAGTGATTGTGATTAGCCAGTTGTGTAGAAATGCCCTGACATGTTTCATTTAAGTCAAAATGATACCCTAAAGATTCCAATGATACAGGTAAAATAAATTACATACTTTTTTCATTTATTGAGCAATTGGCTCTATATGAAATTTCTTAGTCTTAACAACATTTAACTACTTATGTTAGGGAGACATTACTTTGACCATATCTGCATAATATGGTGATGAAAAAATAACAATGTCTTCTGTGGAATAGAATTTTGTTTCTAACATACTCTCTTGGTTTGACGACTTTGACTCTGGCTTTCCCTTTTCTCTATGCTATATATTAGTCAGTATAAGGAACCTCACTTAGTTGGGGGCTATTAATATAGCAGTCATCAAGTATGCAGGGACTTACATGCTTTTGTGTACCCCTCTGGTAGGATCTGCTCTTCTTTCAGCTCCATAGCCCCTCCTTTTTAAAAGGGTTTTTAAAAATTATGTAAATGAGCCTGAGGGGCTCCAAACTCAAGTAATAGCAATGGAGCCCATATCCTTTGAGGCTCATTTTTTTGTTTAAAACAAGGGCATAAAAAGCTAAAAGAAGAGCAGATCCTGCCAATGGGAGCGCACACCAGTATGTCAGTATGCTTAGTTTACAATCCTTCATCCTGGTGGTAGATTTCCTTTAAGGCAAACTTAATCACACCAAATATTGATTCTAGTTAGATTTACCTTAACGTCACATATTAACCCCTTCCCTCCTTCCCGGGAGGTGCGTTCCCGCAAAATGCAGTATTATTACGTCAAGCCAGAAGCTGCGGGTGTCGGCTATATATTATAGCCGACACCTGCCTCTAACACCCGCGATCGGAGATTTCTCCGATCGCGGGTGTTAACCCCTAACACGCCGCGGTCGTGTGAATCGGTCCATGCTCAGTGTCTTACATTACACAGTGCAATACATCTTGTTCAAGCTTAGATGTCAGTAACTGTAAAAAAAAAAGTAAAAAAAAATAAATAAAGGTTTTTTTAAAATAAAAATAAATAATAAAAGAAAGTGAAAGTCCCCCCAAACACCACATTTCCCTGTACACAAGTAATAAAGTATAAAAAACACTAAATCATAAAAAAAACACTTATTTGGTATCGCTGCGTCCATAACAGTCTGTAAAATAAATCCTAATCATAATTGGTCCCGAACGGTGAATGTGGTAAAAAAAAAAAAAAAAAACTTGCCAAAAATTAAAACTTTTTATCAAATTGCTTTACAAAAATTGTTCTAAAAAGTGATCCGAAAAAGTTACAAGCACCAATGAAAAGAACAACTTGTCACGCAAAAAATAAGCTTACAACCGGCTCCGTCAACCAAAAAAATACTATAGTTATGCCGCTAAAAAAATGGCAATACTAAAACAAATGCAATTTTTTCTATTCTAGTTTTCCTTCAATAAAATTGGACAAATATAAAATAAACTATATAAATGAGCTATCACCGTAATCGTAGTGATCCGTTAAATAAAGATAATATATTATTGTTAAGCTACAGTGAACACCCCCCCCAAAAAAATGCTAAAAATCCAAAACAAGAATTGATGACTTTATTTTCCCCCACACGTAAAAAGTTAATAAAATTGCTTCAATAAGCTAAAAACCCACTAAAATGAAAGTTTTTTTACAGTGCATCTCATCTTGCAAAAATAAGCCCTTATTTGTCTAAATTGCTTAAAAAATAAATAAAGATTGTATAGAACGGTGCGGCGGGTAATGACTTTCCAACGCGGTGATCGGGGCAAGATGGCGGCTGTTCCTGATAGCCATCCATCCTGCCCCATGGACCAGAAGGGTTACGTCCCCCCCACATGATTGCTGCTATTGGCTCATCAATTCAGACCAGCCAATAGCAGCGAATTTACTTATGACGTCAGTAATACCGATCACCATGTCTGTAGACACGGTGATCGGGGCAGGGTGGCGGCTGTTCCTGACAGCCACCAATTTTGCCTTGCGGTCCAGAGGGGTTTTGTTGCCCCCCTCTGTCCATGTTTGCCGCTATTGGCTGGTCAATTTGGTCCAGCCAAAAGCAGCAATATTCGTCACAATGGGCTTCGCTAGGGTGAATAAGAGCAACACTTGGCGATAATTTCCCTATGAAAAACCAAGATATTGTACAAAAGTGCTGGCCGTGCACATTGTACAGATTATGCTGTACAACTCTTACGAGCAGTTCCAATGTGCAGGTCCTGCTGTATCATTTCTCCGTTTTCAAGAGGAAGATATTAGGAAACTAATATTGGGACAAGAAGGACGGAGTCCCAGTACCTCTGGATTAGATATTGCTGTGTTTTGCCAAGACAGCATCTTCCCGGTGAATTCTGCGGCTTTTAAAGGTAGGACTCAATAAAGAGTCTGTTCCAAAAGAGGCGTTAGGATGGACACGATATACTACTAAGAGACCTGCGACAACTCCAGAGTGACAAAAGATTAGTTGGTCCCCTGGTATATTCCACCTCCTTATACGCAACACATTCACAATTCATGCCCCAACCTGTTGTGAATTCATTTTGGTAAAATGAATAATTGTAACAACTGTTATGTCCCGTTGCTCCCTATACCCCTCCATTATTTCATAAGGGGCGCCACATAACGGGCACTGAACTTTCCAGAAATAATTGCAATTTGCATCTTGGACTCCATTGCACATCATATTTGAAAACCACCTATATGTTCAAAATGCTCATTTCACCACGTGTATTACACTACACCACATATTACACCTTGCTATATTCCCCAAGGGGTGTACATTCAACAATTAGGGTCACTTTTCGGGTTTTCCTCTGTTTTGGTACCACTATGGTACCACTATGGCTCTCCAAATGTATCCTGTAGCCAAAGCCCCTCTTTCCCTTCTAAGCCCTACTGTGTACCCATACAACACTTTATATGCAAAAGTGGTGCAGTTCTGTGCTTAGGAGAAATAGTTTTACACATTTATGGGGGTTGTTTCATCTTTCATCCCTTGTGGCTTACAAAAATTTGGGGTAAAAGTGACTTTTTTGAGAAAATGTTCACCTTTTTTCTATTTTGGGGCCTAATTGAATCAAACACCTGTTGAGGCAAATACACAAATTACACCTTGCTAAACTCTCCAAGGGGTGTACTTTCCAAAATGGTGTCTCTTGTTGGGGCTTTCCTCTGTGTTGGTACCATTATGGCTCTCCAAATGCATCCTGTCACATGAAAATTTTTTAGCCATATTTGCCCTCCAAAAATGAAACAACACTCTTTCCATTCCAAGTGCCCCCATGTGCCCGTACAGCAGGGTACAGTGACAAAATGGGTATTGGCATACTCAGGAGGAATTGCCCTCAACATTGTAAAATGCATTTTCTTTTTTAACCCATTGTGAAGGTGCAAATTTTAGGGTTCAATGAATCTATAGTAAGATAAAATTACATTTCTGTAATTTCACTTTAATTTATCTTTCACCCTCATGAAACGCTCATAGGCTTAACAAAGGTTGTTTTGAATATTTTGAGGGGTGTAGTTTCTAAAATTGTGTCATTTGTGGGGGTTTTCTGTCATGTGGGCCTTATAAAGTCATTTCTAACTAAATTGACCCTCCAAAAGTAGGTTTTGATGATTTTCATGAAAATCTGAAAAATTGCACCTAAAGTTATAAGCCTCTAGTCCTAACATCCTAAAAATTGGAAAAGATGTTTGAAAAATGATGCCAAGTTAAAGCAGACATATGGAAAATGTTAGTTATCAAGTTATTTTAGTGATATGAACAACTTTTCAAAAAGTAGAACATTTTGAATTTGGAAAACATTGTTTTTTTCAAAATTTTTGCCAAATTTCCATTTATTTCATAAATAAATACTAAACATATTGATTAAATTTCTCAACCAACATGAAGTACAATGTGTCACGAAAAAACAATCTCAAAATCAACTGGATATGTTAAAGCGTTCCAAAGTTATAACCACTTAAATAGACACATGTCAGATTTTAAAAAAATGGGCCGTTTCAGGAAGGTGAAAAGTAGCTTCAGCGTTAAGGGGTTAAACTATTCACATTACTATTTGAAGGCAACAAATATGTATGTGTGTGTTTGTGTGGTTTTGAGGTGTTTTTTACATTTTGGTTTATGATGCAAAATGTGAAAAGTAAAGTATTCATGAAGGAACTCAATGCTTTGCAGTTTTTACAGAATATTTAGGTATGATATAAATTCAACACATGATTTATGCTATTCTGACCTTAGAATTGTGTTTTAAATAGAAAACGATAGAATTGTGTTTAAAAAGAAAAATATAAATATATCAAAGGAGACTGCAGCAGATTTTGAGGTTAGTCTATAATCAGTCAATTATGAGATAGCGTTGAGGGGAATTAGAGCACAAAATCAATACTATGGTGCTCTTAGATGACCTGAGCCAGAAATCCCTCTAGGCATCAGTCAGGATTTCTCAGTTCTAACAATGTTAATGTATTGTTGAAAACATTCTCACAGCTTAGACCTCCAAGACAGGAGATTATGATTCTTACACAGAAATTGAGTGCAGCTGGTTTGGTAACAAGTACACTCTTTACTGTCATATCAGAGTATCTGAAACAACTACTGTCATGCTGAAGTGACAGTTCCATGAAGATGAGACATACTACAGAGATAAGTCCTTGTAATCAAATGACTATTAATAATGAAGTAGAATTAATGTTGAAAACTGATCAAACTGGTCAAACCTACAAAAATACCTCTAGCGAATTAAAGGGCCCTTACAATGAGCTAAAACCACATAGCCACACATTCCCATAACTCAAAGGACTATGCTAAAGTAAAATATCAACATTTATTTCACTTCACAAGGGAACAACAAAGGGAAAATCTGTATCATCCAATCATAGAAATGTATTATATATTTCCCTAGTGGGACAGAGGTTATAAAATACACTCATACATGCAATAAGCACGAACCTCGCAACCACTAAGATAGATAAATCACCGGGGCCAGATGGCATACACCCCCGGGTTCTGCATGAATTATGTTCGGTGATAGACAGACCGTTATTTTTAATATTTGAAGATTTACTGAGGACTGGTTATGTTCCACAGGACTGGCGCATAGCAAATGTGGTACCAATATACAAAAAAGGAAATAGTGATCCTGGAAACTACAGACTCGTGAGTCTAACTGCTGTGGTGGGGAAAATATTTGAGGGGTTTATTAGAGATGCTATCCTGGAGTATCTCACTGTGCACAACCTTATAACCCAGCGTCAGCATGGGTTTATGAGAGATCGGTCCTGTCAGACTAATCTGATTGGTTTCTACGAGGAGGTAAGTTCAAGACTGGATTTGGGAGACGCTGTGGATGTTGTATATCTGGACTTTTCAAAGGCATTTGACACCGTGCCACATAAAAGGTTGGTATATAAAATGAGACTGCTGGGAATAGGAGAAAATCTGTGTGGTCATTAATGGCACATTCGCAGATTGGGTTGATGTTACCAGTGGAGTGCCACAGGGGTCAGTATTGGGGCCACTTCTTTTTAATATTTTTTATTAATGACCTTGTAGTGGGTTTACACAGTCAAGTTTCAATATTTGCAGATGATACTAAGCTGTGTAAAGTAATAAATACTGAGGTCGATAGTTTAGCATTACAGAGGGATTTGTGGAAGCTTGAGGAGTGGGCAGAGAAATGGTTGATGAGGTTTAATGTAGATAAATGTAAAGTTATGCACTTGGGCCACGGAAACAAAAAGTATAATTATGTTCCAAACGGTCAATTACTTAGTAAAACTGAAGCTGAAAAGGACTTGGGGGTATTGGTGGATGGTAAACTTAATTTTAGTGACCAGAGCCAGGCGGCTGCTGCTAAAGCAAATAAAATTATGGGATGTATCAAGAGAGGAATAGATTCTCATGATAAAGATATAGTTTTGCCCTTATACAAATCCCTGGTCAGACCACACATGGAATATTGTGTACAGTTTTGGGCACCAGTGTATAAAAAAGATATAGTAGAGCTGGAACGGGTGCAGAGGAGAGCAACCAGGATTATTAGGGGAATGGGGGAACTAGAATACACATAAAAAATTTGGGATTATTCAGTTTAGAAAAAAGACGACTGAGGGGAGACCTCATTACAATGTACAAATACCTGAACGGACAGTACAAGGATCTCTCCAAAGATCTTTTTATACCTAGGCCTTGCACCAGGACAAGGGGGCATCCTCTACGCCTAGAGGAGAGGCGATTTTACCATCAACATAGACAAAGGTTCTTTACTGTAAGAGCAGTGAGACTGTGGAACTCTCTGCCGCAGGAGGTTGTTATGGCGGACTCTATGTACATGTTCAAGAGAGGCCTGGATGCCCTTCTGATGAGAAAAAATATTACGGGTTATGGGGATAAAACATTTATTTAATTCTTAAAGGTTGGACTTGATGGACTTGCGTCTTCTTCCAGCCTTATATACTATGATACTACTATGATACTATGAAAAATAGTCCCACCAGATATGCATAGCTGTTACTTCCACCTGACACCCTCTAAAACAGCTCGAGGGAACATGTGGGTACATCCTATGTATACACTGGGGAACCAAATACCAACGTAGAAGAGTCTTATATCCCGCCTCAACCAATGAAACATTAATAAAGACTTTGGCAAAATGGGCAAAACCCCTCAACCTTACATTATAATCCAAAGATTTACCAAGATCTGCTTCCCAGACAGACATATGAGATAGGGTCATAAATGTAGTGATACGGTCCCTTGGAAACAAGGATGTGTCCTTCGATACAGCCACCTCTGCTGGAGGGAGTTACTACATGTCCCACAGACGTCCTGTGGTAATGATTGCTGAATCCAGGTGGCCAGGCAGTACTGAATAGTACATGTCTGGCCCCTGCTAGAGTGTGGGGTGGTTGTATCAGAGGAAGCTATCTGGTTTCTAAGGAACAGAATGGCTACATTTATGATTTATGTTGTTTTATCTAATATTAAATTTTTTGCTTATATCATCAAACCTAAATAACATACAGGCGGTCCCCTACTTAAGAATACCCGACTTACAGGCGACCCCTAGTTACAAACGGACCTAAGGATGTTGGTAATTTACTGTACTGTAGCCCCAGGCTACAATAAAAAGCTATAACAATTATCAAATGTGCTGCAATTAAGTTTTATTGTTAATCCTGTTTCTTATGACAATCCAACATTTTTTAAATCCAATTGTCACAGAAACCAAAAAATTTTTTGCTGGGGTTACAATTAAAAAATATACAGTTGCATACAAATTCAACTTAAGAACAAACCTACAGAACCTATCCTGTCCGTAACCCAGGGACTGCCAGTAATATTCTCTGGGTAAAAATTGTTTCTTTTTTAAATTACTTTCTTTTGCATGATTAAATGATTTTTTTGCGGCTGTGTGTGGCTTATTTTTTTGTGAAAACACGAGTTGATTTTATTTGTGTACATTTGGGGTTCAAAAAGATTTCTAATTGCAATGAATATACATTTTTATGTGATGTATGATTAAAAACTGTCAATTTGGGCATATTTTTTTATATATTTTCATAAATGTTTTGTTGTACAGGTTAAATACTAGTAAAGTTTTGTAGATTGGGTTGTTACGTGTGTAAACTTAAAAACTTGTTTTGACTTTTTTTTTGAAGGGTGGGCAATTTTTTTGTGTTTGCTGTTTTTTGCAACATTTATTTACACTTTATTATTTTTTTATAAAATACAAAATGTCTCATTCTATGCACCTTTGACCTTCTAACCTATAAATGCTTATTGACCACAGCTTCTCAGCACTAGTAAGAAGAGGACCTTGTGTAAATTACATCAATTACATATACATGGTATAAAATTTATTAAATACATTTTACATACTTTCTTTATACTTAAAGCAAACCTGTCACTACACTAACTCCCCTCCAAGCCTACTAACTGTACCTTCTTCTGTAATATGTACATCCCCTTAAGGTATCTTTAGCATATTTCTGGGTTGCAGCATGCATTAAATATCATCTTTTATTATTTTGTATGATGCTGACAGTCAGACAACCCCAGGCAGGCAGCTCTGCCCACTCCATGCATCTAAGTTCCCAGTCCTGCCTCCTAGTTGTGATGGCATTTTCTGGCTATCTGATGATCAAGAAGGCAGAGCTGTGCCAGTTGCATGGAGTGGTTAGAGTAGGCTGTCTGCAGGAGGGGGGTTACCTTGACTGCAGGAGGCGGGGTTACTTAACTGTAGGAGGTGGGGTTGCCTGACTGACTGCATCTGATAAAAGCATAAAAGATGATTTTTCATTCATGCAGCTACCTAGAAATATGCTATAAACACCTTTAGGGGATGTACATATTACAGAAGAAGGCACCGTTTGTAAGCTTGGGGGTGGGGCTAATGTTGTGACAGGTTTGCTTTAATCAGTATAGATAACACCTAGATGAGCCTAAATAAACTTGTGCCTGCATAAATGCAAGTGTCCTAAAAATACAAAATCTTCAACAGTATGGTGTAACAATCACACTCAAGTAACAAAAATATGTATTCAAAAAATACAAAGGTCATGTGCATGTGCGTAAATAATCTGTACATATAAAATAAGGTTATCAGACAGTATTTCAACTTAGTCCTCAAACTACTTTCATCATCTATAGCAGTGATTTTCAACCTTTTTTGAGCCGCGGCACACTTTTTATACTTAGAAAATCCTGGGGCACACCACCAACCAAAGTAGCACAAAATGACACTAAAACAGTCATATTATACATATAGTTAATAATATAGATTCTAAATTTATTTTACTCACTCAGTGTGAAACCTGGGCCTGTTTCCATAAACACAAAAGGGATATCCTGGCAGGAATGGTGGAAAGACACACACAAAGTTCTTCCTCAACAGTTCTCAGTTTCTCCCTGGTTTTAGTATATAGTGCTGATTATTATGTGGCTCATATACTGCAAAATAAAGGGGTACAATGAGAAGTACTATGGCCATGAGGCCAGAATAAAGTGCCAGCTCATATACTCAGCATATGGGCTGGTACTTTAGGACTCCAGCCTCATGACTATAGTATTTCTCATTTTACATTTCTCATTGTTATATGTAGTATACTGCTGGAGTACTAAAAGTACCAGCTCATATGCTGAGTATTCTGCCAACAGTTCATATACTCAGGCAAAAGCTCAAATAGTCAGCATTATTGGTGGGCATTACCTTGGCGGTGGGCAAATGCGAGAGTCTCTCCGCTCTCAGGATGATGCGCCGGCCTCGGTGACGTCATTTGGTTGCGCGAGTTTCAAAGCTTGCGCATGTGTTATTGTACACGTCTCCTACATTGTAAGAAGCCGTGACTGCGCATCGCTGCGCATTGCCGGGAAACAAAACACAGGGGGCACCATAGTTTGGGGAACTTTCCCCGCGGCACACCCGACCATGTGTCGCGGCACACTAGTGTGCCACGGCACACTGGTTGAAAATCACTGATCTATAGTATAGTGAAAAACATTCTATATATTTAAATCATCATTTATTTAAGTATAAAAACCCCAACTTTTTTAAATGATATGATGTAATATTATGTTTTTATAAATAATTTAAAAAGAGCCATGATATATAGAAAATTTTACCCATAGTGGCTTTGGAACAATTATGCTTGATCTCCACAGATCTCACTTCTTTCTTTGCTCCTCCTACTTTTGTTTTTCTTCAGTATTTTCAAAGGGCATCTTGAAACCTTTTCTGGGCTACATATAAATTCCCTCCTCTGCACATTCTGCAGCTTTTCCTGTGCTACATATCTACATATGAGATGCTTTAATATCCTGCTCATGATTCTAAAAAGCATTAATATAATTTGAGCTTCTCATTATTGTTTGCACCTTCATATTGATGTAGGAGCAAGGTAATTTGGGGAATGTTTCAGAACTACTACATGCAGCCTGGGATTTTAACCCCTTAAGGACGCAGGGTATTTTCGCTAATTTCTCGCTCTCCATGTTCAAAAATCCATAACTTTTTCATTTTTCTGTGTACAGAGCTGTGTGAGGGCTTATTTTATGCGTAACAAATTTTAATGTCCCGTGATTTTATTTATTATTCCCTGCCATGTAGTGGGAAACCGGAAAAAAATTCCAAATGTGGAAAAATTTTTACAACTTTCACTCTGTGCTCCAAATAACACCTCTACTTTATTCTTTGGTTCACTACGATCGCGATGATACCAAATTTATATAGCTTTTATTGCGTTTTAATACATTTTCAAAAATTAAACGAATGTGTACAAAAAAGAAAAACATTTTTTTGTCATCTTCTGATGCTAATAACTTTTTCATACTTTGGGGTACAGAGCTGTGTAAGGTGTCATTTCTTGCAAAATGAACCAACGTTTTCATTGATATCATTTAGAGGACTGTGCGACATATTGATAATTTTTTATCTCATGTAAAAAGGTGCAAAAGTCGCGTTTCGAACATTTGGTCACCATTTCCCGTCTTGGAGGTCACCGCCGTCAATAACTGTTTTTATATTTTGATAGATCGGGCATTTTGGGACACAGCAATAACTAGTGTGTCTATGATTTTTTCTGTTTATTATGTTTTATATCAGTTCTAGGGAAAGGGGGGTGATTTGAACTTTTAATATTTTATTATCTTTTAAACTTTTTTTTTTCTTTTTTTTTCACTATTTCTTAGACCATCCAGGGTACATTAACCCAAATGGTCAGATGCTTCCTACCATATACTGCAATACTACTGTATCGCAGTATATGGCATTTCTGCACACTATACATTACAATGAGCCACAGGCTCATTGTAATGGATAGGCAGAAGCCATTCAGATGAAGACCCAAGGGTACCATGGCAACCGATCGCCGCCATGCCTCCAGTGCCGCTGGAGACGTTGCCGGCGGCAAAGAAAAGGTTAACGCCCGATTTAACTGCAAAAGGGGTCTCCCTAAATAAATACTCAATAAATTCACCCTAATAAATCCACCTTCAGTTCCATTTGGGTCTCCACTGTTTTGCTTTCTAATACTGATTGACATGCAGGACATCTATGGAAAGGCCAGATCAGGTAAAATTCACCCTTAATAAATCCACCTTCAGTTCCATTTGGGTCTCCACTGTTCTTTGCTTTCTAATACTGATTGACATGCAGGACATCTATGGAAAGGCCAGATCAGGTAATCACTGGCTGTAGCAGTGACTTGCCATTGCCAGTGATTGGCTGAGACATATTTGTAGCTTCTTAAGCAGGAAAAGAAGCAGACAGTTCTGTGGCAGTAAGGAAAGACACAGCCAATAATACTTATCGGTAAACCCATCCAACTGTCCCTACCTACTACCCGATCCTATGCAAGTTCCCATGAAACACAGAGACAAAACAGGACAGAACAAAACACGGGAGGAAGTTGTACAAAGAGGACTACTCAGAGCAAGACAAAAGTGAAATAGTGTCCCGGGTGCTCCCGCGATCCATGTCGCAGATCGCGGGTGCACCCATGCTCTGCTGTATGCCTGTCCCCTTCCCCCTGCCCGTACTTACCACTCCTGGCTCCTGGCTATGCTCTGGGTCCCAGCGTGTAGGCCACACTTCTCCTTCCCTGCAGGCTGCGTGCTAAGGCGCCGCACGGACCTCTCCAGATTTAAAGGGCCAGCATCCTCCTGATTGGCACTGGCTAATCTGGTTCACCCTTTATAATCCGGCACCTCCCTACCTTCATGGCCGGATCTTCAGCATTCTAACGGAACTTTCAAGGTTACCATACCTCGCTTCCCACAGCGGTTCCTGTTGAAGTGATTGCCCACCAGTGTCCCCAGATGCTCCTGGTTTCCAGACGCCTCCGTGTTCCTCCAGCGTTTCCAGACACCTCCGTGTCTCCTGTCTACAGCTTTCCCAAACACTTCCTGCTGTGCCTTCCAGGGCTCCAGTCCAACGGTGTCTTCAGTCTGTGCCAGCATTACCAGTGTTCCTCCATGTTCCTGCTGTCACCCAGGCTTGGACTGTTTCCTGCACATCCCTGTACCTTGGCTGCCACTGCGGGTCTCATACCATCTCCTGCGGTGGTCCAGAGGGTCCACTGGTCCACAGACTCCTCCCTCCGGACTCTTCCCATAGAGACTTTTAGTTCTGTTGTCTGTGTGACCCATTACAAATAGAAGGTGAGGAGGTGAGCAAGATCAGAAAAAGCAATACAGAATACACTAGTAAGACTTATAGCAAGCACAATGGAGAGGTAGAAAAAGGAAAACAATGCCTCCTTTTGCTACCTTGAAAGGCAGCCCTTTTAACACCAAGCATGACTTACAAGAAGCCTAATAGCATGATGTGGGATTAAGCCAAACCAGTGTATCTATTCCAGAAGGAACACATTCCCAACTGTAAATATCACTGTTTCGATGTGGTTGCATGTCTTTAGTACAGTGTAAAGAACTGGTTTGGCTGAGTGAGAGACTATTGACTAGGGTCAGGAAGTAAGAGTTCTCCTTATGGAGAGTTTTGTCAATTAAGGTCGCCTTATAGGCGTGTGAAGACGTAGAGCCATTGATACTCCACTAGGGGATTTTGGGTAATATTCAAATATGTTTTCCAATTACCTGGCAGGTGATCTGCAGGTGATCACCACACAACAATAAAATTGCTAGTTCTCTAACTTTTAAATTCTAAGCTGGAGTAAAATATCTGGCTGATGGATCATGATGCCTGCTGCTTGATACAGCCAAAACTTGCTAATGATGGTGGGGCCGGTATATATCATTTACATTTTAACCTCACTATAAATGTTCTACAGGTCATAAACATTGCAAGCCAACTGTTGTAGAGATGGGTAGAGATTCACTAATTATAGGATTTTTCTATTCACGCTATATTTGACAGCACTGTGTTTCAGTTTCATAAACTAAGCAAGTTCTTTTTGATATACATGAATACTGATTTGACTTATTTTAAAACTATCTGCATCTTCAGGTCCTGTAGCCATTGTCTCCTCTGGAGTTTTGTGCAGCTGAGCAGACTACACAAATTCACCCCTGGGTAGGTCACATTGGGGGTCATTTATCTTATCTCTGTTTGTTTTGTCTAGTTTTTCTGTCTGCTACTTTGGTAATTTTTCAGTCTCACTTTTTCCTTGTGTTAAATGTTTTTTTTTTCAGATCTCTTTCTGAGACGTTTGTTACAAATGTTGCAAAAATGACACATAGTGATTTCTTTCCATGTCTAAGTTTTCCTTAAGTATGGTTTAGTCTGGAGTTTTTTGCGCCAAGAAAAGTCGCAAATATTAGACAATTTGAAACGATAAATGTCATTTACACCATTCAGCACATCTGGAATAGAAGATAAATGTGTCTTACTGACAAAAAGAAACAAATTTATGGCGGACATTTCAAAATGTCCCCAAAAAGGCTAAAAAATTGCAAAGTGCCAAAAAAAATGTCTTAAAAAAGAAAGAAAAAAACAGGAAGAAAAATAAAGATAAATTACCCCCATTGTGTTGATAAATAGGCCACTGAAATTAGAGGCTAATGTTTTAATGAGAAGTCTGCAAGGAAAGTATTCTCCAAAGGGTGCGACCACATGCTTGGAGAAGGAGGAATAGCACCTTTTAATTATCTCAACGCATTATTATCCACACCTGCTTTTGGTTCCAAAAACTGCATTTGAAAAATTTAATGTGTTGATGCACCTTTAAAAGGGGGTTTCCCACAAAAGAAAATTCTCAAATTTCAATCCCCTTAATGATATTTACACAATAAAGATGATCTTTTTACACCTTACTTTACAATTTTACTGTTTTATTGCTGTTTTTGCTTCTATCACTCATTGATGTTAGTGCAAAATCCCAGAGTGTTGATGGGGACTCTCCAAGCAGACACATTATGATACATCTAGTTCTGTGAGCTCAAAATGTGGTTAGATTATCAGGGTATAAGTTTATATACACTTTCATTTACCTTCCAAACATTGTACTAGTATCTGACACATAGAAAGAGCGATGAGACAAATGAGAGATGATGAGATGCATGAGATGCCTATTACACACTGTCAGCACTGCTACATCTCTGTTCTCGCAGATATGTGGCTATCTCCCCCTTCTCCTGTATAACTTATCTGCCAGTAGCTTGCAGATCTTTTCTCCTCACAATTCGCTGTTTGCTGAAAGGAAATGACTGAGTGTCTGTGAGCTCTGTCCTGGACTGCAGGAGGTGGAACACAGAAATCCAAGAAGGCTTCCCCGACCCTAAGTCAGAAGTTACAGGGTTGTGTCTAGGGGCGACAGTGAATTAGAGAATGCGTTATTTGTTATCCTTAGTATATTTAAGAAACTTTTTTTTCTTTGTGGAAATACCGCTTTAATTTCCAATTACTTTTGCAGGCCACATTTGTAAAGAGTCTAACCCTAGGCAGTCCATAGAAGGTAGCCACTTGAGGGTATTAAACTAGTTAATAGTTTAATAGTTGTAAATTAACATAGTTAAATTACAAATATAAACTACAGGTCTTACCATAAGCCCTCACACAGCTGCATTGTCAAAACATTGCTCTAAAGTTATGGCTCCTAGAAGATGACAATGCAAAAAGTTATTTACTTCCTCAAAAGTACTTCAATATGCAAATGAAAGGGTTTTTTTTAAATGTATATTTGTTATCACTATATTTGTATTGTTTTATATTATTTAGGGTCCACAATATGTTCAGATAATTTTTTATAGAAATAACAGAATTGTCGTCCTTTCATTTATTTTTTGTAAGTTTGTCTTGTTTCGCGTCACACATTGGCATAGAGAGGGACTGCTGTGGTTGTCCTGTTTGGCTTAGGATACACAGAGTTTAGGGCTTTGTCTATTTGTTTGAAAGGCGTAGACGTTTAGACTTTATTGCAACCTGGATGTCAGTACCTGTCCAGCAACCGCACAACCACAACCAGGCTTGGCACTAGCTGTTAGACTAGGTAAGTGGTGGTGAACTCATCCTGCGATGTCCCTGTGGGCTAAGGCCCTGCCTAAAGCAGATAAACCACCCTGGCAAGGGCGAACCCACTATCAGGAACCTAACTGACGGTCCCTTAGTGACCCTACACGGTGATAGGGAAGACTTACTTTGTCTGACAGCTGCTGGATGGTGGAGAAGACAGGTAACCGGAATACAGATATTGGTCAGTGTTTACAGAACCCGCACAAGACTGAAACAGGAAGGTGGGGTCACACTAGGAGATAAACGATACTGAGGGACAAACAACAGATACTGACAGACAAGCGGAGTCAAACAAACCGAGTCAAAACCAAGATGGCGGCAAATTTACAGAATCTAATAGAAATAGAATGGTAGGTAGGCAAAGCAGAAGTCAATACACAGAATTTCAAGAAACGCAATGGCAAGAGAACAAGATACACAGGTAGACTGCAATAACCAGCACCATATGAAGGGCTGGGCAGAATATAAGGCACTAATGGACACTACCTCTAGCACTGATTGGCTCAGCTGTCCACCACTCAAACTGCAGCTGCAGGCAAAACGATTACAGAGACAAAACCAGCTTTCCCAGGATCAGAAATGGAGCTGCCAATCACAAGCAGCTCTGGGTGTGGTTTCCAGCAAGAAGCTTGAAACCAGATCCCATCGGAGCAATTTGCGAGTTCTGACACTGGATGTGTAAATATGTGCCAATAAAAAAAGATTCAAAGTTTCCCATTGGAATTTGTTCATGTTTATGGCTTAGGGCTTACTGTCCTGTCTTGTGTGTCCTTCTTCGATCAGCTTCCGTCCCATTAAATTACCTCTACGGTATATTCTTCCATCTACATCTGAAGACACCCAGACGAAATCACATGTTATTCTTCATAGAAGGTACATAGAAATCACTTACTTTATATTTGCACTTAGAATGATCTATAAATCAATATCTTTAGTCATCCATTGCAAGTCCTTACTTTTTCTTCAAGCAACATATTTCTTGAACCAAAATGTTTTGTCCAGTGAAAAGCAATATAGGACATGTTTGGACAGGGTCTGTAATACATTCGCTTACCTCTTATTGTTTGATTTATTTTTTACCAGCATTTTGATAAGGAAGCACTATGCTTATTACAAACCATCTATTATATATATTTCTTTTGTGTTGGGTCTTTTGTATCTCTATCTTTTATACTTTTGTAGCAACAGTTGAATCTGTAGATTCAATACGTAAGAAATATGTAGAAAAAATAATCTGCATCCATGACTGTGGTATTGTACTCTTTCTGTGAGCTTGTGTCTATGTCCTTGACAGCATTTGGCTAATGTACTTTCCATCCTTAATAGTACATTGTACGATTTGCTTTATAGGACTAGTTGTTCATTGCAGAGCAAGGTCGACTCCCTTGCTGTTGCTAGGATGTGGAGCTTCAATTGTTTATATCCTATTTATGTTTAAAAAGATTTACGAGTTCTGTCTCTGCAATATATATCTATCAGTCTTCAAGCTATTGTAGCCACATCAATATGGTTTATAGCTCCACTGAGCACAACATCCTTCAGTATGTCATCTCTGTTTGTTCCCGAGTCCTTATCAATTGCAGCCTAGGTAACCAGTGTGTAATGGCACATGAATAAATATGTAATTTTTGATGAGGTGTCAAAATAGAAATGACTGTTAGGGGCATTGTATGTTGTCCTACTGAGCATAAAGTCTAGTGATAAAAATAGAACATGAGCATCACTAGGTAGATAATACTTCATTCCAAAGCAAACAACCACAATCTTTTATTTTTGTTTGTGTTCCAAAAAACTAAACTAAAATTATATGGAAAGAAAGAATGTACCAGTTTAAAAAAATTAATTACTTTTTTGTTATTAAATACAATACTGAAACTAAGCAACAGGTTATACATTGGTTACCAGGCCTTAAGGTTATACATTTTTTAAAAGTGTTTAGAAAAGAGACATTTTTTTTTTCTCCATCAAAAACAAATAAACACAAAAGGCTTCTGGTAAAAGAGCTATAAGGAACATACGAAGTCCTGGTGGGAATTACAATCTCTCAATAATTATATAAAAAATCAAATAGTACCAAAAGGATTTCGTATAAAAATCCCCCCTGCAGAAAGAATTCGGTCCCCTGAGTTGGTATCCAAGTGGGAGACCCTGGCTACCGATTGCTCTCTTATTTTTATGCAACTGTTAGTAGACAAAGAAAAGAAAAAGTTAACTGAAACTGACAAAATATTAAACAAACAATTTAAGATCGTACAATAGTTTAAAGAACATCCAGACTTTGATAAAAAAAAACAACAAGAAATCATTTGCAACATAGATAGATATAAAAGTCTATTAAAGGAAAGGAAACATAACCAGTTGAGGGGTCTGATCTCGATAATACATCTAAATACAAACAAACCACCAGAGGGGGTAGAGGAGGAAGAGGAAGGGGTAGAGGGAAACGGGGGAACCGGGGTGCATCTAGTTAGGGCAGTAATAGATCAAGACAGAACACCTCAGCATGGCCCTCAAATATGGTACAGACTTTGACATCTCCGGACGGCAAAATACAATTACCTACATCCTTATTACCATACTCTGTGCCCTCTTCTCAAACTACCCCCCATATGACTTCACTAGAACACAGACCCATGTCAGGACCAATAAACACAGGCCCTTCAATATCTGTAGCAACCCCGTGTACATCTTCCCAAGAACAACATTTTTCACAGGAAGGTCTCTCCCAGATCGTGTACACTCTCAGGGAGCGTCACAATTTGGGAAAGTAGTGGATAATGAAGAACAACCTCCACAAATCATTAATCTTTCGACACATAACCTAACAGAAGCAGAAAGATTCATTCTTGAAAAAGGTTTATCATTTGTTCCAACTACAAAATTTAAATGCTTTGACTAGGTTAAGGATTTACATTTATTTGTCCGAAAAGTAAGATGGAAGAAACATTTTAAACATGTAAATACACGCAGACGCCAGGAACTTGGAATAGAAATGGAGGATCTAGAAAGCCTGGAGGATTTGGAGTTTCTAGAGAGAATAGAAAACACAGAAGAAGGTATAGGCCCGTTCACCTCTTTAAGACTAAAAAGTAGAGCGCTACCGATACAAGGAGATGTAAACAACATCAACATTTTCCTTGACTGTGTCCAAAAAGAATTGGAGCGACATCCTAGAACTCAGGAGACACATAATTATACAGCAGATGAGATGCAGGCACTACTAGACTTAGAAAGTCCTAAAACCTTAGGACCTTAGATGGTCCTAAAACCATCTGACAAGGGGGGTAATATCGTTCTAATGAACACCCCTGAATATCAGACTACGTGTTTAAAAATCTTACAGGACAGGGAATACTATGAAATCTTGAGAGAAGATCCAACTAGTAACTACAAAAATACATTGGAAATATTACTTAAACAAGCAAGGAAGGACCGTTTAATAGATGAAAAGGAGTACAAATTTTTGTTACCAGAATACCCCCAAGTGGCTACCTTCTATGGACTGCCTAAAGTCCATAAAGGGTACCCACCTCTGAAATGTAGATCCATTGTCTCCGGGGTCGACAGTCTCTCACAAAATATAAGTATCTACATCGATCAGATTTTACGAGGATTTGTGTCAGCCCTGCCGTCGTTCACTCGAGATACTACAGATCTCCTTAATAAGATAGAAGACATACAAATAGGGGAACAAATGTGGCTAGCTAGCATTGATGTGGAAGCCCTGTATAGTTCAATACCGCATACTGTAGGCTTACAGGCTGTCTCCTCCTTCCTAGATACCCGTTCGAGATTCTATATAAAACATAACCAGTTCGTCTTGGACTTAATGGAATTTATATTAACACATAACTTTTTCGTCTTTGATTCCATGTTCGACCACCAGCTCAGGGGCACGGCGATGGGGAGCCCCTGTGCTCCCACGTATGCCAATTTGCTCCTGGGCTGGTAGGAGGACAAGATCGTGTTTTCTGAAAATACTGCACAATGGTCTGAATGTATTGTTTTTTGGACACGTTATATAGACGATGTCTTCTTAATTTGGTCTGGTACATGTGAGGAGTTCACAAGCTTTATGAATCACCTCAACGTGAATGAAATCGGACTAAGGTTTACTTCAGAGATCCACAAGACAAGTATTCCCTTTTTAGACATTCTGATCAGTAGAACCGAAAAAAACACAATCTCTACGACGTTATTTCGTAAAAAAAACGGCGGGCAAAAGTCTCCTACATTGGAAGAGCTTTCAACCGCTATCCCTTCACCGGGGAATACCAAAGGGTCAATTTTTAAGGACTAGACAAAATTGTTCGTATGATGCTACTTATATTGAGGAATCAAACAAACTGAGTAGGAGATTTGCAGTACGAGGTTATCCTCGCAGCATTATCCTGAAAGCACAGGATGAGGGATACAAAACCCCTACATTACCACTACTGACCCCAAAACCTAAGAAAGAGGATCAAACCATGAGAATTATCGGTACCTTCGATATGGAACATGAGGAGATAAGACATATCTTTGAAAAATATTGGGTCCTACTGTCAACTGACCCGGACCTAAAAGATATAATCCCTGCAAGACCCACGATTACATATCGCAGAGGTAGAAATATTCGAGATAGAATTATTAAGAGCCATTTTACTCCGCCTACGGTACATAATACCTGGCTCACGAATAGACAAGTGGGTACCTTCAAATGTGGGAAATGTAAAGCCTGTAAATGGGTAAGGAGATGCTCCACTTTTCAAGCCAATTCTAGCATATTTGCTGCCTGAGGCAAATATAAAATGCTTCCCCCCCCCCCCCCCGGCTCCCTGTTAAGTAAATGCTGAAAACGTTACTAACAAGTAACATCCCTACAGACAGCTCCCTGACACTGTGTGACTGACTACAGGTTCTGGGAGTCATTAGTGGCATCTAGTACCTTATAGATGACAATCTCTTCCATCAGGAGGACTTTATTCCAGGTCCTCCAATACATGACGTATCACGGCTGAGTTCACGGTCAGATATCTTCAGCTCCGTGCAGCATCTCCACCCGGCGTCCCTAAAAATACCACAGTCACTTACAGTATAAAGTCTCCTGGATAACAACACTGTGCTCCTAAATAATATATACCCCTCACAGCAAAACTGACCGCACTCTCCCCACATATAAAACATCCCTTCATTATATATATATTTCTACTGGAATTATAGCAGGTACAGCTATATACAACACCCCCAATTTATTAATACAGACCCCCTAACATATGGTTTAAATGATGCAAAGTAATCTATTGTATCCTATAACTAATATATCCCACCCTGTTATTATGTTACATGATTTTATATACAGTGCTAACCTGACCAATGTAAATATATAGACCCCCCAGCTTAGTAATATACTGTATCTCATATACAGCCCCCCAGCTCAGTAATATACTGTATCCCATATACAGCCCCCCAGCTTAGTAATATACTGAATCCCATATACAGCCCCCCAGCTTAGTAATATACTGTATCCCATATACAGCCCCCAGCTTAGTAATATATTGTATCCCATATACAGCCCCCCAGCTTAGTAATATACTGTATCCCATATACAGCCCCCCAGCTTAGTAATATACTGTATCCCATATACAGTCCCCTCCCAGCTTAGTAATATACTGTATCCCATATACAGCCCCAGCTTAGTAATATACTGTATCCCATATACAGCTCCCAGATTAGTAATATACTGTATCCCATATACAGCCCCCTCCCAGCTTAGTAATATACTGTACCCTATATACAGCCCCCCAGCTTAGTAATATAGCGTATCCCATATACAGCCCCAGCTTAGTAATATACTGTATCCATATACAGCCCCCCAGCTTAGTAATATACTGTATCCCATATACAGCCCCCCAGCCTAGTAATATACTGTATCCCATATACAGCCCCCTCAGCTTAGTAATATACCGTACCTCATATACAGCCCCCCAGCCTAGTAATATACTATACCCCATATAGAGCCCCCCAGCTTAATAATATACTGTATCTCATATACAGCCCCCCAGTTTAGTAATATACTGTATCTCATATACAGCCCCCCAGCTTAGTAATATACTGTATCCCATATACAGCCCCCCAGCTTAGTAATATACTGTATGCCATATACAGCCCCAGCTTAGTAATAGACTGTATCCCATATACAGCCCCAGCTTAGTAATATACTGTATCCTATATACTGCCCCCCAGCTTAGTAATATACTGTGTCCCATATACAGCCCCAGCTTAGTAATATACTGAATCCCATATACAGCCCCAGCTTAGTAATATACTGTACCCTATATACTGCCTCCAAGCTTAGTAATATACTGTGTCCCATATACAGCCCCAGCTTAGTAATATACTGTTTACACCCCAGCTGAAATCTGGCCCCATATAAATATATAACCCCCTCAGAAAAAGAAGAATCTGGCCTCATATAATATATACAGCCCCCAGTATAAAATTATTCTGGCCCCATATAATATATAGAGCACCCCCTGCCCCTGTATAAATGACTCTGGCCCCGTATAATATATACTGCATCCCCCCCAGTATAAAACAATTCTGGCCCCATAAAATATATACAGTACCCCCCCCCCCCCCAGTAGAAAACAATTCTGGCCCCATAAAATATATACAGTACCTCCCCCCAGTATAAAACAATTCTGGCCCCATATAATATATACAGTACCCCCCCCCCCCCCAGTATAAAATATGATGGCCTCATATAATGTATACCGCATCCCCCCACCACAGTATACAACAATTATGGCACCATATAATATAAACAGCACCCCCCCACACACAGTATACAACAATTATGGCCCCATATAATATATACACCCCCCAGTATACAATAATTAATATAATATATAGCATTCCTCCCCCCAGTATAAAACAATTAAGGCCCCATATAATATATACAGCACCCCCCCCTCTCCACAGTATAAAACAATTATGGCCCCATATAATGTATACCGCACCCCCACCACCGTATACAACAATTATGGCCCCATATGATATAAACAGCAGCACCCCCCCCCCACAGTATAAAACAATTATGGCCCCATATAATATATATAGCATTCCACCCCCCAGTATAAAATAATTCCTCCCCCCAGTATAAAATAACCATGGCCCCCATATAATACATAGTCCCATATAATACATACAGTAACCCCCCCCCCCTCCCCAGTATAACATGAAACCTCCCCACACACTTACTAGCCGCATAGAATTAATGAGAGTCCATGAAAAATAATAAAAATCATACTCACCTGCAGGCAGCTGCTCCCTCGGCGCGCGGGTCCCGTCTTCATGTGGCTCTTCTGTGAGCTGCGGCTCCGCACAGTGACACAGGCAGCGTGACGTCATGACGCCTGTGTCACTGATTACAACGGAATGGCGCAGCAGCCGGAAAGGCGCTTCGTCGCTCCGCATATAAATCGCGCCTGTGTCTTAAAGAGAAAGGCGCGATTTATTTAGCTGGAGCATGTGGGGGACATCCTCAACACACGCAATAAGCCACTTGCAAGACATGTCACTGAAGCCCATATGGGGAACAGCAAATGTATTGATTTTCTGGTATTGGAGGTAGTGCCAACTTCCATACGCAGAGGAGACTGTGACAAGAAATTACTACAAAAAGAAACGGAATGGATTTACCGCTTAAAAACTGTATCACCTCTAGGCCTTAATGAACAATTACTGATATCCCTTTGATTTACTCCCTGGGGGGAAATGAAAAATAAACAACTAACACACCTTAAAGGTCGGGTGTTTTCCTCCCCTAAATTGCTCTCTTTTTTAAGATATTACGATATATTGATGTATTTTTGTTCTGTCCGAATGACATACCCTACTGTTTGACCTAGTGCTCGGTAGTTCCCTCTTATACCTGCCACTTCAAGTGGTAGGTTTCCTTTAAAGAATACCAACAGAGGGACTGTGAAATGATAGATATAATGTTTTTAAATAGACGTTCCCAATCACCTTTAATGCATAATTCCATTAGGGACTATGTTAACCTAGTTTAAATACATATAAGATGGTGGGTGCGCCCTCTAGGGACAGGACTGTGGATTTGCGCCCTCTGTTAAAAACGGCGCGTGCGCACAATACCTACCCAGAATGTTTGTCTGAGTTTTCCCACTCTGACGCACGCACAATAAGGGAATGCGCCAAAATTCCCTTTTTGGCGCACATGCCGTAATATATGCGCCCAAATTTCCTTTTCTGGCGCACGCGCCACTAATATCCTTTACCCTGAAGTTATTATTGTACACGGGCCGAATCGCGCTGCATTTGACTGGCGCAGGTGCGGTAATTCTGTGAGGACAGGCCACATAAAAGCACCACAGGTGATAAGAAAAGGTACGTCCATATCTAGGCTGTCTGGGCGTCATGATGGTCCTCGTACACTCAAGCTAAGTCTCCCTAAATTTGGCTGGTTATGCATTGATTGTTACAGCTCTGTGGCTTACTGTTTATTTCATCTTTCATATGATACTACTGGCTAAGGGTGATGTGCACTAATTTGCATGGTTCAGTATAAGACTTGGGCAAGTGCAATATCTCCATTGATTGATCATGCTATCTTCTACTGTATGAATTGGGTAAGCTAGGCACATGTATACCCGGTTGAACTGTATCTGTGTATCTACTGACATTGGTTGTGCATGAATTATCTATACCGACTATCATCATATAATAGTTTTGCATTTTCATGCATGACGCCACTGATTGAAGGATATGCGCATCAGCATACGGTTCAAGATGAGTCACCTATGAATTATCTGGGAAGTGCAATATATTATGAACTTTTTATGTGAAATAGGGGATGTATGCAATCTAGAATACTCCTTGTTACCATAAAATAACATAATATCGCAATTAGTTGGGCAAGTGCAATATAGATACAGTATATGTATATACCGGCTTGAGCATCTGAAATTTATCTAGAGGACAATGCATGGGGCCTACGCCCTTAAATATATCTACCAAAACAGATGAATCCTTTTGGTGACATGCTTAGTCACATTATAGGTATCCTGTCTTAATGCAAATGCGAAAAAGGTACATTGCATAAGAAAAGTAGGAACTCCTAAGACTGTAATATAACTAACCTGGTGTCTGTTGAGTATTTATATATGCATATACCATATGTGACTAGTCGGACGTCTAATTTAATTTATCATAATTATCTTCTTTGTGTACACTACCAGTTTTTGTGAGGACCCTTTTTTTGGTTCTACCTCCCCACATTTAGACCCCTGAGGAGCCGTTTTGTGAACGGCGAAACGCGTGGGATTAAGTGGATCCAGGAGTTTATGTATCCTATTGTGGTGACAATACCATAGGATACCGAAAATAGTGTATTTGAGCATTTAATGTCCTGGCATGGAGACCTTTCCATAAAAGTTAATAGGTACCAGGACTTACCATATATACTCGAGTATAAGCCTAGTTTTTCAGCACAAAAAATGTGCTGAAATCCCAAACTCGGCTTATACTCGAGTAAAAAAAATAAAGGTTTGTGGTTAAAATTAGGGGCCTCGGCTTATACTTGGGTCGGCTTATACTCGAGTATATACGGTAACTAGCGTTGTTATATATATGTTGGTTGTCTATTTGGAGACAGTCTGTCTCCTCTTTTTAAAGGGATTTATTAAAAGTTATTTTTTTAGATGTTTCTATTTTTCTGTGACTTTTTTTTTTTACAATACTGAAACTAAGCAACAGGTTATACATTGGTTACCATGCCTTAAGGTTATAAATTTTTTGAAAGTGTTTAGAAAAGAGACAATTTTTTTTTCTCCATCAAAAGCAAATAAACACAAAAGGCTTCTGGTAAAAGATTGCTGTTTCACCATGCTGGAGACAGGTAATCCCCACACCTTTGCTGTTTTGGGACTTACCATTACCATCAATGTAGCTGATGTACCTTGAATGTTTAAAGTTCAACATTTCTATGTGGGATACACATAGGGAGGACATTTGCGATCACACTATCAGTGTGGGAGACAAGAGGAAGCATTACTGTTATGGATGACAATAGGTTTTCAAGATGAGATGTGGATTAGAATATGTCATTATTATCACAGCCTGCATAGGGAATAAGGTGACTACAAAGGTGACTACAACAAGTGAAAATGTTAAATGTGAGTCACTTTATATAACCATATTATAAAATGTAAAACAAATGTTAAAATGTTAAAGTTATATCAGAATGTATTCTAGTCAGAAGACAATAGAAGGGAGTATCACTGCAGAACAGGACTATATAGAATTTGCAGTTTGTTACTATGGAGATGAATTTGTCTATAGAGACAAATGGGTAAGATAGGGTAAAAATATTCATTTGAGAACCATTGAGATGATGATTTAAAAAAAAAATTAATAATATTCAAAAAACTGTTTGCTGCTAAATACAGTACATTAGGAGAAATATGATATTGCTTAGTGTTGGTGACTGGCTACCAATAAAAGACATTCTCAAACCAATGCTTTTTAAAGTTCATATGGAGGAAGTCTGTCTGCAGGGGATGGATTGTACTTCTCCTCAGTCTACTCTGACTCAGGCCAGTCCCCAAAAGACTGGAACAAAATTGCTAATGTATGCCAAGTTGTCAAACAAACATCTCAGAGATCTGACTTCTGCTTCAATCCACTTGCATTGCCCCATGGGCACACCTGTAGATACTCTAAAATCTACACATTGCACTAGGTTGATGCCCATGGGACAAGATATGATATAAATGACGCTCCCCCTTTAGCCTCGAAAAGTCTTTTGAGATAAGGTAGGGGTGCATGTGAGTAATTTCTGAATACCACGTTAACTCACTGACATGTTAAAAGGGGTAGGGAAATTTAATTCAAGTTTTTTGTAATGTGTAAGGGGCAGGATATCAGTTATCTTACTAATAAAAATCTTTAAAGCTTTCTGCACAGCTTTCTTGAAATGTAAAGTAAAGCCGCTGGTTCAGAAAAGTGTTAAACTTCATCAGCTGCCATTCCTATCCATAAAATGGCATTAGATTGAGGGTCCTGTGACTGTCCATTACCAGTGCATGTTCTACCTTCCAAGACATTTAGATTGTATTCAGTCTCATTATTGTCACTCCTCTTTTCTGGAAACAAGAGGATTCCTGTGACGCAATCCTCTTCTCCCTTCACAATTTAACCTCCCGCTGCCCTAGTAGATTACAGGGGAGTGACAGTAAGACAAAATACAATCATAAGGTCTTGAAAGGTAGGTCTGGTTCAGGTTACAGCAAATCCTCTGTCGCCGGGTGTTTCCACTATGCACCAACCCCCTCCATGGTCTGGAACCATTCACTTCATGCCCCTCACCCGCCCACTTGCCATGGAGGTAATGTAACACATGGTATGCCCTGGCAAGGTTGCTGGTGTATGAAGAGGGCTGAGCTTTTATATTTCTCATGATATTCAAACTAGTCAATTAAGGACAAGTTTTAATGATAATTAGCAAGACCTATTATTATCTCTTATTATTTTAACAAATAATAGAATAACATCATTAAAAAAATTTGCATTTAATGGGGCTGATCCATACATAGCAGCCTAGAGGCGAAGGTGGAGCCTTCTGCCAAAACATAAAACCTGTGCCAGCCTACAGTTGCATGAAACAATGACAATGAGCGACCCTTCCCTTTCTAGCAATTTTGTTGTCATGAAACTTACTGACCATGGCATCTAAAAAGTGATCACTACTTCAGCATCCATGAGTGGTGAGGCTGCAAATGGCACTATTATGGCACAGTATGCGGTTAAATAATTGCACATAAAATCAAATTTATAATAGCCTCCCAATCCCTCTAACTTTTTATCATTCTCATAATAGCTTTCAGTATTGTTGATGATCAAAACAAATAAACATAATTCACATGGTTCTGCTTTAGCCAACACACATAGAATTTGTATGAATGTTCATAAATGGCTCATTTCTGTTCTGTACAGAAGGTTATATATGTAGTCATAAAAATTCAAAGAACAAACATAATAAATTGACGTATCCTAGCCATCTGGATTTTATACATGGGTGTTTACTTTAATGGAACTTGTAGTCAAGAACAGACACATTAAACCTTACCCCCCCCCCCCCCTCAACCCCTCCACTATGCCTTTGATGAAAAGTGCAGCGCAGGTATCCCAGCATAAATCGGCCTCCTCCCACCAGCAAAATCTCCCCAAGATTTTTCTTCCTTTGTCTGTGTTGGCTCCGCCCACTGGTGCTTGGGTTAGTGGGGTGCGTGAAATGGCGAGTAGATCTGCAGTTTCCGCACACAGTGCTCAATGCTAAGTACACCATGCAAGGAGAGGAACAGCATTCTGGTAAGGACAAGGAGAGGCTATTCAAAAGAGGGACAGGAGACATGGTTCACTAGCAGCCTGGAGAAAAAGTGAATCTTCTAGTCAGACTATGACTCGTCTGTACTCATTTGTATATCAGAAAAATGTCTGTAATTAAGGTACTGTGCCTCAGTGGCATCATTTTAGTGCCACCAAATTTAAAGAACTGTCTTTAAAGGCGTTTTAACCCTATACCAGCAGGTATTTCTGGTGTGCAGGGTAAAATTCTGGTGAAAGGTCTTCTTTAAGAGATATGGTGGGTAGAATTATTGCCTTAGCAAAATATAAATATTAGTGTTAAATGGATTCCACAAAAAGCTAAATAATTAACATTCCTAACATAAATAACATTTTATATGGTCAACTTTACTAAATAGAAATTGTTAAAAGGAACTTAAAGGACCCCTGTCATCAGGTCTCTACCACTAATTCTGTCGCCACTACCTGTTGGAGCAGCTCACAAGGATTCCATCCCAGCCTTTATCTTGTCAATTCATACATTAATCATCTTTTCTTTATTATGTAAATGAGACTGGGCACATGGTCAGAGGCAATGATGTCACCCCTGTTACCCCTCTCCTCCCCCTGCTCATGTCTGTGTGTAATGTATAGTAAAGCATTGCTAGTGTATGTGCTTTATCTGCTGACATGTTCTTTCCTCCCATACACATGTGTGAGACACAGACATTAGGTACACTTGAATATGACATATTCTGCTATCACATGGCTGCCTCTAGCTGTTGTATCACTCCTATACACACACAGGCAGCAGGGGCGTGGCTGTCAGCACCAGGAAGCACATGGAGGAGCCATTACACCATTATACCTCACATCATTATACAGGCTGTCAGTCATGTGTATAAGAGTATCTCATACACACACAGGCTGCAAGGGATGCCAGCACCAAGAAGCACATGGAGGAGCCATTACATCATTATACCTCACATCATTTTACAGGCTGTGAGTCAAGTGTATAGCATTCAGGGGGAAATTACCCACTTTGCGTGTCAAGTGTCTGGGGCAGAGCTGTGCTGGGTCACCACTTGTATTGCAATTTTACCACAAACCTTAACATTCACCATGGCTGTCTCATTATCTGCTATTGAGCTGAATTCAGGCTGTGTAAACAAGTACCGTATATACTCGAGTATAAGCCGACCCGAGTATAAGCCGAGACCCCTAATTTTACCACCAAAAACTGGGAAAACCTATTGACTCGAGTATAAGCTGAGGGTGTAGTATACAGCCAGCCCCAAGTGGTATACAGCCTGCCCCCCCTCATGTATACAGCCAGCCTGCCCCCTCATGTATACAGCCAGCCTGCTCCCTCAGGTATACAGCCAGCCTGCCCCCTCAGTTATACAGCCAGCCTGCCCCCTCAGGTATACAGCCAGCCTGCCCTCTCAGGTATACAGCCAGCCTGCCTCCTCAGGTATACAGCCAGCCTGCCCCCTCAGGTATACAGCCAGCCTGCCCCCATGTATGTTGAGCACGTTAAAACAAATAAACTTAATTCTCACCTTCCGGCGATACTCACCCCCGATCCTCTGCGGTGTAGTATACAGCCTGCCCCCCCTCATGTATACAGCCAGCCTGCCCCTTCATGTATACAATCAGCCTGCTCCCTTAGGTATACAGCCAGCCTGCCCCCTCAGGTATACAGCCAGCCTGCCCCCTCAGGTATACAGCCAGCCTGCCCTCTCAGGTATACAGCCAGCCTGCCCCCTCAGGTATACAGCCAGCCTGCCCCCTCAGGTATACAGCCAGCCTGCCCCCTCAGGTATACAGCCAGCCTGCCCCCTCAGGTATACAGCCAGCCTGCCCCCATGTATGTTGAGCACATGTTAAAAAAATAAACTTAATTCTCACCTTCTGGCGATACTCACCCCCGATCCTCTGCGGTGGCTCTCGATCCCCGGCAGCGTCTTCTGTCTTCTCTTGCCGGCGGAGGTGCGTCCATGCGATCTCCCCGGCGGCGCTCACTATGATGCGGTGGTGTCGCCGCTGATGACGTCGCACCGCCGCATCATAGTAAGCGCCGGCGGGGAGATCGCATGGACGCAACTCCGCCGGCAAAAGAAGAAAGAAGACAGCCGCAGCCGGGGATCGAGAGCCACCAACGAGGATCGGAAGCCGGCGCCGTGGATCGGTGGTGAGTATCGCCAGAAGGTGAGAGCTAAGTTTATTTATTTAATGTGCTGAACTTCGGGAGCCGCCGCCGAGTATCGGGAGCCGCCGCCGGTGGATCCGGGCACCGGAGGGTGAGTATTAACATTTATTTTTTTAAATTGACTCGTGTATAAGCCGAAGTGAGGTTTTTCAGCACATTTTTTGTGCTGAAAAACTCGGCTTATACACGAGTATATACGGTATAAGCTCTGTTTTCTTCTATACACATCTCTACACTGTTTTCTTGAATGCTTGTAAAGCCTGTCTTTTCTAATCAGTATGAATAGATATGGAATGATATAATTAAGATCTCTGATCAACCATGCTGACAGAAAGTGCTTGTTATGCCCACAGAGTTTTCTTGCTGGCAGTAAAGAGAAGTGAACCAAAAAGTGAAAAGTTTCAAGGATGTATATTCAAATGCCTGCAGGAGCCATTGTCTGTGCCAGAAAAAGCTTTCTAAAGATAACTACTAGTTACTGACATTACAAGGAATCTGCCAAGTGTATATAGTAAGCATCACATTTCTCTGCATCATGAATAAAGCCATCTCCATATTAGAAAGCATAAGAACGATTTCTAGGCTACCTAAACCAGAACCCTTGATTCATAAATGCCAACACTGGCATAAGATCATTTGATCTCTTGTATGATTTATTGCACTACTGTACTTCTACCACCCTCAGCACCTACTGATTTCCTGCAAACTTCATTTTGGGCACCACCGTAAAAATACAAGCCTCTATGGCCATTGGAAGAAATCAGTATGGCATTCGTTAAGGGATTAATAGCTTAATGAAACTGTGGTGCTCTAATGAAATGCAATCTTCATATGCTCCCTACAATATGCAAGGCTATTATTTACAAGTACATGCTTTATACAATCAAATGGTCCCCAGCCTTTGCCTTTTCCTCTCTTTCCTTCTCCATCTTGGATTTCATTGTGTATACTGCGATTTAACAAGACGAGAAGAAAAAATACTAGTGTGTAAAATTATTAAAACAAATATATATGTAAAACATTATATGTGTGATTTCCTTTTATCCAGAGGTCCCTTTTCCTACAGAGCTGCCTATGTTTGTTAAAAAAAGGTGCTTACAGAGTAAGGCTACATTCCCACAAAAATGGGGGACGTATATACGGCGACGTATATACATCCCCCATACACTTCTGTGGCCTCACGGCGCCGTACAGGAGCGGTACGGTGCTGCACACGTGAGGCACCGTACCGTTCCGTAGCCCGTGGAAAGATAGGACATGTCCTATCTTTCTAAGGAATTCGACTCAGCCCGCTGTCCTGCTATAGTATTGAATTGAAACTTATGGTATATTGGAAAATTGTAGACTTTTTCATTACACAAACAATATTAATTATTTGCTGATTCCTTTATGGAATCCCTTTATGGCCCAGCCCCATTTTTTGTAATCTGCCATGTGTTACTTTAAATAGATATATATTTAGAACACTATAACTCACAAAAGTGATTTTAAGAAAGTTTTTTTGTAACATGCTATACTTTATATCTGTGTAACTTTTGGTTGACATGTTTTGCATTTATTTTATAAAAAAAAAGTAATTTGGCAACATTCAACATTTTTTAAATTCAAAATTATTTCCTTTTCAGACAGACAGTTTTACCACCCAAATTAGTTACTAACTAACATTTCCCATATGTCAGCTTATGTTTTCATAGTTTTAAAAATGTTTTAATATTTAATTATTACTTAGATGTTGAACATCTGTTTTCCGTATTTTCAAAGAAGATTTCAGAATTTACTTTTTTGGGGATCATTTTTGTTTTAAACAAGCTTTGAACTATATAATATTAAAACACTCTATATGTCACCCCATTTCCAAATCTGGACCATTAATAAAAGCTTTTCAACCCTTTGAGAGCTTCATAGCAGTGGCGTAATTACAGCTGCTAAGTAGCCCGCGAGGACCAGGGGTCCTCGGCGCACGGGCAAGTTGCAGCTCTCTCATCTCGACTGTGCCGCTGCAGAGGATCTTCATAACAGGGGCCTTCTGCCCAATTGAGGAGGGAGTATTGATTAATATTAAGCTCCCATCTCTCTGCCCCAGGGGGGCATGCTGCTTCCTGTATTAGGCCCCTTCCACACTAGCGAGTGTGATGCGATGAACTTGCATCACACTCGCAACGCAAGCTGCCGGGAACGCACGGCCCGAACGCTGCACCGCGGGAGTGAACTCAGCATGTCAGTTCACTCCCGCGGTGCAGCGTTCGGGCCGTGCGTTCCCGGCAGCTTGCGTTGCGAGTGTGATGCGAGTTCATCGCATCACACTCGCTAGTGTGGAAGGGGCCTTACTCCCTTTCTTCCCCAGGATTAGACATGCTGCTTGCAGGTGCACGGGTCCTCCTCCTCCAGTCTCTACGCCGCCTCCAGCCACCGACAGAAGCAGATGATGATCCCCTCCAGGCTGCACATCTAGTCCCGCAGGGAGTTGCGGAGAAAACACAGGTCCAGCACTGGTTAACACAGCAGCTGCCTGGCCTGTGGAAGGTGATTAAGCCGCCGCAATCCGTGCATATAAAGTCCCCAACCCAAGCTCCCATTTTCTGGTAAGTATGCAGCTGCCTTTTCCCCTCCCTATATACATGTATAACTATATATTTTGGGAAATGGGACCCTTCAGACAAACTTGTTGTCTGGCACAAATTCACATCCAGGCAGGTTCATCCAAATAACAGTCCAAAGATGTATTTAACACAGTCCAACAAGAACTCAGCAAGATTTCTTCAGCATAAAACAAAATATAATGTCCTTAGTTTCAGAGAAGCAGTACAAAAGGAATAGTCAAATAATGGCTCTCACCGAGCTTTTCTGGCTTTTGCTCCCACTGTGTAAGTCCAGGTTCGGAACTGCACACTCTAGAACAACACACAGTAACTCTTGCCACTGTCCATTTGCTCCTTAATAATCTGAAACAAACACATGCAGCTAAAGGTTCAGGTATATAACACAGGTAATGGAGTATGGAGAGGAGCCATCAAGGCACCTTGGACCTAAAGTCTAGTCAAAAAAAAATCATGGCCCCTATAACATTGAGACCAAGAACCTTAAAGGGACATTCTGCCCACCTATTACTCTACTAAGTGATGGTTTTCAATATGTATAACCAAGGAGCACCACAGGGCACTGTACTATCTAAATCCCTGTCTACTTCATACACTATCACTCCACCTGTCACCTTCAGAAATTTTTGGATGATTCAGTCATTGTTGCCTGCATCCAGGAGGGTGACGAAGAAACCTGTAAGGAAGTCATAAACATATTTGTGGAATGGAGTGAAGGTAATAACCTCCTACTAAACATAGAAAAAACTAAAGAAATAGTCATAGATCTTTGGAGGAAAAAACAGCCCATGATCCCATAATCTTAATCAAAGGTAAAGCCTCAACCAGGTACATACAAGGATCTGAGTGTCGTAATTGATGATAAGCTAGAATGGACAGCAAACAGCGACATGGCACTCTAAAGATGTTTTACCATTGTGTACCCCGCATGTCATATGCTGTGTTTCATTCTTATTGCCGATACATATGTTTGACACCAACAGTCACAGTGCATTGTTGGTTTTCTTTGTGTAAGTTTTTTGATGTTGTAACAAAAGTTGTAATACATAAGCACTTAAAAAAACAACCAGAATGACAATGCATTACAGAATCACTAAGCAAACAGATAATCAGAGAAACAAGCAAAACGTGAAAAACACTGAAGCCAGGAAGCAAAAAAAAAAACAGTCTATGTGTCCATAAACCAAAATGGGCCAATGTGAGTTTACCCTTATCCTGCACCATATTAATCATCCAGCATCAGACACAGTGATTAACTTTTGGGGTTTTAGACCAGTACAGAGTAGAACTAGATATTTCTCTTCTATGCCAGATTAATCATTCTGTCTGACGCTGGAAGATTTCTATGGAGCAGTATAAAACTGGTGAGTCCTACTTTGCATCTCCTTTTAGATGGTATAGTTTGCTGGGCCAGAATAAGAATTTTGTGACACACAGGCTATCTTCTGGTGCACCCCCTTTTACTCAGGTAGTGCCCCTTTTCCGGACAAATCAGAAAACTGCCTAAAATGGTCTAAAACACTGAATAAATGTGGCACATGGCCACATCAGGTGCAAATTAGTCAAGTGTTCTGGCATAGACAGATTGATACATCTCCCTCCTGTGTTTTGCATTGTTTACTTGCAAAACCCTCAGGTGTACATGTATATGCCATCTGGAGTACCTCCTCACTATTGTATTTGAATTGCGTAAACTGGAAAAAGTTTTATGGTTTACATTTTTGTTCCGTACAGAAACTTTTTTCTTATAAATGGGTTGTGTTGGATTTTACAACTTATTTATATTGAAGTGAATAGAGATTAACCACAATTCCAGTCATTAAGTGCTGTTTTGGATGTATAAAAATATACCATTTTCATTCTCCCATAAAACAGCTTTTAACGTGTTATTTGTTCAGGTTTAACATTAGCAAGAAAATATTTCTTGAAAGGCAGGATAAGCTCAGAATAAAGAATAAGGTGAACAGATAAGGCAGTAGAGTCTGCTGTGAACTATGTGATTGTCTAAAGAGCCTTAGCATCAAAGTGTACACATCATGCTGCCAATATTGTAGGATTAATGTATTTGGGAAGCAGTAGAAAGCTTTGCATAAGTCTCCATAGTTACCATAGTCTGTGCCCTGTTTTTTCTTTGCCCTTAAACCATAAATATAACTGTCTTGTCATTTTAGAATGTAGTAATATATGTTTTTTTAACCATTTTTGCTCAACCCATAGATTTTATATGTCTGGGCTAACCTATATCTGTTTAACACAAAGACCAATCACAATATCTCAGGTCATGTGATTGTGAACCAAGACATGCAGTATAGTCAGAAAGGAAGAACGGAGTGCTCTGTCAGCTTCCCTGTAAAACTGCCCAAGATCAGAAAAATTCTGTTCCCCATCAATTAAGACCTCACATTTAATATTAACTATGTAATCTTATGAATATGTTCTTCTTTTGCAGTCAATCTAAGGCTAAGTTCACTGCTTGGTCCAGTAACTTCAGCTATGCCCTTCCTTTGTAAATATCAAAAAATATGGAAAAGCAGCACACTTCATTTTTCTTGCTATGAATAATTGAAGCATAAAGGAAGCTACTAGTGATAAGTGGACCCAAACTGCAAAGTTTGGGTCCGCACCAAATTTCACAGGTTTGGCATCAATAGGCCCAGAGCCCGAACATGTGCAACACCCCTGCCGATGCAAGGCAGAGGGGTTGTTGCGAATATGTCCCAATATGTAGCTCGCAACCTGTGTGGAGTCTGATCAACCCCACAGCAGGTCACTACACAACACGGGGAACACTGCAGCGGTAGATTCTGCCTGGTAAGGCAGGAGTTAATTGTTTAATGTGATGTCATTCCATCAGCCAATCACATCTGTTATCTTATTGTATTGTAAGCTGGGATGTAATTGGAGGAGTAACCACCACCTGACCAGTGGGAGTGATAAAACCCCTGGTCAGGAAACTTCTAGAGACCAGTCAGTCTAGGGAGAGCAGTTAATCAGAAGAGACTGACAAGAGTCAGTCAGTCAGATCAGTTAGTCTCTGAAGGAGTACACCAGATCAGACCAGTCTGACAGGAGTCAGTCAGACAAAGTAGTGAGACAGTAGAGCTCTGAGGAGTTAGTGAGAGTAAAGGGGTATCATCCTACCTTCAAGGGTGATATCTGAAGTGACCCAGGACATGCTGAAGCATCCTACTAGGACACAGCTATCTCCCAGCCTGCCTGTGCATCCTGGCTGGTGATCAATCCCTGTGGTTCCCTCTCCAAGTGCATCCGCAGCCTGCTACCATTGTTAAGATTTGTTGGAACTGTAAGTTGCTTTTAGACAACGTCTGCCTCTGTCTGCTTCCTGCTACTGTGGCTGTCACCATCACAGGCACCATTACACAGGGACTCATACTCCAGACCCCAATGGATTGCCCCAGGGAGAACCACTATAGCCGTCTCTCCCTCATCATTTCTTGCCAACACCACCTGCTGGAGACCTGCAAGGCTGTAGAACAGTCCTCCGGTCCCCACACCAGGAACCGTGACACTAGCGTACCTAGGCCGCAACCACCAGCCACTCCCGTATCCCGGGCCCCGGCTGTCTCCAGGCCCCAAAAGAAAAAGGCTAGGCCCCGGTGGGGGATGGTGCACATGCGCTCCTATTCGGGATCCAGGTCCTTGTTCGGGAAAAAGCAACAAGTGGCTATATTGACTGCTGAAGCAACCAATCAAGCAGCTTGCAACCAAGGGCATGTCCTCCGTAGGCATGCCAGTGATTGTCCAACTGGAAATATGACTCTGGAGTATAAGACCAGTGTCATATGTCCAAATGCCATTACACATAGCAGATAGAGATAGGGAGTGGTTACTGCTTGTCATAGGGTCAGCTAGACAGAGACATCTCAGGGCACTTAATGTATAGAGGAAGTTGCTGCTATTAGGAAATGGTGGAAATCTGAAATAATTGCCCTTATTAGGTGATTCTGAAGAGCTGTATTAGGATTCTATTAGCATTTACTGCATCATCTAGCAAGACCTTGAAGGTCCTGTCTCCATATAGTTTTCAGCTCATCATACCTTGCTTGTAAAGTTGTTCCTGTCATTGGTAGGTAGATCATAAAAGTTCTGTTGTTTGTCAATAGCATGCACTTATATGTGGAACATAAAAGTTCTTGTCACGGGTGGTCCCGCGATCCATATCGCGGGTCGCGGGCTCATCCATGCACCACTCTCTTGGCCATGCACAACTCAATGGCCCCGGCTCCTGCTCCATCCTCTTCGGCCATGCACGCGTGTTCCTGAATCCTAGGGCATGCACGCGCCGCTCTCAGGAGATTTAAAAGGCCAGCGCGCCACTCACTGGCCATTTTCAGGTATCTATTTAACCCTGCCTCTTCCTGCAAACTCTGCCGGATCTTTGTGCCTAGAGCCCTAGAGAATGTGCGTCTATGCCTTGTGCTGTTTCTGAGAATTTCCGTTGTGACCCCGGTTCCGTTTCTGACTCCGCTCCTTTGCCGCCTGCCCGGACCTGTTGCTACGTCTCCTACTCTGATCCTGTGCTGACCTCCTGCCTGTCCACGATTATGAGATTGCCTAACGCCTGTACTTCGACCTTGGCTGCCAATGCGGACAAGTCACGCCTGTGGAACGACCTGGTGGTACCACGCCGCAGCAAGTCTAACGCGTTTTGCGGTGGGCTCTGGTGAAAACCGGATGCCACTTAGACTCCGGTCCCAGGTAGTGGCTTGTTTCATCGTCCGCAGTGGTTAAGAGGATCCACAAACTCTGAGCCTGACAGTTCTGTTGTCCGTCCATATCGCACACTGGTACATAGATCATAAAAGTTCTGTTGTCTGTCAATAGCGCACACTAATACATAGATCATTAATGGTCTGTTGTCCTTAAATAGCAATCCACAAAGGTGAGAGAAATCCAGCACCACAGTAAACTGTAAAATGTGAAAAAAATCTCTCTTATTTAACAACAATTAAAATGGGCTAGTGCTGGGCCTATGCCTTTCAGTCACAGCATATACAGACTCACAAAGAAAAACTGATTAAAAGCTTTAGAAGACCAATGAAAACACTAATTGGCCCGATTCTTCATTTAAAGTACTGTTTCCATGCATTAAAGGCAAAGACCTAGTAAAATTCCTTGCCACAGATCTTAGAGAGAGTAATTGCTCATGTCATGCCCCCAATTGAAATAGCCCACTGCCTGGGAAGAGAGCAGGGAAACCATCCAGGTCACGACCGACCATTGCTAAATTCTTCCACTACTTGATTAATGAAAGCATCCTGTGGTACATTTGTAAGTACAGTATTTTTCGGACTATAAGGCGCACCGGAGTATAAGGCGCAGCATCAATAAATGCGAACCTAAAACATCTAGGTTCATATATAGGGCGCACTGGAGTATAAGGCGCACCTGATTATAAGGGTGAATGACCAGCAGGTGGCAGACCTGTGCACAGTTCAAGGCAGCTATTGTCTGTAAGTACGGTTCATATATAAGGCGCACTGGACTATAAGGCGCACCTTTGATTTCTGAGAAAATCAAAGGATTTTTAGTGCGCCTTATAGTCCGAAAAATACGGTATGAGGCCACAAAATCCCTGGATCACCTGTTGCAAGACAGAGACTGAACCATTAAGACAATGCTGCTCAATGCTGGATGACAGGACTCCATCCAGTTTACAACCTATGTGAATTCTTCCCGCTATCAGGTATTGAATGACTTCATCACAGATAATGACATCCCCCATCCTCACATCTCCATTCCCTCTAAATATTCTTACGTGGAACACCACTGGGCTTAACTGCCCCATTAAACGGAAAAAGGATTCCTGGATAGCTCAATCTATATCTGTATCATATATAAACAAATCCAGAGGTGTGGCAATTCTTCTACACAACGTCCTTACATACACCATTAACATATAAGTTTTGGATTGGGGAGGCAGGTACATATTTGGACATTTCCATACATGACAAATGGTTTTCCATCATCAATGTCTATGCACCCAGCCAACACAATGCTCCTTTTTTGTGGAATTACTCCAAGTCCTCTCAAAGTCTCTGCACACTGTGATACTGGGTCGCTATTTAAATATGACTCTAACACCTCACTTTAGACAGGTCCTCATTGACCACGCAGGATAACAGGGTGGTATGAAATATAGCGGACCATGTGCCTCAGTTCTAACTATGTGACCAGTGGCATAACAAGACTCCAGTGGGCCCCAGTGCAAATGTAGAATTAGGGCCCCATATACCTAAACACTCCCTGCTGGCCCTATCTTGCAAATTATACTTCAAAATACACTTATTTCATATATACTCTCCACAGACATAAGCATACATACATTATATATGAATAACACACATAAACACAAAAAATCTTGGGTCGCAGGCTCACCCGTGCCCTTGTGTATAGGCCAGCGCGGCGCTACATACCTTGCCCCGCTCCTGATCCCGGTCCTTGGGCTGTGCGCAGGCGTCTCCGTGTCATAGGGCGCACACACACCGGCTTCAGAAAATTTTAATGGCCAGTGCACCATTAATTGCCTCTGGCCATTTCCCAGAATTCTATATAAACCTGCAAATCTTTGCGCCGTGTGCCCTAGTGAAAGGAAAATGCCTTTTGCTGATGTTGTGATTTCCTGTTGTAACCCCGGTTATGTTTCTGACTACACTCCTCTGCTGCCTGCCTTGACCTATTGCTACATCCCCAACTCTGATCCCGTGCTGCCAGTCCTGACCTCCTGCCTGTCCCCAAACTACGATTCTGCTTGACGTCTTTGTACCTTGCCTTGGCTGCCACCGTGAAGAATGTCATACCTGTTGAACGACCTGGTGGTACCACGCTGCAGCAAGTCCAACCCATTTTGCGGCGAGCTCTAGTGAAAACCGGGTGTCACTTAGATTCCAGTCCCAGGTGTGGGCTTACCTCATCGTTCGCAGTGGTCCAGTGGGTCCACTACCCCAGAAGCCTGACACAATGTATTACATGTTCCACAAAAAACAAGCCATCAATCATCTCCGTAGACCAAAAAATAAAAGTGTTATGCCACTTGGAAGATGGCGATGTACATTTTTTTCCCCTTGTTAGGTTTTATTTTGAGAAATGTAATAAAACATAAGAAAAAATATCTAAGTATCATATTGACCCATAGAATAAAAATAAGATGTTTATTAGGCTACACAGTGAACACCAAAAAATAATAAAGTAAAAAATCTATTACATAATTGATGTTTTCAACAATAGGGGGTATCAACCCCAAAATGGTATCACTGGAAAACACACCTCATCCCGCAAAATAATTGCCCACACATACTGAAAAACAAAAATTTTATAGCCTACAAAAGGAGCGTAAATGTCTATAGGACAAAACTGGCAGCACAGGGCGCTCCTTCCCTTAAAACAAGTAAAGTCCACATGCGGGGTGTCTCTTTACTCATGAGAAAATGCATAACATATTTTAAGATGGGTTTTCTTTTTTCATCTTTTAGAAATGTGTAAATTTTGAGCTAAATGAACGTATTACTGACAAAATTAGACCATTAGGCATGTTCGGATGTTCGGGCCATATTTACTGAATTGTATATTTACAAAAAGTCGCCCGGCTTGCGACCAACAATATATTTACAAAAAGTCGCCTAGCTTGCTATATGTACTGAATGGAACCCCTGATGGCAACCTTGGGGTCTGCCAGTGCCCCAGAGCTGCGCGATCTGCTCCTTAAATCGGGTCCTGCTTCCTAGAAGGACCCAGCTGTAACACACTGAGCATGCGCAATAGCGCAGTGTGTTACATAACACAGTATAATACATCTGTATTACACTGTGTTATCGGAATAAGAGCTTGAACAAGTGTTTTAAAACAAGTTTAAAACACTTAGTATAAAAACTTTTTACTAAAAAGAATTATTTTAAATAATGTGAAAGTACCCCAAAACACCAACATTCCAAATGCATACTTAATAAAGTACAAAAAGCACAAAATCATGAAAAAACCCACATATTTGGTATCGCCGTATCCGAAACAATCTGTACAATAAATCAGTAAGATTATTGGACCCATTCTATAAACTCCATAAAAAACAAAAACTCAAAAACTTGCCAAAAATGTACAGTTTTCATAAATTCCCTTTACAAAAATGTTCAAAAAATGAATAGAAAAAAGTTATGCTAAAATGGCAACACTTAAAAAGGACAACTCAACACATAAAAAATAAGCCATTTCGAAAATCAAGAATTTTTCCAAATTTACACCAAATATCAGTTTTTTTTCATAAATAAACGCAAAACATACCACAAACATGAAGTACAAATGTCCTGAGAAAACAATATCAAAAACACTTTGATATGTTGAAGCGTTCCAAAGTTAAAACCACTTATAGTGACAAAGGGCAGATTTTAAAAAATGGGTGAAAAGTGGCTTTGGCGGTAAAACTGGCTACGTGCTTAATTCTTTGAAGCCAAAACTGCAACTTTGCAGCAAAAAGTGTTGTTAAATTACAAAATATATTATATCAAAATTCAAAATGTCTACTAAAATATGTAAAAATCCAGAATACTAAATAAAAGAAAATATATTTTCCTAAAACCAGTAAGATGTAAGGTGTTCATACATACCTTAAAGCAACAGTAACCCAAATAAAAATATATATATATACACATATGTACATAAAACAAGCTAATGAAAAAAAAAAGTCACTTTTAAATGTGCCTATGGGGCTTATTTACTAAGGGTCCGCGAATTGCACTTTCGTCAGATTTTTTACATTTTCAGGGTTTGTGTCGCTGTGACAGGTATTTAACTGGGGATTGTGTCGCATGTGATCAGATTGTGGTACAGCTGCGCTGGCTTTCATGCGACAGAAATTGGGGAGCGGGCCGTCGGGCAATACGACTGATTCGGACTGAACGCGGGATTTAAGATTCAAATTGTGTCGCAAGACATACACCGGGAAGAAGAAGGTGAACTCCGGCGGGCTTGAGCGGGGAAGCGACACATGCAGTATATCGGGTGCATGATCTTAGTGAATTGTGGCAGAGTGCATTTCAGTCGGACTATGCAATTTCAGGGATCGCGACAGGGTAGGTAAGTAAATGTTCCCAACTGTATTGGCCATGCACTAATCGAACAATCAGTAGTACCTAAGAATTTGGCTAAGAACGCCATAACATAGTTGTAAATAATGGAATATGGTGTGAAATAAAACTTTGAAAATTGCACCCAAAATTCTCACTTTAAATGTAAATATCTCTGGTTCTGGCACCTAGAAACACAATTTTAGATACATATGAAAGAGGAGATTCTTCTTTTTCAGGGTAAAAAGAAGTGAGTTTCTAGGTGTCCCAGATCCAGACTTCTAGCGCTCTGATGTTAGGACGTATCACATCCTGTGAGGCCGCTTTGACTACAATGAGGTTCGTGTTCGGGGTCAAGTCCAGTTTCCGGAACAAATTTTTTTGCAATGTTTGGACAAACTTGACAATTTGGAATTTTGACAAACCCACTCGTCACTAAAGGAGACCTATCACCAACCCCCACTGACCTCACTTCTATGGATTTCCATGGGATAATCAGGACTTTAAAAAAAAAACTCATTTTATTTTGATATAATCTGTCTCTTAATTCCTGCTGTCCTGCCCTGCGGCTAGTATGCTGTCAGAGCCCGTGTTCAGCACCACTGGTGGTGTTATCACTGACAAGAAGCTCCTCCTTTCTTCAGCCAACATGAACATCCCATCAAGAACCAAGATGAACCAAGTATGGATCTCATGCAACTTGGTTTGGCCAGTGTCTGAATAAGTCCAGCATTTCCAAAACTTCAACTTCTTAAAATTTTTAGATTTGGCATTCCTGGAACTTGAACTTGAAATTATGGCCTTTTTGTACCCAAGAAACTTCAAACTGAAATTATGATTTCTTGTTTTCTTGTAATTGAACTTGAAATAGCGACAATATGTATTCCAGATGCTTGAACTTGAAATTGTGACTTTCCATATACCTGGTACTTGACCGTGAAATTGTGCTGGAGCCTGAACTTAGAAATTTTGACAATCCATATTTTCAGAACTTGAAATTTTAACTTCTCATATCCTGGAACTTAAACTTGAAATATCAACTTTCCATAATCACAGAACTTGGACTTTTAATTTTTTGGACTTTCTATTATCATGGAACTTGAACTTCAAATTGTGAATTTCAAATGCAGTGAGAGGAAGGGTGTCTGGTTTTCCCATTGCTTCTGTGGTTTCCCACCGAAGTGGCATAATTTTTTTAAATGATTTTTACTTTGCTTATTTTTTATTATGTTATGCAATTTCATACTTTCCCTAGCTCATTGAGGTTAAAGCAACTGCCCTGTTATTCCCACCATTTTTCAGCTGTTACTACCCCTATCTTACAGGCATTTTTGGGTTTTAAAATCTGGGTCCCTATTGACTTCAGTGTGGATTGTGTTCGAAGTTCGGGTTTTGAACCAAATTTTTTTGCGAAATTCAGACAAACCCGCCAAACCCAAATTTTGACCAACCCTTTCATATCTTCAATAATTTGAAAAAAATCATACCAATCTCTTATCTAAGAGAAAATTTAAAATATGTTTACCAAAAATAAACATTACTTATAAATTCTTAGGAGATAGGTGTTGATTTAGGTGATCTAAAATAATATATCTTACTTTTTTTATACAGAGTCTATGTCAGCTTAAGCCCCAAAAGTTTTTTCATCGAACTAGATAATCTAAAATCATAAATAAATGTATTCTAGCAATATTCTTTATTTTTTTTAAAAACTCCTACTATGTTGTTATTGATCCTTTGCAGAACAATTTATTTCCATGGTAAGAAACAATTAAATAGTAGAATACAGATGGATGATAGTGTAGCTTCAGGATTTCATAAATTTTTTGTATGTTGCCATGAAAACCGGAATATTACTTACAGAGACAATTTAAAGTTTAAATAACAATGGTGAATAAAGCTGCATAATTTTTTTATTTCAGTTTCCTTGATAAAAATGGGTTTGAAACCCTCACATTGTACACCAGGTGTATCCAATTTCAGGAAATGCATCCAGCAATCAAAAAGATGATCAGTGGTTAAAAATAGTAACTTTATTTGAAGTGGCGTAAAACTGCAAATTTTTATACTTGTAGAAAAAAGTTTAAGCCAACTCCTTTTCAATAAACCTTTTACTCCTGGCTAATCTCCAAGCATGGGGTCTCACTATTAACCAATTACTACCTAGGTCATTAGATATTTTTAACCACTGATCAATCATCTTCATGATTGCTGGATAAATTTCTTAAAATGGCCATTTATTTCCATAATGCAACTAACTATACAAGTATATAACAAGTATAACAAGGCTGTATTCCTTGAAAATCTGCATTTATTAAACACAGTAAAACTGATAAAACTTCCTTCCTGGGCTTGATTGTCAACTCATTTATCTCCTCCAATGGGAAATTGACAAGGTCATGAATTATACTTTTATTTGCTGAATCTTGTCTATCAATCGATCCACATGTCTACCCCTATGTATATATCTATATGTGGCTTCTTGGACTAGCACTCTAGGGCAGTGATGGCGAACCTATGGCACGGGTGCCAGAGGTGGCACTCTGAGCCCTCTCAGTGGGCACTCAGGCTGTTGCCCCAGCACAGAATTCACCAGACAGGACTTGAGGGATCCTCCTGCAGGTCCAGGTAGCCCAGGACATGAAGCATCTGGGTCCACCTGAGACTGCAGGCAGAGAAGGTGTGGACAGGGTCAGATTATCATTGAAGCTTATCATTGAAGATTATCATTATCATTGAAGCTCCTGCTCTTGGCCCCACAATTCTTCCTGTTCAGGGAAGCTCCAATGGCAATCTGAATATTCCCACCTTCTGTCAACGATATTGGTGAAAGCTGTGGAATAACATGGATCAAGAAGATTTTAATAATTTAATGCTAGAATTGCTGTGTTGGCACTTTGTAATAAAAAAGTGGGTCTGGTTTGCATTTTGGGCACTCGGCATCTAAAATGTTCTCCATCACTGCTCTAGGGTCATTTGAATTGAGTATTTTATTAAATTGCCCAGCTTGTGCCCATCCTTTTATTCTAAGTATAATTTCCTACCACAATATAAATTTATTACGTTTCAAGTTGACAGACCAACATGTGATTAGGATCAGTGATGGAACCAGCGTAACAGAAAAACTTTGGAAAAATTGATTTTAAAACTTTGATACATACACAAAACAAGGTGATATGATTACACAGATGTTTAATGATGTACAGTTAAGACAGAATAGCATGCTTATATTAGAATAGTTTCACTAGTAAAATCTCAATTTCTCAAATGCAAAGCTGAGAACATCAGTCATCCAAAATTACACATAAATCATAATTAGAAACAAATAGAAGTAGATTTTCAGCATTTACTCTTCATACATAGACTTAGATATTCATATGGATCTTATATATGTTTCTATATTATACAAAATTGCAGATTAAATTGCTTTTATTTTTATAAAACGTTCTTCCAACTGCTGTACCAGTAATTGTCTTTTTTTCTGTCCCAAGAATATACTTTCCTTTTCCTTAGGTAAAGAAAACATTACACTTATACTACAAAATTCTTCCATGAAATACAAATCATAAAAGACAGTATAGTAATATGGTATTACAACACTATCCTTTGGTTTAATGAACTTTAAAATCTACAACATTGTATGTCTTCTTTAGACTCCGTCACATAACAGGTGTCCCATCTATATAAGTTGTCTCAAACCAGTTGATCCCTAAAGAGTTGAATGACTTGAAGAGGCGAATGACTACCACAGGTAAATGATAGACAAATGAGTTTATAACCACATGATTGCTGTGTACTCTCATTACAGAAAAGTCTATGAATCATTTTGTTTTTCTTTCAAATTTTCCAATATGCAGTTGAAGATATTGACAAGTGATGGTACTTTGCAAAAGATACATCACATGGTTATATTGCCACTTTCCCAATAAAGCCAATAAACCTAAATAAAATATGAATTCTATATTTTTTTTTATGCAGAAAGGCATTTTCAATTTTATTTTAATGCACTGACAGTAATTATAGTGAAGAACAGCACATGTACTGACGTTCATACACAGGCTTGGAACATTTTTTGATGCTAAAATAAACCAAAAGAGATATTTAAACTGAGATTTTCACTTAAGACGTAACATTTAAGATTTGTGATAGAGGCATGTACTGCAGTGACAAGCAGTATGATTCTCAATCTTCACAGTATCCATTAATGTGACCTGAAAATTAAAAAAAAGCATGTTAAAAATCTGTAATACATTGCACATACACACTAACCAAAAGAGAAGTTTAATATAGTAATATATATTTTATTTTTCTTTTGTGATTTATGCTTTTTTTTTTTTGCAATTTTGTTAAATGTAATGTTGTTCTGCGACAAATTTTATCAACTGTGCAACAGAAGAACAGCCAGACTTCTAGTATTTTTGCATCTAAAGTGCCTTGCATCAAATTTATCAAGGCGTTTTGACCTTTTTCAACTCTTTTTCCAGCTAGTCTGACTAAGGGAGTGAGCAACAAAAAAAGTGGTGTGCTTTACAGAAAAAGGGAGTGGCTGGGCTCAAAATAGTCCGTGCACTAAAAGAATGTGGTGCATACATTAGACCAACTAAAAGTAGGTCTAGAGTAGAACTTGTCAGTTTTACACAATGTGAGAATTTTCCATCACAGTGATAAATCTGGCAGATTTTTCTGAATTTTGAATAAGAAAGACTGCCCAATGAACTCTGAGGCATAGTATAGTGAGTATTTTCTTATGGAACTATATATCAGTCTGATTCGCTCCTTTGGCTCAAAAATATGCTGACTGAGAAAAAAGGTTAGAAATTAGCAACTTTCCACCTTTTATACGCAGAATAAAGTTTGTTGCTGTTTAATAATAATA